>NC_134861.1:9817500-10117500 GCF_049852395.1 Peromyscus maniculatus bairdii
CCAGCCTGGGCTACAGAGTGAGATCCAGGAAAGGTGCAAAGCTACACAGAGAAACCCTGTCTCGGGAAACAAAACAAAACCACACAACACAGATGATACAGGGATTCAGACAGGAACAAAGACTACTAGGAAATAGACTAAGAGCCATTCACATTATATTTGTCTCTATTTTGCATGTGTCCTGAAACTTTGAGGGCGGCTGATTTAAAGGTGTCACATGAGTGAACAGGGAAGGGACTTTCAAGACTGCAGAGCACCCACACTTTGGCACTGCCACTGCTAGCTGCTGTGAGCAAAGATCAGGAACGAAAAGCTCAGTATTTAAAAACAGACATTTTAGCTGGGTGGTGGCAGCGCACATCTTTAATTCTCGCACTCGGGAGGCAGAGGCAGAGGCAGGTGGATCTCTATGAGTTTGAGCCCAGCCTGATCTACAGAGCAAGTTTCCAGGACAGCCAGGGCTACACAGGGAAACCTTTCTTGGGAAAAAACAAACAAAAAACAAAACAAACAAACAAACAAACAAAAAATAAAGGAACAAAACCAATAACCTGCTATGTACCCCAATCTCCCAAACCACATATAATTAATTCTTTCAACTTTAAATTTAAAATAGTTGATGACTAAGAAAGATAAAATCTGTAAGAACTGGGCTATGCAGACGGCTCAGCAGGTTAAGATAACTTGCACTAACCTTTCCGCTTCAGCCTGACCCCTGAGACTCACTGGTGGGAGGAGAGACTTCAACAAGTTGTCCTCTGGCCTCCATAAGCCCACCCATACATATACACAATAAATATGTACTTTAAAATGTACAAATGATACAAAATTTCTTAGCCCCAAAATTGTGTGTTAGACTGGGCTAAACTCCATTTAAAAGTTTATTCATGGAGGCTGGGCGGTGGTGGCCCACGCCTTTAATCCCAGCACTCGGGAGGCAGAGCCAGGTGGATCTCTGTGAGTTCGAGGCCAGCTTGGTCTACAGAGCGAGTTCCAGGAAAGGCGCAAAGCTACACAGAGAAACCCTGTCTCAAAAAACCAAAAAAAAAAAAAAAAAAAAAAAGTTTATTCATGGAAGCTCTAGAACAAAAAGAAACAAACTCACCCAGGAGAAATAGATGCCAGGAAATAATCAAATTGAGGGCTGAAATCAATGAAGTAGAAACCAAGAGAACAATACAAAGAATCAATGAAACGAAGAGTTGGTTCTTTGAAAAAAAATCAACAAGATAGACAAACCCCTAGCCAAATTAACCAAAAGGCAAAGAGAGAGCACCCAAATTAACAAAATCAGAAATGAAAAGGGAGACATAACAACAGACAACGAGGAAATCCAGAGAATCATCAGGTCATACTTCAAAAACCTGTACTTCACAAAATTGGAAAATCTGAAAGAAATGGATAATTTTCTGGATAGGTACCACATACCTAAGTTAAATCAAGACCAGATAAACCATTTAAATAGACCAATAACCCCTAAGGAAATAGAAACAGTCATCAAAAGTCTCCCAACCAAAAAAAGCCCAGGACCAGATGGTTTCAGCACAGGATTCTACCAGATTTTCACACAAGAGCTAATACCAATACTCTTCAAATTGTTCCACACAACAGAAACAGAATGAACACTACCAAACTCTTTTTATGAGGCTACAATTACCCTGATACCCAAACTACACAAAGATGCAACAAAGAAAGAGAACTACAGACCAATCTCCCTCATGAACACTGATGCAAAAATACTCAACAAAATATTGGCAAACCGAATCCAAGAACACATCAAAACAATTATCCATCACGACCAAGTAGGATTCATCCCAGGGATGCAAAGATGGTTCAACCTTCGAAAATCTGTAAATGTAATACACCACATAAACAAACTGAAAGAAAAAAAAAAACATATGATCATCTCATTTGATGCTGAAAAAGCCTTTGACAAAATCCAGCACCCCTTCATGATAAAGGTCTTGCAGAGATCAGAATACAATGAACATAGCTAAACATAATAAAGGCAATTTACAACAAGCCAACAGCCACCATCAAATTAAACAGAGAGAAACTCAAAGGGATTCCACTAAAATAAGGAACAAGACAAGGCTGTCCACTCGCTCCATATTTATTCAATATAGTACTTGAAGTTCTAGCTAGAACAATAAGACAACAAAAGGAGATCAAAGGGATACAATTTGGAAAGGAAGAAGTCAAACTTTCACTATTTGCAGATGATATGATAGTATACATAAGTGACCCCAAAAGTTCTACCAGGGAACTCCTACAGCTGATAAACTCCTTCAGTAAAGTGGCAGGATACAAGATCAACTAAAAAAGAAAAATCAGTAGCCCTCCTAATCACAAATGATAAAAGGGCTGAAAAAGAAATCAGAGAAACATCACCTTTTACAACAGCCACAAATAATATAAAATATCTTGAGGTAACACTAGCTAAACAAGTGAAGGACCTGTATAAGAACTTTAAATCTCGACGGGCAATGGTGGTGCACGCCTTTAATCCCAGCACTTGGGAGGCAGAAGCAGGGGGATCTTTATGAGTTCAAGGCCAGCCTGGGCTACAGAGCGAGATCCAGGAAAGGTGCAAAGCTACACAGAGAAACCCTGTCTCGAAAAAAAAGAAAGAAAAAAAAAACTTTAAATCTCTAAAGAAAGAAACTGAAGAAGATATCAGAAAATGGAAGGATCTCCCATGCTCATGGATAGATAGGATTAACATAGTAAAAACATGGCAATCTTACCAAAAGCAATCTACAGATTCAATGCAATCCCCATCAAAATCCCAACACAATTCTTCACAGACTTGGAAAAAACAATACTCAACTTCATATGGAAAAACAAAAGACCCAGGATAGCTAAAAGAATCCTGTACAATAAAGCAACCTTGAGGCATCACCATCCCTGACCTCAAGCTCTACTATAGAGCTATAGTAATAAAAACAGCTTGGTATTGGCATAAAAACCAACATATGGACCAATGGAATTTAATTGAAGGCCCTGACATTAATCTGCACACACACGAACACCTGATTTTTGACAAAAAAGCCAAAACTATACAATGGGGAAAAAAAGTATCTTCAACAAATGGTGCTGGTATAACTGGATGTCAATATGTAAAAGATTACAAATAGATCCATATCTGTCACCATGCACAAAACTCAAGTCCAAGTGGATAAAAGACCTCAACATAAATCCAGTTACACTGAACTTGATAGAACAGAAAATAAAAAGTACACTTGAACGCATTGGCACAGGAGACCACTTCCTAAATATAACAACCAGCAGCACAGACACTGAGCACAACAATTAACAAATGGGACCTCTTGAAACTGAGAAGCTTTTGTAGGGCAAAGGACACAGTCAATAAGACAAAAAGACAGCCTACAGAATGGGAAAAGATCTTCACCAACCCCACATCTGACAGAGGGCTGATCTGCAAAATATATAAAGAACTCAAGAAACTAGACATCAAAATACTGAACAAACCAATTAAAAAATGGGCTACAGAGCTAACCAGAGAATTCTCAAAAGAAGAATCTCAAATGGCTGAAAGACATTTAAGGAAATGCTCAACATCTTTAGTCACCAGAGAAATGCAAATCAAAACGACTCTGAGATACCACCTTACACCTGTCAGAATGGCTAAGATAAAAAACACTAATGACAGTATATAATGGAGAGGGTGTGGAGCAAGGGGAACACTTCTCCACTGTTGGTGGGAATGCAAACTTGTACAACCACTGTGGAAATCAGTATGGCGGTTCCTCAGAAAACTAGAAATCTATCTACCTCAAGACCCAGCCATCCCACTCTTGGGCATATACCCAAGGAATGCTCAATCATACCACAAAGATACATGCTCAACTATGTTCATAGCAGCACTATTCGTAATAGCCAGAACCTGGAAACAACCTAGATGCACATCAACTGAAGAATGGATTAAGAAAATGTGGTACATATACACAATGGAGTACTACTCAGCAGAGAAAAACAATGAAAACATGAAATTTGCAGGCAAATGGATGGAACTAGAAAATATCATCCTGAGTGAGGTAACCCAGATTTACAAGGACAAACATGGTATATACTCATTCATAAGTGGATAAACTAGATATAAAGCAAAGGACAATCAGACTGCAACCCACAGATACAGGGAGGCTACCTAGCAGGGAGGACCCTATGATTACTGTGGCTTATAATAAGTTTTGGTTTTGCCCAATCACTGGGCATGCTTTAGTGAAACATTTCACTATTAGGATAAGAATTTGTACCATATCAAGCTGATGAAAAGATATGCTGGCTGTACTTTCAGGAGGAGAGGCTAAAATCTTTTTAGATTATGGATTAGCCTATAGAAAAATATCTGCTGTAAATCAAACAGTGAAGGGGAAGATGAATAGAATCTCACTTACACAACTTAAGTAAAACATAGCTCTCTGAACAGATGAAGATAGGTTTCTCCTGTATCCCAGAATCTAATGAATATTTGTATATATAATTTAGCTATCATTTGGCTTAAAAAGGCTTATTGGGAAATGTTATCATTTATACTATTTTCTACAGAGAAAATATTTTCCAGTTTCAAATAACTCTGGACTTTGGAATTATAACCTGTTTTTATGTTAAAAAAAAAAAATTGGGCTGGAGAGATGGCTCAGCCGTTAAAGGCTAGACTCACAACCAAAAAAAAAAAAAAAAAAAAAAACAAAACCACATTTTAAGTGGAAAATGCTGAAGGACCACTGAACTTGATGTTGTATTTATATGTCTATATCGGTATAAAATAATGATTATAAATGCTTAAGAAGGTGAAGTGCAAATGTGAATTTAACAAGAAGCAGATTTCCAACACTGTACACAAACTCCTTTGTTACAATATCTATGCTTCTAAATAAAAACAAGTTTATTCATGAAAAAAGGAGCATACTGAAATATATTTTCACTCCTGAAAAACTTGCATACTTTGCTATTACTCTAATAGACACACTTTTACTTCTTGTCAATTAAAAAAAATCTTTATATCTTTACCAAGAAAACAATGCCTCCAGTATTTTTTAATCTAAAAAATGCTTATGTACGTTTGGACAGATATTGAAAATCTCTCACCAGAATTTGAGAAAGAAAAAAGGGGATCATGAAAACCAACTGCTTGAGCAAATTAATCTATTTACAAACAAGTAACCCATACTGCCTGTCAGAGTAATTCCTATGATCACCACATAACGATGACAGCTGACAGATCTTTTCTAGTCCAAACTTGGATACTTTCCGTTAGCCAATCTGTTTATAGTCATCTACTAAACACCTCACATGTCATCAACATGAGACAAATCACATTATTTGCGGTATGAGAAATGATAGCCTGGGGTTGATTTAACTTTTAACCAAGCAGCGCCTGTTGAAGATACCTGGTCTTGTGAAGATGTAGATGAAACTCAAAGTAATAAAACTGATGTCATAATGAACTTACTATAGATTTGTTCAGGAGACATTGACACGAATGAAATTTAGCTAAAGGAGCACTGCCTGCAAATACCCCAAAGGTAAGTAGACTGCTAACCAGGCCTGCTAGGGGTAAGGGAAATTTAGGTGCTAGGATATAGTAGTTTATTCACCGGGACTGATCCTGCCAATCAGACTCCATTCCCATGACAAAGGAGACAGCGCTGATTTGTGTGACCAGTAGTTAAGCCCAGATTCCCATACCCAAAGACAGATCTCTAACTGGCAGCTCAAGCAGGCAGGAGCACAGGGTCACAACCATCATTACGTCCTACTCTGCCATTTATTCCCTGTGCTCTTATTGGGAAAAACATAATTCTGCCAGGCGGGCAGGATGACCCCGGGTAATAACTATCTGAAAAAGAACAACACTGGCATACTTACAATAATCCTGGCAATATGTAGTATTTTTGCTGTGTAAATCTCCTATCTGCCTAAGTGGCCAGACTTGCAATCTCCTGCCTCTGTTTTAATTGCTCGAAGTGTAACCTCGGACCCAAAAAGAGATTTCAGGATGACCATGTCTGTGGAATGCACAAGCTTAAAATGTACATAAATTAGTAAGCGCTTCCGTTGAAGGCCGGCTCTTGCTTGGGGGTGTTAGCCCAGCCGTACTAGCGTTACTAAAGAGCTTTTCTTTAATTAATCTCTTAAGTGTGTCGAGAGAAAGAACCCTTACTGGAAAGGCATATTATTTCTGTAACAGTAAAAGGATACTTAAAACAGGAATACCGACATAAATACAATTCCAAAATGAGAGCGTCATTCTAACAATCTTGACGCAACGCATAGGTTTCTGTTGCTTTTAGCACTTGCTCCTCTCCCTGAATTTTAGAATGGGGCTAAAGTTTTGTTCACTTTCGTTTCTTAAAATCCGCTTTCAACTAGCTCTGAACTGCAGAATGAAAAGATACTTTAAGATGAAGCCATGTAAATAAACTCCTGTTGCAAAGAAGTTGGGGGGATAGCCCGGTGACCGCCTCCAGCCGGTGCAAACCGCGAACCGACTGAGCGGTACTGGTGGGCAGGATCAGAACTCCTCCGATCCTCCGCAGGGGCATTACGTAACCCAGGGCCGAAGACTCACAACTTGCTGCAGCCGGACCTCCTCCGTGCGCCGCAGATCCCGCCCCTGCTTCTGCCTCCCGCGTCCGGCGCGGCCCCCCAGGCGGAGTCCGGCCCCAGCGGGCGCTCCCGCTCGGCCGCGCGACACCGCCCACTCCCGGCTCCGTAGGTGGAGATGCCGCTCGGGGCTGCCGCGCGCCTACTCCCCGCACGACCCCGCACTCACCATGGTCTCGGCCGCGAGACTCCCGCTGTAGCCCCGCGCCGCCGCCGCCGCTCTCGCAGCCGGACCACCGCTGCGGGAGCCGGACAATGCCCCGGGCCCGCCTCGCGCCGCCGCCACCAATAGCCGCTCGCATTGTTCATTTGAACCTCGGCGGCGGGCCAATGGTACGCCTCCTTCTAGTCAGAACCCCGCCCCCTCGGCCCCGCCTCCCTAACGGCTGTTTGTTTTTGCGCACGGCACTTGGAGGCGGGGCCTCCGACCCCAACATTGACGCGCTCTCCGCCTCTCTCCTGGCTCGGAGTCTGATGAACAGAAGGAAGAACCAATGAGCGAGGAGAAACGCCAATGAAAACATTGCCGGCAGCACCCGGGGCGGGAGTCTGGGAACAACAGCGGGATGAGCCAATGGACTGGAGTGGTTCGGCGCAGCTGTGCCTTTCCCGCCCATTCAAGAGCCCGCTCGGCCCTCTTAGTTCGCTTTGTTTTTCTTCTACTACTAGAAGTTTAGGGGTAACGTCGAACTAGCACGGAAGGAAAGGTCCAAAGCGGAATTATTTTCGTGCGGAGGCTATTGTGAAACTTTAGGAATGTGTGTGAATCGCACTTGGCACGTAGTAAAATTCCCTAGCTATCGTCGACCCGTTCATACAACTTTAAAACGCTTCATTGTTTTTGTCATTATCATTGAACCTGGGCGGTTTGAGAGAGCCACATCTATTTCTCAGCTGGAGAAATGAGCTTAGGAGAATGTAGTCTTTTGCATACAGCCCATCAGAATTCTTAAGACTTTGTACTGGTTCCAGCTTCAAACGCTTTATTCTTTTCGCCTTAAGAAGAACAGACTAATTCTAGGAATTAATTGTGAACAAAGTAATTCTCTACTTTTTTTGTTTTGTTTTGAGACTTCATTCTTGTGGTTGGGTTTTTTCTAAGCCAGCGTGTTTAGAAATTTACCTCCAGGTAGACGATATCTGCCCCTCAAATTTGAATTACATTTCTTTTGACAGTTAACCTCTAACAGAAGAAGCAACCTGGAAAAGTGAGTCCGGAAAAAAAATAATTTGAATTCTAGATGAGGAAGGGATAAACTTCTAGTTGACTTTGGAGAAAAAAAAAGCCCAAATGAAGATATGGACAAGTCTGAGGAGAAGGGGGCCAATGAAATCGGAAATAAATGTACACTATACTCAGAGACTATAACTGGGTTCAGAGTTCGGGGTTAGCTCACTAGACAGTACTCTGTTAATTCAGGACATATGGGTCTACCAGGGAATGGCATTACCAGTGTACCAAGACATAAGCCAGCTATTATCTTCCCACAAAGACTGAATCCAAATCGTTAGCACAGTATTGAAGGCCCTACGTTTTCTGACCCCTGCTCCCCTTGTTTTTTTTATCACTTCCACCATCACCCTAAACTCCATCTTGCCTTTGCACATGGTTTTGCCTTTTCATAAAACAATCCTCTGTCTTATCTTCTTTAAAAATCTTTTAAGACATGGTGGGACATACCTGTAATCTTAGAACTTCGTAGGCTGAGGCATTTATCACAAGTTCAAGGCCAGCTTGGGCTCCATGCAGAGACCCTGTCTCCAGGAAAAATGAAAGAGCTTACTGCAGATGTTTTCCAGAAAAATTTCCATATCAATTTGAGGTGAGTGCCCTTCTGTATGGCTGTAGCATACATTATATATGGTAAGGGTCTCTCTCAGTGCATAGAATTTCTTTTTAGGGTTTTTTTTTTTTTTTGTGCCTAGTACTCTAGAAATGTTAGTTGACAAATTAAATTTAAAAAAAAAAACCACATTTAAATCGCTGATAGTGTCGTCTATGGAAAGACTTGACTAGGTCGACTTTTTTACTTACCAATCATGTGATTTATGTAAAGTATTTTATACCACCAAGCCTATTTTTGCTGTTTGTAAAACTGAAAATAAACACTACCTTTTTTTTTTTTTTTTTTTTTTTTTTGGTTTCTCGTTGTAGTTTTCCTGGAACTCACTCTGTAGCACAGAGATCCACCTGCCTCAGCCTCCCGAGTGCTGGGATTAAAGGTGTGCGTCACCACCGCCCGGCAAGCACTATTTTAAAGGATTGTGCATGTGTGTGTGCGCGGGCATGGGTTCACATGTATGAGTTCTGGGGTCACAGGCAGGTGTGGCCAGTGTTACAGCTTTTGGCTTTGTAACTGAATTCCTTGGGCCTAAACCCTTGCCTCCCTGAACTCTTCCGGGGTTCAGGGCTTGTGGTTGCTGTTCTGTGCTCCATGCAGCCTTTTGTACCCGTTGGTGGCAGCTCTCTGTCCTCACTCTCCTTTGCTGTCCTTCCTGCCATGGCCTTCTCAGCGGTTTGGCTGCCTTGTTCGTTCCACAGCTGTGTAGATGTTTAGATTGGCCTCTCCCTGCTGAAGTGCTCTGCTCCCCTCCCTGCTTCTCTCTCCTCTCTCCTTTGAGATAAGGTCTTTCAGGAAATAGCTAAGGCTGGCCAGGAACTCACTATGTTGCCCTAGTTGACCTCAAAGTTATAGAAATCTTACAAAATACGGGTGAAAAATGAGTAAGATAACATCAAAATCCTCCCTTACTGAAGCTACTGGCAAGGAATTATGGGTTAATTTAAGTGTAAAAGCTAGTCAATATTAAGCCTGAGCTAATATTAGGCCTCTGTGTGATTGTTTTATAAAAGCCTACAGGACTGTAGGTGAGAGATTTGTCCCAACCATGGGCCAGGTGGGACACAGGAAAACTTTCAGCTATACCAGGCCGGCCTCAAACTCTCAGAGATCTGCCTGCCTCTGCCTCCTGAATGCTGGGATTAAAGGTGTGCACCACCACCACCCGGCTGTTTGTTTTTTGTCTATTTTCTGTACTTCTTTTTTTTTTTTTTTTTTTTTTTTTTTTTGGTTTTCCGAGACAGGGTTTCTCTTGTGTAGCTTTGCGCCTTTCCTGGATCTCACTTGGTAGCCCAGGCTGGCCTCGAACTCACAGAGATCCGCCTGCCTCTGCCTCCCGAGTGCTGGGATTAAAGGCGTGCGCCACCACCGCCCGGCTATTTTCTGTACTTCTTATATGTGAATTCTACATTAAAAAAAAAAAGTAGAGGGCAATAGAGAAGACACCTAAATCAACCTGTGGCTTCTACATGTGTGCATGGGAGCTCGTGCGTGTGTATACACACACACACACACAAAAACACACAAACATACACACACACACATACAAACACACACAGTTATACTGATGTATTATTCTGCAACCTGGTTTCCTTTCCCATTAAACAATTCATTTTGGAGATCTTAAAGGTATATGCAATTTAAGCACATTCATTTTGTGTGTGTGTGTGTGTGTGTGTGTGTGTGTGTGTGTGTGTGTGTGTGTTGAGACACCATCATGCTTTGTGGCCCAGGGTGGCCTGGAACTCACAAGCCTACTTTCCTTCCTGAGGGTTGTGAGTAAAGGCATGTGTGAGATCAGGCCTCTCTCTTTCCATTGTATTTACGCACATACACTCCAGATGGTCCATATGCATGTGCCTCAGTAAACACATACAGAAAGGACTTACAGGTTCCACTTCATGTTACTGACTGATTACTTTGGATTAAGGGGATGGGAATAAAGACTGTGTTCATACTCAGCTCTATGTTCTTGACTGAATATTTTGCATTAAGTGTATTTATGTAAAGCTTGTATTTAAAGTATAAGATAGTTAAAGTTTGATTTCTAATCCAATATAGCCAATTTTTTTGTTACTGAATGTTTAGTCTTTTTAAAAATCATTACTAGAACTTAACAATGCTTAACAGTTAACAAAATTTAATACTTAACAAAAGCCACTTAAGAAGTGTCTTAGCGGGCTGGAGAGATGGCTCAGAGGTTAAGAGCACTGACTGCTCTTTCTAGAGGTCCTGAGTTCAATTCCCTGCAACCACATGGTGGCTCACAACCATTTGTAATGAGATCTGGTACCCTCTTCTGGCCTGTAGTCATACATGCTGTATACATAATAAATAAATAAATCTTAAAAAAAAAAAAAAAGAAAAGAAATGTCTTAGCAGCTGGGCAGTGGTGGCACATGCCTTTAATCCCAGCACTTGGGAGGCAGATACAGGTGGGTCTCTGTGAGTTCCAGGCTAGCCTGTTCTTACAAAGTGAGTTACATAGTTACCCTGTCTTGAAAAACAAAAAACAAAACAAAAAAAGGTGTCTTAGCTACTTTATTTAGTCATTTATTTTGTTGTTGTTGTTGCTGTGCTAAAAATACCCTGAAAAAGCAACTTAAGGGAGAAAGAGATTATTTTGGCTCACAGTTTGAGGTTATAATTCATCTTAGTTACTATTCGACTGCTGTAATAAAGCACCATGACCAAGGTAACTTATAAAAGAAAGCATTTAGGTGGGGCCTTGCTTACAGTTCTGGTGGGCGAGCTCATGATCGTCATGGTGGGGAGCGTGGCAGCAGGCAGGCATGGTGCTGGAGGATTAGCTGAGAGCTCACATCTGATCCACAAGCAGGAGGTAGAGAAAGTCTGGGCCTGGCATGGGCCTTTGAAACCTTAAAGTCCACCCTCTGTGAAACCTCCTCCAAGAAGGCCACACCTCATAGTCCTTCCTAACTAGTCTGCCAGCTGTGAACCAAACATTCAGTTATATGGTCCTATGGGGGCCATTCTCATTCAAACCACCACAGTCCTCTCCCTGCCCCCATAGGCTTGAAACCACATCATAAATGCAAAATGTATTTAATTCAGCTTCAAAGATTCCCATAGTTTTTTTTTTTTCTTTTTACGGTCTCAACATAGTTTTAAAAAGTGTTTTCTGAGACTCAAGGTAATCTCTTGACTATAACCTTCTGTAAAATTAAAATCAAAAGCAAATGACTTATTTCCAATATACAGTGGCACAGAATATCTATTACCATTCTACAAGGGAGAAAAGGGCATAGTGGAGAAAGAAAGCAGGACAGCAGGACAGACTCCAGACCCTGTAAGTCCATGTCTGATGTCAAAGGGCTGAAAGGGCTGCCTTTTGGACCTCCCACTCCTTCCAGCTTTGCTGACAGCAATGGTTCTCTCTCTTGGGCTGTTTGCAACTCTCCTCTGTGAGATCCCATGGCTCTGCAGCCTCTAACGTCTTGGGGAGGTGCTCCGACAAAAGCCAGGCTTCACTTTCACAGCTTCGTGCAATGGCATCTCCGGACCTCCACGCAGGGACTCTACCATATGCCTGGCCTCAGTGCCTTTCTTTAACCGCAGAGGAAGATTCCACAATTCCAATCCTGCTCCCACCAAGTTCCACTTGCTTGGGCTGGAACCTGGTGTCTTCTTTGAGTTGCATTTGCTAAGCTTTGACTTGTTGGTGTTTTCCTTTGTTGCATAAGCTTCCCTTTTGCAGGTTACAGGATTAGCTGGGTGGCGTCTTACCCAGAGACTCCCTTTATTAATATACCATCAGATCTTTCTTTAAACTTCATCTCCTGGAGCAGCACAGGATTTAGCCCCAGCATTACATTCCCTGGTGCTCCTTTTCTCCTCAAACTGTACTTTTTTTTTTTTTTTTTTTTTTTTTTTGGTTTTTCGAGACAGGGTTTCTCTGCGTAGCTTTGCGCCTTTCCTGGAGCTCACTTGGTAGCCCAGGCTGGCCTCGAACTCACAGAGATCCGCCTGGCTCTGCCTCCCGAGTGCTGGGATTAAAGGCGTGCGCCACCACCGCCCGGCTAAACTGTACATTTTTGTTGGACATGGTGACTGTAATCCCAGCATTTGAGAAGTAGAGGCAGGTGAATGTGAGCTTGAGGCCTGTTGGTCTACATAGTGAGTTCCAGGCCAGGCAGGGCTACATAATGAGATTCTAGCAAAGTCAGTTTGATAGCCCCTCCCATTTGTGCTTTACCTTGTTTTGGTTGCTAATATTGTGATAACTGAAAGTCAAATTGAAATTTAAATATTAAGATTTTTTGAGCTTGAACAGTGCCATCATAGTTATGTAAAAATGAAGGCGGCACCATGGTGAAACTCAACAAGTAGTTTCTCAGTTGTAACAGTTTTGATTCTTTTTCCTGTGACCTCTTTCCCCACTTTCTGGAACCATAACAAAAGGACACTGCGTCTCTTATTACTGTAGTGCTGATGTCACTGACCTTACAGAAACACACCTGGTCTGTTTCTTAGAAAGGTGTCTGTTAAGCTCTCCTAGATGAATGACAAGAAAGGTAAATGTGATTCATGTTTCACAGCCCAATGAGCAGAATTTGTATAACCATGTGACTCATAGTTGTGATCTCAAAGGACCTTCTCCCTTAAATTTTCTTGCAATTAATGTAAGAATATTCTACATCTCTAAACTTTAGAAGTGCCAAAGGGGACTGGTAGGATGGCTCAGAGGTTAAGAGCACTGGCTACTGTTCCAGAGGACTGTGGTTCAATTCCCAGCACCCATATGGAGGCATACAGCTGTTTGTAAGTCCAGTTCCAAGGGATCTAGCACCCTCATATAGGCAAACAATGCACATAAAATAAGAAACAAATCTTAAATAAAAGAAGTGTTAAATGCTGTGGGATGCTTTGTATGCTGTGAATGTGTTGCTCTGATTGGTTCGTAAATAAAATGCTGATTGGCCAGTAGCCAGGCAGGAAGCATAGGTGGGATAAGCAGAGAAGAGAATTCTGGGAACAGGAAGGCTGAGTCAGGATGGCCATCCAGGGAGCAGCATGTAATGGCACACAGGTAAAAAGCCACAGAAAACATGGCGACACATAGATTAACAAAAATGGGCTGAGTTTAAGTATAAGAGCTAGTCAGTGGTAGGCCTGAGCTAATGGCCAAGAAGTTATAAATAATATAAGCCTGCTTGTGTTTACTTGGGTCAGAGTGGCTGTGGACCAGAGGGACACAGAAACTCTTCAGCTACAGTGTAAGGCAGACATGGTCTAGTCAAGTTGTAATATTTTATTCATTTAGGATGTGTTTATTTTCCCTCATGTTCACAAGGTGACTGGTTCCTTCAGCTCCATGACATTGTAGTTAAAAATGATGAGCAAAAGGCCTCTCCATCTAGCAAATCAGAAATGCTTCGTATTTTGTATTATGTTTAGTATTTTAAATAACTTTTCTACATACAAATTTCTTGATGGTCCTTCATAATTGCATTATAGAAGCAACTATGTCATAACTAGTTAGCTTGACATTCAGCTAAATTATTCATATATTGTTTAATTTCACAATGAGCCC
The DNA here is from genome assembly GCF_049852395.1 of Peromyscus maniculatus bairdii. Lineage (NCBI taxonomy): Eukaryota > Metazoa > Chordata > Mammalia > Rodentia > Cricetidae > Peromyscus > Peromyscus maniculatus. The sequence continues at coordinate 9,831,526 of NC_134861.1, forward strand.
CAGAATGGAAAGACTTACAGATGAATTTGAAAAATACTGGGATTAGATTCTCAGGTTCTATTAAATTGCTATGTATAGCTTGCTTAATTTCTGTTCATCACTTTATATCCACTCAATTATATAAAGCAAATTTGGAGGGAAAAAAGGAAGAGGGCTGGATAGATGATTCAGAGGTTCTAAGAGCATGACTGCTCTTCCAGAGGACCTGGGACCAATTTCCAGCACCCACATGGTAGCTCACAGCTGTCTATAACTCTAGTTCCAGGGGATCCAATGCCATATTCTGACCTCTGGGGACACCAGGTATGCATGTCGAGTACAGACACGTAGGCATACGCAGGCAAAACACTCATACACAATAAATACAATACACTGATACACAAAAAAGAATTGTTTCCACAAACTTGGATACTTCAGACTGATCTTTTCTTTCTTAATTCATTCTGTTTCCACCTTTTATGAGGATTTAGTTCAAAGTCTTCCTGTTTTCAAAAATTGAGGTTTCTTACCATCTCTTTCATTGAATGTTTAGATGGAAGGTTTCCAAGTGACTTTGAATAAAGCACCACTAAAATGTAAAGCATCATTTACAAAGCAATTCAGGGCTGGAGAGATGACTCAGTGCTTAAGAGCGCTGGCCACTCTTCCAGAGGAAACAAATGGCCACTGCACACTTCAGATTCACATCTACTTTAATCACAATTTGCAGACTGGTTGAATTCTAAAGCATATTCAAATTTGATAGCTCCCCATCTCAGTAGAGGGAGACATGCAGTAAATTGTGTACCCTGCACCCAATTCCAGTTCCAGGGTATCTGTCATCCTCTACTGACCCTTTTGGGTACCAGGCACGCAGGTGGCACACATACATGCATGGAGGCAAAATATTCATGTCTGTAAAATAAGAATAAACCTTAAATGAAAAACTTTAGTTTATGAAGTGATTTATAAATGCATCTTCCTTATTAATTAAAACATGGTCTATGGGCAAAGTACTTCAAGTAATTAGTAAGTTTTTTTTTTTTTTTTTTCTTCAAGACAGGCTTTCTCTATGTAGCCCTGGCTGTCCTGGAACTCTCTCTGTAGACCAGTTTGGCCTCGAACTCACAGAGATCCATCTGCCTCTGCCTTCTAGGTGCTGGGATTAAAGGTGTGTGCCACCACTGCCCAGTTTTAATTTTTTGTATGTTTTTTAATTTCTGTGTATGACTTTTGCCTGCATATGTATCTGAGCATCACATGCCTGTATGGTGTTGTCAGAGGCTGATAGAGACTTGTAGATCCTATGGATCGGGAGATGGTTGTGAGCCAACACATGGGTGTTGGAAACTGAGGCCGAGAGTCCTCTGCAAGAGCAATCAGTGCTCTAAACCTCTGAGCCATCTCTCCAGCCCCCAAGTTTTGAAGTAGACACTTAACACTCATACGGCAGATTTGTGTCTCTTGGTGATCCTGGGGACGTTGATCTTGAGGCCCTGCTGGTTTATAAACATCCACAGAAGTCCTGTGGGAGTCCATGTAGAAATAAATTTAGAATTTGCTCACTTTTTATTAGATACATAATTTTAAAAGCTCACTCTTGCTATTATTGCAAAATTTTTGAAAAAGTATCATCATATGACCAATAATTGCATCTCTGCCCCACAGCGAGTGACGGAAACATTGAAGCCCGCACATTTAGAGCTCTCGAGTGAAGCGGGTGCCCCTAACCTGTGATTTACCACTAATCTCAGACTGCAGGCTCAGCACTTGTCTGCTCACCACTCTTCACTCTTACTGATGGCAAGTGTCATCTCGGCTGGCTCAGAGGAAGAGTTAGATTGAGTCTGAAGAGGGTCAAGTGCAGAGAGATTACTGTGGGTGTCCTTTCAAAGTCAACAGGAGTTCCCTCTCTTCACCGATATGCAATAATAGACCTTGACACGCTTGGAGGGCAAAGTTCTAGCAGACTAATCCCTGCCTTAAAAATCACATTACCAGCCGGGCGGTGGTGGCGCACACCTTTAATCCCAGCACTCGGGAGGCAGAGGCAGGGCGGATCTTTGTGAGTTCGAGGCCAGCCTGGCCTACAGAGTGAGGTCCAGGAAAGGCGCAAAGCTACACAGAGAACCCTGTCTCAGAAAACCAAATAAATAAATAAACAAACAAACAAACAAACGAATGAATAAATAAATCACATTACCATCCAGGCGTGGTGGCACAAGCCTGGAACCCCAGAACTTGGGAGGAAGAGGCACAAGGATCTGGAGTTCAAGGTCATCCTCAATTACAAAGGCAATTCTAGGTCAGCCTGGACTGAGGCCCTGTTCAAAAGCCAACCAATAAAGCTGTGAGGTGGGGGGAAGGGGATGTAAAAAAAAAAAGCTGTGTGGTAGTGGCACACACTTTTAATCCCAGCACTTGGGAGACAGAGGCAGGTGGATCTCTGTGAGTTCAAGGCCAGCATGGTCTGCAAAGAGTTCTAGGACAGACTCCAAATCTACACAGAGAAACCCTGTCTCAAAAAAACCCAAACCAAACAAATAAACAAAAAATTACTATTTTATCCTGTAAGACTAGAGAAGCTGGTACAAATACTGAACTAAGACAACAGAAAAAAATGGTTCTATTCTGAGAAAATGTTGTTCAAGGTAGGCAGGCTATTCAGATACGATTAAGACCTCTCATTCAGGGCTATAGAGACGAACCAACCATTAAGCACTGGATGCTCTTCCGGAGGACCAGGGTTTGGTTCCTAGTACCACACAGAGGTTCACAGCCATCTGTAACTCCAGTTTCAGGAGATCTAACACTCTCTTCTGGCCTCCTGGAGGGCACTAGGCACACACACACACACACACACACACACACACACACACACACACACACGGTGCACATATACTCGTGCAAGCAAAACACTCATACTGTTAAATAAATCATTGGAAAAAAACCCTCCTTTGTAGTATTTTTCTTTTTAGCTATGTAAATATATTATTTATTTTAAAAGCTAGACTAAAAAAGGGGGGAAACAAAGTATAAACAGTATATGAGATGCCCAACATCTCACATGAGCATGTTTGTGTGTGAGTGCACATGTACATAACATGAGCATGTGTGTGTGTGAGTGCACATGTACATAACATGAGCATGTGTGTGTGTGAGTGCACATGTATATAAGTGCACACATGTTTGGAGGCTTTAGTGGTTGGAATGAGATGTCCCCCATGTTCTCAGGCGTTTGAATGCTTGCTTCCCAGTTGGAGGCCCAGTTAGGAGGCCCAGCCCTGCTGGAGGAAGCACGTCACTGAGACAGGCCTCAGCCATTTCTGGCTTGCTCTCTGGTGGCTTCAGACAGGAACTCTCAGCGTTGCAGCCATGCCGGGTGTTGACTACCGTGATGCCCCGCGGGGATGGACCCCTACCCGCCTGAAGCTGTGAACCAAATCTACCCTTTCTTCTAGAAGTGGCCTTGGTCATGGTGGCTCTTTTGTCTTGTTTGGTGACAGGCTCTCTCTGTGTAGCCCTGGCTGTCCTGGAACTCACTCTGTAGACCAGGCTGGCCTCAAACATACAGAGGCCTCTGCCTCCTAAGTGCTGGGATTAGAGGTCTGCTCCACAGCAACAGGAAAGTAACGAAGACAAAGGCCGTCCTTAGGATACCATCTGCCTGTTGAGGGTTTTTGACATTTGTTTTGTGTTTGTGAGCAAGCATGTATATGTATGTGTGTGGGTATACACATGTGCCATGCATTTGGAAGGTGTCAGAGGGTATCTACTTCCACCGCATGGGTTCGAGGATCTACCTCAGGGCATCAGACTTGGCAAGCAAGTACCCTTATCTGCTGTGCCATCTGGCCCACACCGCCTTGTTTGTGAGACAGTATCCAACTGGGCTGGAGCTCACCGAGAAGGCTGTTTGCTGGCCAGCGAGCCCCAGAATTCCCCTGTCTATACGGGCGCTGAGGTTGCAAACACACACCTCCATATCTGGCCATGACATGTTTTTGTGTTTGTTTGTTGTGGTTTTTCTAGACAAGGTCTCTCTGTGTAGCTTTGGAGCTACCCATAGTTCCTGTGCTGGAAGGCTAAAACAGGACGCTAAGAACAAGCCCACTAGCCTGACTAGCATACCGGCAAGCTCTGGGTTCAATTGTGAGACCCCACTTCAGTGAATAAGGTGGAAAGTGATTGGGGAAAAGTACCCATGTCAACCACAGGCCTCCACACACTCAGACACACACACACACACACACACACACACACACACACACACACACACCACATTCATGCACATGAAAGAAAATGAAAACGGAAAAGTCTCTTGGAGGGCAGGGAGATGGTTCAGCAGGCAAGAGTGCCTGCTTCAGCAACTCACGAGGAACTTTCTGTAAGAAGTCACGGCCGCAGAGGTAGCTGCGGGGTGGCGAAGAGCAGGGTTCTGTGGTCTGTGATGGGAACAAGAGACAAAGTTTTTCCATGGAGCAGGGTGTCTTGACCCTCAGCAGAGTGGACCTGCTGTTGAATCAGAGGCACACTTCTTCTAGACCAAGGAGACCTGAAGAGAGAAAGCACAAGTGTGCTTAGGACGCATTGTGGCTGCTAATCTGACTGTTGAATTTTTTTGTATTTTTCTGGATGTTGCTAAGAGATTTCCCAGTGGGTTCTTCATCTCCACAGCAGTATGAAGGGCCTGTTTCCTACAGTCATCAAGGGAGCTGCTAGTAGACGCTTCGGTGATGAGAAGCAGTTCTTTATGCAGTTCTCATGTAAATTCTCTCTCTCTCTCTCTCTCTCTGTCTTTCTCTCTGTTTTTTTTTTTTTTTTTTTTTTTTTTTTTTTTTTTTTTTTTGGTTTTTTCGAGACAGGGTTTCTCTGTGTAGCTTTGCGCCTTTCCTGGGACTCACTTGGTAGCCCAGGCTGGCCTCGAACTCACAGAGATCCGCCTGGCTCTGCCTCCCGAGTGCTGGGATTAAAGGCGTGCGCCACCACCGCCCGGCACTCTCTGTTTTTTTAAGACAGGGTTTCTCTGTGTAAAAGCCCTGACTGTCTTGGAATTCACTCTGTAGATCAGGCTGGCCTCGAACTCACAGATATCCTCCTGCCTCTGCCTCCTGAGTGCTGGGATTAAAGATATGTGCCACCACTGCCCAGCTGTACATTCTCTTCTTATAAATGACACTGGACATATTTTCATGTGAGTATGGGCCACTCACACCTCTTTTTCTGTGGTTTAGTATGTAGTTTGCTGTGGTTTAGTATGTAGGGCCCATGAAAAAAACATGCAAATAGACTCGTCCACATCCATTGGTGATGGGCTTGACCAGGACACCAGGAGACAGGACTAGTGGGAGGAAGTTTGCTCCTGGAAATATATGTTTGAAGGGTTGATCTTGGACCTAGACTCACTATCCGGCCCCTCTGTGCCTCCCTCGTTCCCCCCTCCTTCTTGGCTGCCATGAGGTGAGTAGCCTCTTCTGCTACATGTTTCTAATGTCCTGATGCTAATACAGTATACAGTATCTAGAAAACATTTATGATTTCCTCATTTTGGAGACAAGATCTAACTATATACCCTAGCCTGGCCTGGAACCTAGATCCTTCTGCCTCACTTTCCATCAGGTGCCACTTGGCATTTAAATTAGTATGTCCTGAATCTCCAAGAAAACCCCATGGCTGAACACTCACCTTCTCCCCCTTGGCCAGGCAAGCTGGCAGTGCTACACAGTGGGTCCAGCACCTGTGCCAGCTGTGGAGAGTTGGTTCGGCACATCTGCCTGCAGCTGGCTTCTGTTCCCGCACCTGAAGCTCTGGCAGACAATTCAGAAAAAATCATTTATAAAATCATTGACTTTAGATGTGGGGTGTGGCTCAGGGCTAGAGCCCAGCCTATGTGAGGCCCTAAATTCAATCCCCAGGGCCCCACCTAAGCACACACACCCAGAATACACTACATACACTGTATACTTTTGTTGGTGGTGGAGGTTATTTTGTCTTTTTTGTTTTTGTTTTTGTTTTTGTTTTTGTTTTTCGAGACAGGGTTTCTCTGTGTAGCTTTGCGCCTTTCCTGGGACTCACTTGGTAGCCCAGGCTGGCCTCGAACTCACAGAGATCCACCTGGCTCTGCCTCCCGAGTGCTGGGATTAAAGGCGTTCGCCACCACCGCCCGGCCTGTTTTGTCTTTTATATGTTATATTCTTTTTAAAGGGGCTTATATGGTTTTAATTATGTGTATGTATATATGTATGTATGTTATGTTTTTAAGTATATGTATGTATGTAATGTTATGTTTTTAACTATGTGTATGTGTGTATGTGTTGTGTGTGGAAATATGCTTATGATTGCCTGTGCCCTTAGAGCCTGCATCAGTCTGGACAGCTGTTATTAAATCGATACCTTCCTTATTGTAGAATATTATTTTATGTGTTACATTTGTTTATGCTGTGGAACATTACTTTAACTGTGTAAAGGTGTGTTACTTTTTGTTTACACTGTATTTGTTTAGTTATGTAAAGAGGTGTTACATTTGTTTCACCTTGCCTGCCTAAGGTACCTGATTGGTCTAATAAAGTGCTGAACAGCCAATAGCTAGGCAGAGAAAGTGATAGGCAGGGCTGGTGGGCAGAGATAATAAATAGGAGGAGAAATCTAAGAATAAGAGAGAAGAATAAGAGAAACAAGGAAGACGCCCGGGGCCAGCTGCCAGCAGACGTGAGAAGCAGCTAAAGTAAGATATACAGAAGGAAGGATGGTAAAAAGCCCCGAGGCAAAAGGTAGATAAAGAGAAACAGCTTAATGTAAGTTAAAAGAGCTAGCCAGAAATGAGCCTAAGCTAGGCCGAGCATTTGTAACTAATAATAAGTCTCCATGACACGATTTGGGAGCTGGTTGGTGCTCCCCCTCCCCCCCCCAAAAAAAGCCTAGTACACATCCTCAGTAATCTACTGGTGGTTATTAAAGCTTACTAAAGCACAGTACTTTCTTCTGGACACTAAATGACCTGTTCTGAACATAGGTTCTTGTTTTAAGTTTATAGTCGCCAGGTATAGTGGCGCACACCTTTAATCCCAGCACTCGGGAGGCAGAGGCAGGTGGATCTCTGAGTTCAAGGCCAACCTGGTCTACAGTGTGAGTTCCGGGACTGCACAGAGAAACCCTATCTTGAAAAACAAACAAACAAAAAGATTCTTATGGTGAAATACGTCACTCATTTCAGGTGCCGAATTGTAGGAAGAGCAAGGTTAGGCTTGGTGGGAGCTGGGGAAGGCCAGTGTTAACCCCAAGGCTGTGTGTGCCCACAGCTGGGTTTAATGACAGAAAGAATGACTGTTCTCTCCAGCCATGACGTCAGGCCTGGCCCTTAGATGGTGGAGAGGAATGGAAGAGCCCGCTCTCTTAAGGGTGGTAGAGGTTAGATTGTGAAAACATTGTGTCCCCCAGAGTCCCCTGCATGCTGTTTCCATCTTAGGTCGCGTCCACAGAGAGAATGGCCAGCTGATGAGGATTTGCCAGAGTCCGGCAACTGTATCCAAAAGAGAAAGGTGTACTGTCAGATGAGGGGCAGAGGAGACTGCAGCCTTGATGAGGCACTCGCCCCCATGATGTCACCAGCTGGGTACCCCCGCCCCCAGGAAACTGGCAGCTGCTGTCCCGCATTCCCACTGCCGGACAGCAGCTCTTCTTCCTTTAGAAGACTGCTTTCATGATTCCTCCAGAGCACTCAACACACTCTCTCTCTCCATACTGTATGCCTTAAAGAACAAGGGACCTAGCTTTCCATTCTGAACTGTGTGTTACAGCAGGTAATAAAGGTTCGGCTGGCGAGATTAATTTAGCAAGCACTTGCTGCCAAGCCTGATGACCTGAGTTTGATCCTCAGGGTCCACATGGTGGAAGGAGAAAACCAATTCCCAAAATTTGTCTTCTGACCTCCGCATGTGTGCCATAACATTCGTACACACATAAAGGTAATAAAAATAGTCCTTAAACAAGGATATAGTTGGTTTACGAAGCTACCTCAGAGGTTAAGAGTTATATTGCTTTTGCAGAGAACCTGAGGTAGTTCACAGCACTCACAGCTGGTGGCTCACAACCACCTGTAACTCCAGGAGCAACCGATGCTTCTGATCGCTAAGGGCACCAGCAGACATGCACATTCCCATACACAGATGCAACACACATAACTGAAAACATGTAAGCCTTTTTTAGAGAGCATATAACACATAAAAGAATAAAAACACCATCAATAACAAAAGTATACCCTGTATGGAGTATATATTTGGCATATGTGTTTAGGGTGGGGTGCCAGGGATGGAATTTAGGGCTTCATATATGCTAGGTAAGTGTCCTCCCATTGAGCTACACCCTATACCTAAAGTCCATAAATATAAATGATTTTTTTTCTGAACTTTATGGCAAAGCTTCAGATCCAGGAGCAGAAACTAGCTGTAGACAGCTGCAGGAGTTTTATACAGGGTAAAATAAAACAAAACAACAAAACAAACCATGCTAAAGGTCATAGAAAAAACTGATAAATCCGACAAATTTTCCTTTTTGCCTCTTTTTATTTTATTCACCAAGCTATCTCAGTAGCCAACTTCAATTTGTTTTATTAATATTATTTTGTTTTATGTGTGTGGGTGTTTTACCTGCATGTGTACCTGTGTGCTCCACATGTGCCTAGTGTCGGATGAAGTCAGAAGAGGGCATTGGATCTTTTGGAATTGGAGTTACAGATGGTTGTGAGCCACCATATGGATGCTGGGAGTTGAACCTAGGTCCTCTGGAAGATCAACTAGTGCTCTTTCTGCTGAGCCATCTCTTCAGGACCCCACCCCATTTCTTGTTTTTGGAAGAAGAAGGCCTCATGTGTTTCAGGCTAGCCTTGAGCTTCTTATATAGCTAAGGATGACCTCGAACTTCTGATCTTGAGTTCTACGATTACAGGGGAGCACCACTGTACCTGATTTACATGGTTGGCAAGCCGACTCAGGCTTTGTGCATGCTAGGCAAGCATTCTTCCAGCTGTACTGAATACTCAGCTCTTCTTTTGGTTTGTTTGAGACAGTCTCATGTAGCCCAAGCTACCCTGCAACAAATTATACCACCAAGGATGACCTTGAGCTGTGACGATCCGCCTGCCTCCACCTCCTGAGTGCTGGCATCATATGTGTGCCACAGCATTCCACTTCCAATCGCTGCTGTTTTTGTTTTGTGGAGGGTAGTGGGTGAAAGAGGGTGTCACCATGCAGCTCTTAGCTGGCCTAGAACTCACTGTGTAGACCAGATGGCCTGCAGACTTGCAGTGACCCTCCGGCTCCTGTCTCTGGAGTGCTGGGATGACTGGCATGTGCCACAAATTGTCTTCTCAAAGTTAACAAGGCGCTTGTCTGGAAGGGAAATGTGTTCCCTCAGAGAGTAGAGCAGATGTGTGGTGTGCAGTGCTCTATCAGAGCCGGAGTAATACAGACATTTTTCTGTCAACTCCAGAGACACAACACATTTCATTTCATCTGTGTCAAAGTGGAATTTAACACAAGGAAGCATTAAATTATTTTTCAATTTAATTTCCGCATAATAGTTACGTGTCTGGGGCACAGTTTGACGATAAGGCATGTTCATCAGAAAGTATCTCAGAGTTGGGTGTGGTGGTACACGGTGGCTCAGGCCTTTAATCCCACCATGCCCGACTACATTTTTTTTTTTTGAGGCAGGGTTTTACTGTGTAGCTCTGGTTGTCCTGGAACTCACTCTGTAGACCAGGCTGGCCTCAAACTCGCAGAGATCTGCCTGCCCCTGCCTCCAAAGTTCTGGGATTAAAGGCACTGCAAGCTTTTATTTTTAATTCTGTGTATGTGTGTGTATGAGCACATGTGTGCAGGTCAGAGGTGTCCTGATTTGGTGCTGGGAATTGCACTCAGGTCCTCTGCAAGAGCGGTAAGTACTCAGCCATTGATTGAGCCATCTCTTCAGTCCCTCTTTTCTTGATAAAAATCAGTGCATATATAAATGCAATGGCCACTTACCAACGCTGAGATTTGAAAGCACCCTATCAAAACATTCAAAAGGATGCATGCCAATCTCTTCCACAGCAGCTACCTTCAGCTATCTTCACATAGTGGGTTTGGAGAGAAGAGGCGTATGCATTTGCTGGGATTCGCTTGGTTTTATTTGAGACATCTCATGTAGCCCAGCTGGCCTCATGCTCACTAGGAGAACTAGATGCTCCCAAATGCAGGGTTACCGGTGTGGGGGTCATGCATTTCTGGCAGTTTCTCTGCCCGCTGTCTCTTCTAAGGAGCAAATGTTTGAGTTAAGAATGGAACAGCCAATGAAATCATCCGTTGCTCTCTTAGTGCTTCTTAAACACTTTCTCCTGGCTAAACTGTGAATTCCATCCTGATTGAGGACAATGTCTTCTACATCTAGTATAGCATATACTAGCCACCCAATAACTAACTGAATGAATGAATTTATGAATGATCTAGCCTAAATACAGTTACTGGGATTTTGACCATGACCACCAGGGGACGCTCATTTCCAAAGTCTCAGCAATTCCCTTGGAAGTGAGATTTGCTTGAGGGCCCTAAGAAGCTTTAATTTGCCAAAAGATCCTCCTCCAGATGCACACTAGTTTGTTTGTGTATTTATTTATTTGTTTATTTATTCATTTTTAAGACAGGGTCTCTCTACATAGCCCTGGCTGTTCAGGAACTCATCACACAGACCAGGCTGGTTTTGAACTCACAGAGATCCACCTGCCTTTGTTTCCTGGGATTACGGTTGTGATTTCTCCTTTAATAAAATTAAAGATTTTTATTTTATGTGTATGGGTGTTTTGCCTGCATATATGTCTGTGCACCACATATATGCAATGCCCTTAAAGGCTTGGGACAGGAAATTCATGGGGAAGAAAAGATCACAGGGGAATTACATGTATGCATCTAAGTGTTGTCTGTGTGTGTAGGATTACTTCATAGAAAGAACTAAATTATTTTTATTTTTTTTTGGCGGGGGAGGGGGGGCTCCTAGACAGGGTTTCTCTGTGTAGTTTCCCTGAAACTAGAGTTTCAGACAGTTGTGAGCTGCCATGTTGGCCAGCAGGGTCTATAAAGTGAGTTCCAGGACAGCCAGGACTGTTACACAGAGAAACCCTCTTTAAAAAAAAAAAAAAAATTACATTGATCTTCCTGTTTCAGCCTCCCAGAGTGCTGGGATTCAGGAGTATACCACCACACCTTTACTTTACAGTTTATCTTTATTTTATTTTTGTTTTTTCAAGACAGGGTTTCTCTGTGTAGTTTTGGTGCCTGTCCCATCCGCCTGGCTCTGCCTCCCAAGTGCTGGGATTAAAGGTGTGAGCCACCGCCCCCTGACTTTGTTATTTTATTTTTTGTGTATGTGTGTGAGTACATACCATGGTATAAGTGGAAATGAGGACAACCCTTGGAAGTCAGTTCTCTCCTTCCATCATGTAGTCCCCAGGATTTGAACCTTGGTCATGAGAACTGGCAGCAAGCACCGTTATCTGCTGAGTCATCTCATTGGTCTGTGGGTCATCTTTTAAGTTCAGTACTCAAACCAACAGTATCAACACTGCCAGGCGGCTTGTTAGAAGTACAGCTTCTTTCCTAGACCCAAACTCAGGAATCCCTAGTTCAAGGCTTTAGGTAACTCCAGTGCAAGCAAGTCAATGGGTTCTCTGTGCAAAACCCACCCCAGGTTTTCTTAGCCAGGGGACTGAAGACCATGCTGGAGGATTTCTCAGCATCCTCTATTTTAACCTCTACAGTAGCATGCAGCCTTCAGGCATGGGGGCGGGGTTTACAAGGAAAAGCTGTACATTGAGGAAGGCTTTGGCAGGATCCCTAAGGCTTCAGTTGTGTCCCTTCCCTGTACCTTAAGATCCCACAAGCCACTGGTTCTGGGTCCTGACTACACAGTAAAATCACCTTGGGGGAGCTTAAAAAGGTCCACACACCAGAATTCATACCCCCAAGATTCTGATCCAGTTGGCCTGGACATGAGTATCCCTAACTCAGCACTGATAGCCAGCGCCAGACTGTACAAAGGCATTGTCACAGGAAAATTATGTGTATGCATCCAAGTGTTGTCTGTGTGTGCGTAAAACTATTTCATAAAAAGAATTAAATGGTTTGTTTTTCTAGACAGGGTTTCTTTGTGTAGTCTGGCTATCCTGAGCTCCCTCTGTGGACCAGGCTGGCCTCGAACTGGCAAGAGATCTGCCTGCCTCTGCCTCCTGAGTGCTGGGATTAAACTTGTGTGCTTCGTTATGTAGTTCTTGCTGGCCTGGAATCTGCTATGTAGACCAGGCTGGCCTTGAACTGAGATCCAGTTGTTCCGATTAAAAGCCTGTGCCACCACACCCAGCTAAGCTCCCATCTTCACCAATTCTATCATTCATTTTCTGAAATGTCACTTACAGACTGATGCCTAGTGCAATGGTTTTCCAAGGTGATCAGAATTCTGAGACCTTCTCAAGGAGTCTGGCCAACAAAAGTTGTTTATGTTTGCCGTTCTATGGTATGCTCCGGAAGCTAAATGGAATGGTGTCACTATTCTGACAGTGGATCAAATGTGTGCCTATTTGTCTTGAAAAACATCCCATTTCTAGTCTGGTAGGTACCCATGGATATGGCCCAGAAAGATTCCCTTGGATATGAAGTGTAAAGCAGTTCCAGAGACAGTTTGAGAATCTCTGGCCAGGACTACTGGACACAATCACTTTGTTTTTCCTTTATCGTTTGGGCAAGAGAAGATTGGCTTAATTTGTTGCTTGGTCAGTCCTTCAACTGTTGATCAACAAGGGAACATCTGGGCAGCAAGCTTTTGTGAGCCCTTCTAAACACAACCAAAAAGAGGAAGTAGTTATGGACCAAAGCATAAAAAACTATCTACTCTTACTCCACAGACGCCTTACTAGAAAGGATCACAGAAACCCAGATGATCTCAAGCCACTTCAGGTGGGGATTCCCTGGAACCCACACCCACCTGTGAACCACAATGGGTAACAGATCCCTCCCCAGTCACCATGCAATCCCTTAAATAAGAGACGCCGACACAAGACTGTCATTCACTTTTCCGCATACTTTATTTGTTACAAACATACAATTTTTTAAATATAGACTGTAAAACTCCATTTGCAAAAGTCTGCTATTGGAAGGAGTGCACACCAGCAGGAAGGATTCTTAAACTTTATTTCTATGAGTTTTCTGTCAGTTTTGCTAGTTAGTGGTAAATACGGGACCCGCCATTTTACAGACCTGTCTGAAGCTTCTGGCTGTATTCACATTGCTCTTTGAAGCAGCCCTGCTTGTCTCACAATTCATCAGAATCTAAGCTTCAACCTACAGGCGGTGAGGCCACCAGCCCGTGCGGACTCTGCTTTGAACGGTTTTCAGGAAGTGTGGTTTCTGGATGGGTACTGCACTTCATGGATTGTTGAATTGCCCATGCAGCTGTGTTTGTTAAAGTGCATTCTTCTTTTAAAAAATAAGAGGAATAATCTTTACTCTTTAACCAAGGTACTTAAAAAAATGAACTTTTTGGTCTCTCAGCAGATATTTCCCAAATCGATCCTACCGCTACAAATTTTAGTGTTCTATTTACAAATGTTTATAGGGTTCTGGGTGGAGGGGACCTTACAAACAAAGGTGCAGCTTCACTTGAAGCAGAAACCAGCTCTACAAACCCATACATAGGCATACACACTGGTTCACGATGCAGAAGAAGCATGTTGGTATTTACACAGACTAAAGACATTCCAAACCCTCTTTAGAGTAATTTCCAACCTAAGCTAATTGTACATCTAGAGCAAGAAGCTGTCCCCTGCTCGAGATTTGGCTTTAACTCATTCAAATGACTTCTGGAGATTCCCAACTGGGACATTAGTCCCAGCTTTGGAGTGAAGAGCCTAGCTTAACAGAACCAGCGGCAGACAGGACAGGCAGTGAGATGAACACAAAGTGTGTCATCTGAACTCACAAGACTGGAAAGACGCCTGCATGAAGATTCACAAGCGTAAATGCCTAATACTACTGTTCTAACCTCAGGAAAAAAAAGTCCAAATACACCAACAATCTTAATTTCAGACACCAAGGTCACGGAAAAGTAACTAAAATATACTTGCCTGCCACCAAAACACACAAAACCACAGACTCTTTGTAAAATGTAAGTCATGATGATCTACAGCCAAGTCTCTAGACTTTTTGCCCAACCTCTTGACTTTTCAGACTCCTGAGAGCTTTGGTTCAACAGCTAGTGCTGTGGGCTTGGAGAAAAGGGTTTATTATAAAACCTCCTCCAACACACCGTGCTCAGGGATATAATCCTGCTCATTTTCTTGGACTTTCCGGCATCTGTATTTCTCTGAGACAGACATTTAAAAGGGAAGAAACAAACTCCTTGTCACTCTATTTCCAAACACTAAGATTTACTAACCATCTGATCTTGCAACACAGGGCACAAAATATTTTGCCTTTAAGAAGCATTTTGTTGAAAAAGTTAGCCACTGAAGAGTTCCTGAAGGGGAAATGGACACACCTGGGCCTTCTGCACTTCACTAGTGGACACTGAACAGACCCACTACTACTTTCTCTGCGGAACTCTGGACTCGGAGTCCAGAGCACAAAGCTGATCCCAGTGGGTTGTAATGTAGCGGACATCAAATTTGATCATAGAACCTCATGTTTATGGTTAAAATCTTTCTCCAAAGTGTTAGAATCATGAAAAGGCTTTATTAACTTCTAACAAAGCTCTGTTCTCATTCTTAGAAGTCCTACTGAAACTACAAATATGGCATTTACTGTTTAACATGGCTCTCTCTACCTATCCCAATTGGAATGTCCAATTCAAGAGGCATTTGATTTTTACACTGGTGAATATTTCCTATTTCATTAGGAAATATAAAATACATTCATAAAGGCCTTAATTTGGGACTCACTAGGGTAATAAATCTTTATGGTGCAATTTTATTCTTTTTCCATTTTCCAAATTTAATTTTCAGTCTTGACAACTGGATCCTATTTGTTCACATACAAGTTTATTTAATCTTTCAGTAATGAAACCAGGTTCAAATTGTGAGGACTGAAAAGGAGAAGTTTAAATAGCAAAGTCAGAGACACCGATAGAATTCATCATTTATGAGTGTAGCTACCTCTTGAAAGTTCTGCTCTAGAATTCATCGTTCATGAGTCTAGCTAGCTCTTGAAACTTCTGGGGGCTAATATTTGAAAATAACTTAGGTTTTCTAAATTAAAAGCAGGGGAAATGAATTATATTTTGCCATTTCCACCTTACATCTGAAATTTCCAACAGGACAGGACATGAACTTTTTTTTCTTTTTTCTCTATATTTTAAGGTAAACGTGGCTCTTTTTGTCTTTTTTCTTTTCTATAAACTACCTCTCTCCCTTCCCTAGCCCCCCCTCCCCACACCCACCATCCTGTCTATTGAAGGGAGTTATGACTCTTTAGGAAGACAGCTAATTGAGTTACAGTACTCTAAAAGCAACCCTGAAAACAGATAATCTCATTCACTTACTATGACTTCAGTGCTGTTGTTGACAGGAAAGAAAAAGCTACCTTAAGGCTCAAGGGAAAGCAACTTATTCAATTGTGAATGCAGCATTGTTTACTCTCCCATCCATTGGAAACTAGCAAGTGCATTCTAATCAAGAATACAAACTTTCTAACATTAGCAAAGAGCTCTATTCTCCTTACACAGAACAATACTCAGAAGTGGATTATCTAGGGGCCTGAGAAACCATGATCCACATCACACATGATCCATGTATTTCATGTTCAAAAGTGCTTCATCTTTGAGAACTACGTCAGGGTTAAAATGGAAATATACAATGCAAAGTCACTTGACACCTTTTCAAGTGAAGTAAGTACAAAGTGGAAAAGGAGCAAAAAGGTGGAGGCTCTGCTCTCGGAACAGGCCTTATGCACGTGACTTTTAGGGTATACTAAATTAAAATTATCTTAACAATTAGTAACAGTGGGCTTTTATACCACTATATTTTAAAACCTGAGATTGGACATCAAAGCAGTTAACTTTGTTACTCATCAGAGCAATTCTGATACTTCCTAAAAATAGAAGAAAACTCAATTAAATTCAGGGTCAAAAAACATTAACTCTCCCCAATCAAAAACATGGTATTAAGAGTGCTGCAGAACGACCACTCTCAGCAAACAGGTCATTTTAACACAAGCATAAGTCACTTCTTCCCCTTCTCACTGGTCAAGGCCACACTATTTTCAAATGAATATCTACTGAGAGATCAGTTGTGCATTGGACAAAGTACCATAATTGGGTTAAAAATGAAAATAAAATTTACAGTGAAGAATACTTATGTGCATGACTTACACACTCCAGCCTTTCCTTACTTCCATCCACCTCAAGAGCAAGGTGGATGCAAATAGTTGCCTGTGTAGACTGTTCTATACCCCTGTAAAGCCAGTCGAGATCACATTAACAAAGCATCCTCAGCAACTCTAGTGCCTGAAGTGTGCAGCCATTTACAGACCACTCAATATGAGGGCATTATTATAACCAGCCTCTTTTGCCCACAACCCTGCATTTTCAGGTAAGACAGGATAATTGTTTTGTTTTGAGAAAACCGAAGCTTGAATCTTTTAAAAGACCTGCAATTTACTGCAAAGTGATCCCGAGGTAACAAAGGAAGCAGGAGGCTGCCTGAACCAAAAGCCCCTCAATCATTTTGCAGTAAATAATTATGGAAAGTGACATGACAGTAGCCATGTGTGCTTCACAGCTACAGCCATTTGTACCACCTACATGCCTCCAACAGATACATAGGGTGTCTGGGTTTTTGGTTTTTTGTTTGATTTTTGGTGCTGTGCAGATTTATGTTTTGTTTTGTGCAGCATATGCACTGAAGAATTTGCTGACAAGAACTGCTGTTAGACTTGCTGAAATGATGTGTAGGGACAATAGAAACCATTAAGAAGTAGTAGGGTCTCTGCATAGAATTTTTTTCTTCTCTTTGATTTTCTTAAAGACACATTTTTGTATACAGTAGCCTGAGAAACAAACATATCAACAATATTTGAAATGGAGTTCTTGCCCCAACTTCTTGGGAATGTGACTATTTTCATTAGCTGGGATATCTGCCAAATTTAAAAGAAAAAAAACCTCTAAACCATTCATAGTAGCACTTCAAAAACAAAACAGAAAAGTTGGTACTTCTCATAATTTGTACAAGGCCATTTTCTGACAGGGGTTAACAAAAACCAACGCCTTCAAAAAACTAATATATGAGCTGACTCTCACACTTGCAGATTTCTATTGTCCCTAGTCCCTGGAATGAGGATCAGTGAAATGCTACAGTTAATCCCCATCCTTCTGCTATCTTCCTACAGTGGGAAGAGAGGCCATGAACCACCCCTGCAGGAGAAATAAACCTTAGAGATTGGTTAAGACTTAAAAACCCACCACTATGACATTTACCACTTAATCTTACAAAGGCAGGTCAAAATTTTAATATAAATTACTTTTGCCAACACATAGCTTATGCATTCTTTGCTCCTTTTTTTGGAGGATTTTCAAATTGATATCTAAAGATTTACATATGATATATTACTGTTATATGGTCTAATGACTAAGAAAATTTCTCTGGTAACCAAAGCTGATGCCATATATGGTAGTGTTCTTGGCATATACTCTATATGCCTCAGACCACTTCCACATTCTTTCTATTCAGCTAATTATAGCTTAGTAGCCACTGGTGAAGGATTGTGAAGACCCTGTCATTTCTACAGAATAGAAAGGCAAGGCTAGTTACTGCAATTCAGCCAAATAAAAAGAAAAAAGAAAAACAAAAAACAAAAACCAACCCCTTGAAAAGGAGAGGTACTGCACCTTTGCAAAATTGAACTGGCTCACTGCAGCTGAGCAACAGAACCACCACTGAAGCAAGAAAACAAGTTGGTCTATACAGGAATTGTACATGATTGGAAATGAAAACGTTACAGCAATCAACGAAGAGCTGCAACCTTAATTTTCATTGCTGCCTCAGAGTTTGAAACTAGAAACAGTTTCTGCAAACCTAATGCTAGCTTCTCAGCTCCTTTACTAAAAGGAGGAATTTGTTCTCCGCAGCAAAGAAACAAACACTCAAAACACATAGGTAAATACAGCAGGACATTATTGAAAACAGCTGCCTTGTAGTACAAAATACAGTACAAGTATACAGATGCCATTAGAACATCAAAAATACTATTGCTCCCATACAATTTAGGAAACATTCTTTGCAACGGAGAAAAATTTGAAAGAAAAGCTTTAAAAAAATCTGTTTAAAAATTCTACTGTGGATGATGAGAGTAGAGAAATAGTCTGTAAGGGCACCAATGTTTGTGGCTCCTCCATTTTTAAGTCTAAGATCAACAATATTCTGAATCAGTCTAATTTTTTTCAAAGCCTAATTTTATATACACAAATATTTCCTTCCCTCTCAGCCACAGACACGAAAATGACCTTTTTGTATATTACTTATTTCCCAATAAATACAAAAAGATTGTATAGATTGAATACCAAAATAAGATAATAAAAAGGATATGCAATAAATTAAAAAGGCAGCTCAAATAAAGGGCAGGCATGCAGTTAAAAAGAAATACTAAGATTGTGGAGGTGGGGTTACTTGCCTCCTGGTTCTTGAGAGGGTGTCACACAAATACCTGAAAAACTTTGGAAAGAACATTAGCTCCCATTCAATTCAAAGTTGCCTAGGTCTATGACATTTTCTAGGAATACCTTTTGATGGGGTGGGATTAACTCGATTAGAAAAATCATTTATACTGAAAATCCATTTAAAATATAGAAGAGGCGATCCTTGAAAACCCCAACTTTTATTCTTGAAAGACAGCTGGATAAACTGGCAAACGCCAGTTTGTTGAAATTTCAAGATGGTATAAAAATGCTTCCAGGATAGAGTCAGCATTCACGTTCCCTTCAGTTCCATTCACAGATGGATTTCAGCTTCCACCGGGTGCAATGCTTGAATCATTCATCCATCATTTGCCAACGCTGATTGTGAGGTACTGAATACAATGGATCAAGTTCTTAAAAATTTATTTCAAAAGAATAAATGATGCTGGAATTCTGGACCTGAGGATGGTCAGTATTTCAGTAAATCCACAGATTACACTGAAGATAAGTTAAGACTTCAGTTCCGGTTGTTTCCAACTTCTCTGTGAGGATGTATATGCCATTAAAGCTCAGGCTTGTAGCCACACTGTCCCTTTTTGCAGACCGTCAAGTTTTAAGTTTCAAATGCAGCCAGCCAGTGGCTGTAACAGCCGAATTAGCCATAATTCACTAGCTCATAGGGTGGAGCCATAGGGATCCAGCTCTCACTCATGGTAAGCCATTGCTTGGTAATGACCTCCATACTTAAGAGATCAAGGGAAGAACTTTAGTGAGCAGCAACCAACCCACTCAAACACTCTGTCTTGTGCTTTATGCCTGACTTCTTGTGCCTACCTCAGCAATCCCCATTGTAAAATTGCTTTCGTTTTTTGAAAAAAAAAAAATTGCCAACTTTTAAACTATTTTAGTAATGGATTCTGGTTCAAGCTTTGATATCTGAATTCATCTGCATCCCGGAAAACAATTCTGCAAAGAAAAGACAGGGTCCTTGGTCCAGGTTCCATGCAAAACCATTTTTAAAAAAATGGATCCAATTGATTTTTAATTCTCCGATGGCTTCTTGACTTCTTACCTTGCCCTGTCCATGATTGTGTCAATTCGCATTCCTTTTCATAAACCTGTACCCTCGGAATTGGGTGACTGCAAAGGCCTCTTTCTTCTCAAAGATGACATTAGGACCTAGATCCAAAATGCTGATTTCGATGGCGGTGGAGGGAGGCCCGGAAGGATCCTAAGACCAGATGACCCAGGTACAACACAAATTCAACTGTTATCAATGGACGAGTCCGGGTAACTCAGACGTTCTAAGACCTGTTCCCCTCCAGTGTTATCCTGATGAATTTCCGATCCTCGGTTTTAAACAGAAGCTGAGACTCTCGCGCAGGTGAGGAGATGCTGCTGTCCTCTTCGCAGGTTGCTGGCAGTTCCTTGGAACTTGACTGCTTTTCTCTAATTGTCTGTGACTGTTTTCTTATGGTTATTTCTCTTAACTATATTATCTTAAATTTTGTTGTCTCCGTCTGCGGCCTCCCCTGATCCCTCTCCACTAGCTCACTGGGGACGAGTAGGAAAGGGAACTCTTCTAGCCAAGGGGATGGTGGTGGGGTGGGGGAGGCCAGCACGGGAAGCTGCCCGTTTCAATCCTCATCCACTTCCTCACCCTCGGACTCGTCGCCGCCGCCGCTGCCCCCGCCGCGTCGCTCGTAAAGCTTATCCCTCTGTCGTTCCTGGATTTCTTTCATCTCATCCGCATACCGACAGAAGGCGCCTCCAAACTTGCCCCAGGCCTTGAAGGGCACGGTGATGGCATTGCGGTAGGACGGCTTCACCTCGCTCACTCGCAGGAACACGCCGTACTTGTTGCAGCCGACGTCGAAGAAGAAGCGTTTGGAGTCCACCGTGATGGAGGTGCCCTCCGGGAGCTCTCCGTACAGGCCGCCCCCGGGGCCGCCGGCGCCGCCTCCGGGGCCGCCGGCCAGCTCGTCATCCTCGCCCCCGTAGTCGTCGATGAGCTTGGCCAGCGCGTCGCGGAACTCGATGAGACCCTGCGCGGGCAGCGCGATGGTCTGGCCGCTCTGCAGGCCGCCGGGCCCGGGCCCGCCGCCGAAGCCGCCGCCGCCGCGGTTCACCGTCTGACGGATGCGCAGGAAGCGGCCGCGCTGGTTCTCCTTGAGGTCCAGGTAGTACTTGCGGTTCTCGCGCACCAGGAACTCGCTCTTGAGCGCGCGGCGCGGCCCGCCGCCCTCCTCGGCTCCCGCCGCCAGCTGCTCCGGGCTGCTGGGACCCAGCTGCGCGTAGTGCTCGATGAAGTCGCCCAGCGAGTCGCGGAACTCGGCGGCCACCGCCATCGACAGCGTGAGGCGGCTCTTGGAGCCGCCCGCGCCCACCTCGGCGATCTTGAGGAAGCGGCCCTTGGCGTTCTGCTTCACGTCCAGGTAGAAGCGCTTGTTCTGGATGTCCAGTCGCTTCGAGGCCAGCTCCTGCGTCTCCTGCTCGCCGCCGGGCCCGCCGCCGCCGCCGCGCGGCGCGGGCTGGAAGCCGCCGGGCCCGCCGCCGCCGCCACCGCCGCCGCCGCCGCCGCCGCCGCGCTCGCTGCCGCTGTCGCCGTCCGCCATCTTCTCGGCCGCCGCCTCGCCGCCGCCGCCGCCGCCCGCTGCGCTCGCGCCCCCGCCCTCCGCCCTGCGGCTCGCGCTCCGGGGCCCCCCAGCCTCGCCCGCCGGCTCCTCACGCGCGCCCGCCGCTCATCGCCGGCCGCCGCCGCCCCCCATCGCCTCCGCGCCCCGCCCCCGCGGCTTCCGCGCTGCTGCACGGCCCGCTTCCGGCTCGCGGTTCTCCTGACGTCACTGCACCCCGCCCCGCCCGCCCGCCCGCCGCCGTCGCCGCCGCCTCCCGGCCGGAAGACCCGGCCAGGCGGCGGGGCGCAGGGGTGACGTCACTGGCCGCGCCAGGGAAGCGCCCCGCGGCTCTCTGGGTGGCCGTTGATCGCTGCTTTTCTGTCCGCTGGTCTTGGGGTGCTTTCTTTATGCGCTGTTGACATTCAGAGGCTTTAGTCCATGATCAGATGGCTCTGTTGCTTTTGGGCAGTGGTAAGGCAGGACGTTATACTGAGAAGCATGGGAATCACTCTCGAGAACTGCTCACCTCGTGGTGCCTGGGAAGCAGAGAGACAGGAAAGGGTCAAGGACGAGGGGTCTTTCCAGGACATACCCGAGTAACCTGTTTTCAACAACGTGATCCTACTTTTCAGTAATGCCACTCGACTATTAATCCTCAGGGACTAATACATTGATTAGGCCGGAGTAGTAAGGATCCAGTCACTTTCGATTACTGGGTCCACCAACCAGGGACGAAGCCTTCAATACAAAAGTCTCTCATTTGTTTTTTTTTTTTTTTTTTTTTTTTTTTTTTTTTTTGTTCAGACAGGGTTTCTCTGTGTAGCTTTGGAGCCTGTCCTGGAACTCACTCTGTAGACCAAACTGGCCCCGAACTCAGAGATCCGCCTGCCTCTGCCTCCTGAGCACTGGTATTAAAGGCGTGCGCCATCACCGCCCGGCAAGCCTGAGTTTCTATACAAACCAGAACACTATCTTACTTTATAAACTCCCTGCATGGAGTTCACACAAATAACTCTTCCTTTTTGTTTATTTGTAATTGGGCGGTTTTATGACAGGGTCTCACTACCTCAGACTGACTTGAACCTGAGTTCTGGCATCAGTTTAATCCTAGTTAATCAAGTTGTATTTTAATCGAGTGTTAAGTGTTTTTAATTTTGCTTGTGTGTGCACGTGGGTATACATATACATGCGTGTAGAGGCCAGAGGTGAACATGAGTGTGTCTCTCTCTGTTACCCTCCACTTTATTATTTTTTGAAACGGCCTCTCACCAAACCTGGAGCTCACTGAGTTGAGCTAGGCTGGCCCAGAGCTGAGATCACAGAGGCACACGGCTACCTTTTTACGCAGGTGCCAGGGGTTCAAGCTTGGCTCGTCATGCCTGTGTTTTAAGCGTTTAACTCTCTCCAGTCTGTGTGCTGTCTGAGGTCAGATTTGTTTTTTGTTTCCTTTGAAATTTCTTTTGTTTTTAAGCCTAGGATCTTCTGCTCTTTCAATTTTTTAAAATAAGGGTATATTTTTGAGAGTTTTTATGGTTTGATTTTTTAAAAATATATGACCATGTTTATATTTAACTCCAGTTTATCTACCATATATCATGATGTCTAGCATGAAGTTAAGAATCTGAGGAATTTCCTTCAAATGACTAACCAATTGTCCCAACGCTACTTATTGGGTAATCCTTCAAGGATAGATGTTAACAGGTGGAGACAGGGGTAGATTATTTTGGGCAGGAGGAACATATGTTCCCAGCTGGTGAGCAATGCAGTTTGGCTGGGGCCCAGGCTCTGTGGGGAGTGGGTGAGGAGTGGGTGGTGAACAATGGAACTGGAGGCAGCTGCTCTCCGGTGGCTAGGGAAACCTTTGACGGCGGACCCGGGCCACCATAACTGTATAAACAGGAGTAGTTTTCTAGCCTTGTGTCTCAAGGAAGTGACCCAGGGCCAAGGAGAGCATGGGTGGGCTACAGTGGGACCCAGCACAAGCCCTTGATTAAAAGCAGTAACCTGCAGGCTGGTGGTGTCGCACGCCTTTAATCCCAGCACTCGGGAGGCAGAGCCAGGCGGATCTCGGTGAGTTCGAGGCCAGCCTGGGCTACCAAGTGAGTTCCAGGAAAGGCGCAAAGCTACACAGAGAAACCCTGTCTCGGAAAACAAAAAACAAACAAACAAACGAAGCAGTAACTAAAGTAGGTCCACATAGACTTTCAGTGCCTGGGCAGTGCTGGTTGGTGAGGCGGGAGACTGTGGTTCTTTGGTCAGGATTGAAAAACTATATGGTGTCAAGAGAAAAAAACTAGTTGATAATTTGAGATGAGGGCTCTGGTGACCAGAGAATGAGAATAATCCTAGCAGATTAGCCTGAGGGGGGGGGGGCGTGAGGTCTTTGTATGAAGATGATAACCCAGAACCAAGCTTAGACTTCACAAGACCTCAGATGCTGTAGATATTCGATGTTTCCCTGTTGTGGAATATTATTTTAAGGTGTGTTACATGTGTTTATGCTGTGGAACATTTGTTTCATGATGCAAAGATCTGTTGCATTCTTTTATGTTGCATTCTGTTAACTCTGTGAAGCTGTGTTACTGTGCCTGTCTAAAACACCTGATGGTCTAATAAAGAGCTGAACAGCCAATAGCAAGGCAAGAGAAAGTATAGGCGGGGCTGGCAGGCAGAGAGAATAAATAGAAGGAGAAATCTGGGAGGAAAAGAAGAGCAAAAGAACAAGGAGGGGAGGATGCTAGGGGCCAGTCACTCAGCCACACAGGCAGCAACAGAGTAAGAGTGAAAGGTATGCAGAAATAGAGAAAGGTAAAAGCCTAGAGGCAAAAGGTAGATGGGATAATTTAAGAAAAGCTGGCTAGAAACAAACCAAGCTAAGGCCGGGCATTCATAAGTAATAATAAGTCTTCATGTGTGATTTATTTGGGAGCTGGGTGGCAGGCCCCTCAAAGAGCCAAAAAAGAAAGAGTGGAAAACAACCAAGTACATTTCCCCATACTTGTGTACATGGAATCAATGAAAGGTGCTGCTTTTTAATGCATTTCTTGAAATATCACTTTTTTCCTCTGTTTCTTCCTTCTTGTGGACTTAGAGCCCTGCCTTCCACAAATTAAGGGTACATGAGACAGATCTGTTGACTGTTTGAGAAGCTGGCTGGATGCCCCTGGCAAATGTGCCAGTGGGGAGTCTAGTATTGGGATGGGTGATAGAGACGCAGCTCAGAGACGGCTGCCAGCAGACAGACAGACTGGACATCATTCTCCTTGGGGTCTCATAAAGCAAGGACGGGTGGCCAGAATGGGGAGAGAGCAAAGCTGATGATGACTGGAGGTCACGTGACAGTAAATCCTTAGTTGAGCACGAACTCCCACATCTTCAGGTTGCACCACAAAGTCGCACTGCCCAGATCTTCCGATGCTAACTGCTGTTTCTTCAGCCCCGTTTCACGTTGTCACTGGGGGAGGGGATGAGACGCAGATGTCAAAGCACCAAGCAGTCAAGGTGAGCGGGGAGTGTGGGTTGAGAGGCCACCCTGTGACAGGGCAGGGAAGGAAGGGGATGGGCAAAGGGCACAGGCTCTCTCTCTAGAGATGTCAGTGGCGCCAAGGTGGAAGGGCAGAGCACAGACGCCTCCAGAGCCACTCAGGTGAGGCCTGGGGCAGTCACAGGAGATGGGAAGTCACTTGGGAAAGGGACGGCGTAGAAAATACGTATCCTTTGCCTTCTGCGAGTACAGAGAGAAGAGAATCCACTGGAGGCTGGGGTGGAAGGGGAAGACGTGGAAGTGGCCGCCTGAGGCCACGTGCTGAGTTGGCTGGGACTGGGAGAGGAACTGGATAGAAGTCGCCAGAGCAGCCCGTGGCATCCAGGGAGGAGACTGAGGAGATTGAGGCAGGTGTGTTTTTGTTTTTGTTTTTTTTTTTTTTGGTTTTTTGAGACAGGGTTTCTCTGTGTAGCTTTGTGCCTTTCCAGGAACTCGCTTTGTAGACCAGGCTAGTCTCGAACTCACAGAGATCCGCCTGCCTCTGCCTCCCGAGTGCTGGGATTAAAGGCGTGCGCCACCACCGCCCCGGCGAGGCTGGTGTTTTGGATACACACTTTAAGGAGTGGAGGCTGGACTCTGGGAAGCGGATGGGAGTGACCCGTACCAGGCTCAGGTAGCAGGGCTAGGGGATAATGACCTTGTACGGCTGGGTCTGAAAGGGCCGAGCTTTGGAGGGGGCTGGGCCAGGAGACAGGAAGTGTTCAGAGAGAGAGAGAGAGAGCATGGGTTTGTCCTCCCCTCACCCCATTTGCTCTCTTAAACTTGGAATTTACACAAAAAGGACTTGCAAGGGCTTGAGGATGGGGCTCAGTGTGTAAAATGGCTGCCGCATGAGCGTGAGGACCGGAGTTGAGATTCCTGACTGCCATGTAAAAACTCCGGGTGTGGTGGCATGTGCCCATAACCTAAATACTGAGGTCAGAGACAGGTGGAGCCTGGGGCTCTCCAGCCAGCCAGTTGAACTGAAATGGTGAGCTCTTGTGCAAGGAGAGGCTCTGAAATAAGATGGAAAAGTGCTTGAGGAAAACATTCCAGTACCAGTCTGTGGCCTCCACACCTGCAGGCACGGATGAGCACCCCCACACCTACACCCACACATGCATGCATATGTAGCACACTATATAACACGCACGCATGCACTAGTTGTAAGGAGTATTTTTCACACAAATTCACTCAACTATTAACATGTCACCACATTTCCCTCTAATCACCCCACTGCTTTCTCACTCATGTCTCTGATTTCCATCTTTCTGTGTCTGTCCCTTTCCATTTCTCTGTCTCCATCTCTCTTTTTGTCTCCGTCTTGCTCTGTGGCTAGATTTCCTTCTGAGCCGTTTGGGAGTAAACTAATATGCCCATCCACCTGCAACATATCTGGGTCTGTTTACCGAACAAGGACACTCTTAGCTAACTGGAGCACCATGGTCAAACTCAAGAAATTAGCTCAGCCACGCCTGCCGTTAGCCCATCTGCAGACCCAAGGGGGATGTGCCAAGTGTCCAGACTGCACCCTCTGCTGCATGGAAAACCCTGTAGCATTCAGGTCATGGAGTCTGCTCTCCCTAGTCTGTGGCCAGCTCTGAGTCTCTGCTACCCACAGCAGCAGCATTTGGAGGTATGAAAACTGCTTGTTTTGTAGGTAGGTACCCTACTCTGGGTTTAAAGGTGCTTCTTGGCTACACTCTGGAACCGTCTGCTGCCCTGGCCCTTCCAGCTCCCCACAGTGCATTCAGAGCTGCCCATGTGCCAACCAGCCTGTGTCTAAAGCTAGAGGGAGGGAGAAGAGATGGTTGCAGACCAGGGTCAGCAGAGCAGGGGCTGGCAGGCGGATGTGGGGCCATACAAAAGGGTTTGCAGCTCTATCTAAAGTGGAATCGTGTTTAACCCCAAGGTCTTCCTGCTCTGAGTTGTTTGTAAGCCAAAATTCCTGGTCTTTTTTTACCCTTTCCCATTCTGGATAAAATCAGACTAGGGGAAGCAGGGAGGCCTTCCAGAGGAACCTGTATGTGAGCTGCTAGGAAAGCAGGGCAGCCCACGTCCCAGGCCAGGCCTCCCATGCCGCAGACACATGGTAGCTTGACAAATGTGGGCCAAATGTACTGTCCAGGTCTGCATTGATATCCTGGATTTGTGTGGCTGGAAGCCGGTTTATGGTTCATGCACAGTCCAAAGCTGTTGCCTCGCCCTAATGGGGCGGCACTTGTACTATTTACTCTGGGCATACTTGTCCTCTTTGTGGAAAAGCAGTTCTTTGCATGAGTGCTGGGTTTTAGAAAGCATAGTTTTTCAGCCTCTGGCTCAGCAGTCAACTGTGGCACCTCTTGTCATGTGACTTCTGTAGCACGTGAGAGACATACCACCTTGCGCTCGGCCGCCTCCACCCCCAGGCTGCACATGCCTAGGGCCTTCCTACAACCTGACTGCACTAGCACCTCAAGTGACTCCTTTCACCCTGTAGGTCACTCCTGCCGCTCACCTGCAAAGCGAAGACGCTCTCGTGCCCCTCACAAAGCTACCCACATACCCTGTGGCTTGGTGGATAGGCCTGACGTATCTAAAGTAAAAAACACTGCTTTTGCTGTGGGCATTATTCATGGAAGTTAACTGAGCTTCCTCCATAAGTCTGGGTCCTGTAAAGACAATTTTCGTTTTTCAGCTAATGTTGCATTTTGAGAACATACAAACCCATGAAACCCAGATACACTTCTGTCCGTCTTTGGGAAGTGTATTTGTTGAAGAAAAAAAGCTGAAACGTTCAAATGGAATAGGTGGTAATGAATAGACAGGTCTAGGGAGGTCACGACTCCCCTCATTTATAGCCCAAAGCAGCGGGGGAAGGATGCACACAGGGCCCTGGTGGGGCAGCCTCTTCAGCCAGCAGCTGATTGTGCAGAGCCTCCATGTAGACTCCCAGCTGCCGCCAGCCTTGGCTGAAGCCAGCTGTTCTGTCCACAAAGCCTCCAGTTAGGACTCTTATCCCAGCTGTTGTGGGGAACAGGTTTGCCCTTTGCGGACACATTATAGGTCACTTGTGGGTTTTCTGCAGAGCCGGCCAACAGCCCATCTGCTCTGGCTTCTCACTCACCCAGAGAAGCCCAGTGCTCCCCTTGTCCACTGGCACCCCCTATTTCCTGGGGATTCTGTCTCCTCCGAACCTTCCAGAAGGCCTACTGGCTTAGAATCAGGCCCCTGCCTGGTTACTCCGTCTGCCCTTCTGCCTGATTAGAGCAAGGGTCTCCCACAGGCTGGATGATGTCCAAGTCTGCACTGAGCACAAGGAAAGCCATGTGGCAAGAGAGAGGGTTTTTGGGGTCACCGATAAGGATGATGGCCTGAACAGTATCCACAGTGTTAAAAACAGCTGAAAAGCAGAGTGTTTGAACTAGTCCCCTGGCTGGTGAGATGGCTTAATGGGTAATGGTTTACCAGGCAAACCTGACAACCAGAAACCATGTCAAGTTGAGAGACTGGACTCCACGAAATTATCCTCTCATTGCCACATACGTGCCATGGCGTGTGTGTACCCGCCCGCACATCGTACACAAATGCACCCCCCCCACACACACACTGATTAAAAAATAGAGTCCAGAGAAAGGGCTCAGTGGATATAGGCAGCTATTATTAAACCTGACAAGCTGAGGTCCATCCTTGGGACCCATGTAGTGAAAGGAGATAACCGACTCCCACAGGCTGTCCTCTGATCTCCAAATGGGCACCATGGCTTGAGCACACACACGCGCACACACATGCAGGCACACACACCCTAAGTAAAGACATTTAAAAATTGCAAATTTGCTGGTTGGTGGCGGCACATGCATTTAATCCCAGCACTTGAAAGGCAGAGACAGGTAGATTTCTTTGATTTTGAGTCCAGCCGGGTCTACAGAGCAAGTTCCAGGACAGCCAGGGATACAAGCAAGTCCCTGTTTCAAAAAGAAGAGAATTGTGTGCTGGAGAGATGGGTCAGTGGTTAAGAGCACTGACTGCTTTTCCAGAGGACCCAGGTTCAATTCCCAGCACCCATATGGCCCCTCACAACTGTCTAACTCCAGTTTCAGGGAATCTGATGTCCTCTTTTGGGTCACCATGGGTGCTGCATGCATGTGGTACAGAGATATAAGATTAAAACCCATCGACATAAGATTAAAAAATTCCATACATGTAGATGTTAAAATATGCAGACTTGCACATATTCAAATACATGCAGATACAGAAACATGTATATGCATGTCCACACAGAGACAAATATGAAAACACACAGGGTATGGGCAAATGCATATATATATATACACACACACACATTTTCTAGAAGCAACCATGCCCTGGTAGGAATAAGCATTCTGTTTTCTATTTGGGGGATGTGTGTGTGTGTGTGTGTGTGTGTGTGTGTGTGTGTGTGTGTGTGAGACAGAGAGACAGAGGCAGAGAAAGAGAGGAGAGAGAGAGAGAGAGAGAGAGAGAGAGAGAGAGAGAGAGAGAGAGAGAGAGAGAGAATATCTGGACTTCAGCCAATAGCAAACAGTCTAGTTTCATCCAACCACAGGCAGCCGAGTTACCGTGCCATGCCAGAAGAGGCAAATGCCTCCTTATGCCATGCCAGGATAAGAACGCTGCTACCTAGAAGGAGCCAGTCAAGTGTTTGGACTGTTTGGGGCCGGCCTGGGACAGCGCCTGCTTGGCTGTGGTCAGGGCTCTCTGAGCCCCTCCCTCGTTATAAGCACTGCCTGATTTATGAGTCATTCTTTGCCCAAACTTTGTTAAATTGACTGGGTCTAAAGTTCTCCTTTTCACAAAAATGCATAGGAAGTCTCTGGACTGTTCTTGTAATTTTTCTCTGAGGTTGAAATTACATAGAAATTAAAAAAAAAACATATTTTTGAGACAGGGTCTCATACTGTAGGCTGGCCTTGAATTCCTGATCCTCCCATTTTGATTTTCCAAATTCTGGGGTTACAGGCATGTACTGTCACATCCAGCTGTTTTCAAAGTTTTGTATTTCTGAGACAGTCTTATTCTGTAGCCCAGGCCGTGCCAGAACTTTCTGTGTAGCTCAGGATGGCTCAGAACTCACAGCTATTCTTCTCTCCTCCACCCCTCAAACCCGGGGATAACAAGCATGAATAGCACGTGTGACTTGGGAGAAGTCTTCAACACACTGAAGACACTTTGTCAGCGTCTTTGTCCTGCAACGTCCTTGGAACTGGCTCCTCACTCCACATTAGCATCTCTGAGGAATTTTTTAAATGCTTTTACTTTGTGTGTGTGTGTGGGGGGGGGGCTGTTTGTTGGTTGGTTTTAGTTTTTATTTTTTTGATACAAGGTTTTGTTCTGTAGCCCTGGTTGGTCAGGTATTCACTATGTAGTTTAGGGTAGCTTTGAACTCTGGTCAGTCCTCCTGCCTCAGCCTCCAAAACACTGAGATTACAAGCCTGCACCAGCACACCTGTCTCCTTTGGGGCACTCTTAGGCACTTACTGTGTTCTGGTGTTGATTGTGGCTATTTCTCTGAAGTCTTATTTTCCTACCGCTCTGTAAGCTCCTAGGGGCTGGCACTGTGTCTTATGTCTGCGGCTCTGTAACTGTAAAATGTTTAGTGGAATTACCTAAGACGAAGTGCGCAGGTGTCAACTTTCCATACAGTTCTGCGTCATTCATTCAGCACAAAAACCGACACTCCACAGCAGTGGTTCTCACCCTTCCTAATGCTGAGACCCTTAACACAATTCCTCATGTTGTGGTGACCCCCCAACCATGAAGTTATTTCATTGCTACTTCATAACTGTCATTTTGCTACTGTTAAGAATTGTAATGTGCCGGGCGGTGGTGGCGCACACCTTTAATCCCAGTACTCGGGAGGCAGAGGCAGGCGGATCTCTGCGAATTCGAGGCCAGCCTGGTCTACAGAGCAAGATCCAGGAAAGGCGCAAAGCTACACAGAGAAACCCTGTCTCAGAAAAAAAAAAAAAAAAAAAAAAAAAAAAAAAAAAAAAAAAGAACTGTAATGTAAATATCTCATATGCAGGATATCTGATATATGACCCCTGTGAAAGGGTCGTTTGACCCCCCCCCCCCAGGTTGGGACCCACAAGTTGAGAACCACTTCTCTAGACAATCATATCTAAGTAATAAATAATGCCACTACTCCCCTCCATTCTTACTTATTGTTGTTGTTGTTGTTGTTATTATTATTACTTGTGAGAGAGTCTTACTGTGTAGCCTTGGCTGGCCTGGAACTCACCATGTAGAAAAGGCTAGGCCTCAAATTCATAGAGCTCCATCTGCTTCTGCCTCCTGGGTGCTGGGACTAAAGACATGCACCACCAACCAGACAGGGCTCTATTTGTTTGTTTGTTTTTCAAGACAGGGTTTCTCTGTATTGTTTTGATGCCTGTCCTAGATCTTGCTCTGAACATCAGGCTGGCCTCAAACTCACAGAGATCCGCCTAGCTCTGCTTCCCGAGTGCTGGGACTAAAGGCGTGTGCCACCACCGCCTAGCCAGGGCTCTTTTCCTTTGTTTCCTTCTTTCCTTCTTTCCTTCCTTCCTTTCTTCCTTTCTTCTTTCTAAATAAAGGTTTACTTTTATTACTTTTTAATGTGTGTATGTTATCTATGTGGGAGTGTGCATACATGAGCATATGTGTGTAGGAGTATACTCATACATGACAGCAGTACCCTAGGAAGCCAGAAACCTAGAAACTCCTGGAACTAGAATTACAGACAGGGTTGAGCCTCCATGTGGGTGCTGGGAATCGAACTCAGGTCCTCTGGAAGAGCACAGCCAGTGCTCTTAACCACTGAGCCATCTCTCCAGCCCGGCTCTTTTCTTAAATTGGTTTTTCTTATCTTGCAAGCTAGTGGACTTCCATAAGGCTTCTTCACACATCCTTAGTTTTAGTGAACCCATCCCATGCCCCATGGATTTTCTCTCTTAAAATATGTCTTTATTATAGAGAAGTTTGAAAAGAAGAAAACATGAATGATTTAGAGTTCCACTGGCCACCCAAAGATGCTGTGTCTAGCCTGATAATCTCTTCCTCTGCAAACATTAACTGCCAATGCACCACTTACATGTGCGTGCACACATACTTGTGCTACACAACTAAGCTCCTGTGAGGCATGCTGGTGTGTGACATTGTTTTATGCACAGAATTAGTTCTGTCTGTCCATCCATGTGTCTGAAGGACTTAATCTGAGGACTCAGCATGCAGGACTATGTGGTGGTGATGGGCAAGGGTGGGACTGGAGGTCCAGGAGCCCAGGCAGCTGGAGCCTCAAGGCTCTGGTGACGGGATTCCCTTTTGAAGAGCCTTGGTGTTTTCCTAAGGCCTTCGGTTTATGGATAAGGGCCACCCACATTATGGAGGGCTGTTCTCTTTACTCAGCCTGCCAAGTTAAATCCTAATCTCATCTAAAAAAAAAAAAAAAAAAAAAGACAAAGAAAACCAAAAGCTTCAGAGCCACAAAACTGTTATGTGACCATGACCACAGTGCCATTGCTGCTCTAAGGTGATCACAGAAGTAATCTCCTGGACTTGATTCTTCTTACTCTGAATAATTGTATAAAGCTTTGCCCAGGGTATGTGTGCATGCCTGCATGCGTGTGTGCGCGTGTGTGCATGCATGCAGCCAAAGTTAGTTCGTGTTCACTGCTATATAGCATTCTTCCCCTGGAGCAGGCTATGGGACTGCTCTTGGGTGTACACCTAATGGAGATGTCAGGAGTTGCTGAGCAATCGAGCACCTGAGTTTAAAACAGTTTTCTTAAGCCGGGCGGTGGTGGCGCACGCCTTTAATCCCAGCACTCGGGAGGCAGAGCCAGGAGGATCTCTGTGAGTTCGAGGCCAGCCTGGGCTACCAAGTGAGTCCCAGGAAAGCTATGCAGAGAAACCCTGTCTCGAAAAACCAAAAAAAAAAAAAAAAAAAAAAAAAAAAAAAAAAAAAAACAAACAGTTTTCTTAGGTTGTTACACGTTTCCCCTCCTCCAGGTGTGTTTCTCTGGTCCATAACTCATCCAGGTTCTGGTATCCTCAGGTTCGTTTTTCCAGTGGGATGATGAGAGGGTCTATGTCCTGTTGCTTTGTTTCACCTTTCCCAGGTGGCCGAGGAGGCCAGGTGCCTCTCCAGGTGCCTCTCTAGGTGCCTCTCCAGGTGCCTCTCCAGGTGCCTCTCCAGGTGCCTCTCCAGGTGCCTCTCCAGGTGCCTCTCCAGGTGCCTCTCCAGGTGCCTCTCCAGGTGTCTCTCCAGGTGCCTCTCCAGGTGCCTCTCCAGGTGCCTCTCCAGGTGCCTCTCCAGGTGTCTCTCCAGGTGCCTCTCCAGGTGTCTCTCCAGGTGCCTCTCCAGGTGCTTTTCTAGGTGCCTCTCCAGGTGTCTCTCCAGGTGCCTCTTCAGGTGCCTTTCTAGGTGCCTCTCCAGGTATCTCTCCAGTGTATGTCCTCATGAATGAAATGCTTGTTCGTGTCCATTGCCCTGACCACAGCCTTTTGTTGACAAAAATCTTCCTGAACTGCCATTTCCCTTTCCCTTTCTTCAGCCCATCTTTTCATGAAATTCTATTTTTAATAAAATACGATTCTTTAAATTTTTCATTACTTTCAACCTTTTTATAAAAAAAAGTTGCAGATAAGAAAAAATCATACTGAAATGAACCAGAACCAAAGACTAAACAGCTCAGTCAGAGTAGCTATTTGGAACAGGCTGTGGAGTGCTTTATACTTTCACTTTTTACTTTTTATATTTTTATACACTATCCCCACCAAAACTGAAAAATCCAAACTAGAAAAACAATTAACTTTAACTCCTCTTTCATAACTCATGTTTACTATATGCATTCAGTCCTTCTTCATCCCCTATTATTATTATTTTATCTAATTATTATTATTAATTTTTTTTTCGAGACAAGGTTTCTCTGTGTAGCTCTGGCTGTCCTGGAACTCACTCTGTAGACCAGGCTGGTCTCGAACTCGGAGATTCACCTGCATCTGCCTCCTGAGTGCTGAGACTAAAGGGTGCATGCCACCACCTCCTGGCTATATTATTATTATTAATTTTTTATTTTATTTTTAGTTTTTGGTTTTCTGAGACAGGGTTTCTGTGTAGCTTTGTGCCTTTTCCTGGAACTCACTTGGTAGCCCAGGCTGGCCTCGAACTCACAGGGATCCACCTGTCTCTGCCTCCCGATGCTGGGATTAAAGGCATGCACCACCACCGCCTGGCTATTTTTTAAACAATATTTAATGATGGGAAGAATACTTAACAGGAGATCTATATTTTTTCCTAAATTTTCAAGATGTTATTTTGCCATGTAGCTCAAAATGGCCTTGAACTTTTGGTCCTCTATTCCTCCAAAGTTCTGGGAGACCTCTACTCTCTTAACTGATTTTTGTTGTTGTTGTTGTTTTTCGAGACAGGGTTTCTCTGTGTAGCTTTGTGCCTTTCCTGGAACTCACTGTGCAGACCAGGCTGGCCTCGAACTCACAAAGATCTGCCTGCCTCTACCTCCCGAGTGCTGGGATTAAAGGTGTGCACCACCATTTAGTGCACAGAAATTTAATTTGTTTTCAAGCAGCATCTCTGTTGCCCAGGCTGCCTGGAGCTCATTATATAGCTCAGGTCGGCCTTGAACTTGGGGTGGTGCTCCTGCCCCTGCCACCTCAGTGCTTGGATTATTAGCGTGAGCCACCACACCTGGCTCCATAGTCCATATTTCTCTTGGATAACTGACACTTTACATATGGATCAGCCGTCCCCGTTCCCTCCTCTCCGCACCCCTGACAACCACCGTTCCACTGTTGCTGTGGCTTTGACTGCTTTGGGGTCCTTATGGAAGTAATGCAACGTTTGTGGGTCCGAGACTGGCTTACTTCACTGAGCACCACATTCTCAAGGTTTGTCCTGTCGGTTGCCTATTGTAAGTTTGCCTTTCTTCTTAAGGCTGAAGGTTTCCTTGAGGGTGTGTAGTGTGCCACACTGTCTTTTCACTTACCCATCTGTGAGAATTTAGGTTCCCAGAGCTTGGCTGTTTGTGGACAATGCTGCTATGAACATGGGAGGCATATCTCTTTGGGATCCTGACTTCTGGGCTAAAGATGTCACATGGTGGTAGAGAAATTGCCTAGCATGTACAAGGGTCAGTCTCAAATATGGCAAGATAAATAAATATAAACCTGACACTGGAGCGCTGGACCATTGAGTAATTTTGTTTTTAATTTTTGGAGGCATCTCTATACTGCTTCTATAGAAATACTTGCATTGTGCTCTTCAAGATGTTCTTCCTTTCAAGACATAGGAACTCACCCCCGAAACAAGACAGGCTATTGTCACTGCTCTTAGCTGCTAACCAGAACTTGATAAGACCCTGCTTCTGGAGACACCATACACTTGAATCACAGGACACAGAGAAATCAAGTCGGTACTGACCAGGAAACATAACACCTGCTGACTAGCTCGTATAGTTAGCTTATATTCTATGAGAACAGATTATGCAGGATGCTGGCTTCTGGATGTGGTGTTAACAATCTTACCCAACTGTGAAACCTGTGGATTATAATAATGACCAACGTGACAAGATTTGCCCATGGATACAAAGTGGCACCAATGCTACAAGGGTAACCAACCACGTTCTGATCAGATTTGAGTCCAAAAACCCATAGTTAGGAGCTCACAGACCCCAGGGGGAAAACTGCTGCTATTATTCTGCTAAATGCACGTTTACCAAACTGCCCTCGGAATTCTTATCTCTGTACCCATAGATCAGTGCAGCTCCCACACCTTATTAGATAAGAGCCTTTATGCGGTGGAGGGTGGTTAATGCAGAAACTCCCAACTGATCAAGGTGCAGAGCATCAGTGGAGGGCTCCAGTCTGTGCCTGTCTCTCGCCCTCCCCACCCTCAAGGCTCAAAGCTCAAGGCTCATCTGAAAGATCGTAAAAGCCAGAGCTTGGGAAGGACTGCCACAAAGCAATCTTCTGGACGGGAAAAGGTCACCACACTCGTGAACTCACAACAGCTGTGGCCGCCTACCAGATTAATGCAGTCACCATTCCAGCACAGAGGGAGGGTGGAGGGCTCAGGAGTCCTCACCCCTAGCTGAGCAGCTATGGACAGTTACTGGCTTCTGGGGTAGGGAGACAGTTTTCTTTAAGGGTGTGGCATCTGCCATGCTCCTGTGCCTGGCACCATACCCAAGACAATACAGGCATCAGAAACTGGACTTGATGGGTTATTTAAAAAAAAGAAAGAAAGACACAAAGTTGGGGGTGGATTTGGTCAGGAGGTAGAGGGAGAAACTGAGTGAAGTGATCAAAACACATTGTATGAAATCCTCAAAGAATTGATTTAAAAAAAAAAAAACAACAAAAAACAAAGAACAAAAGCTGCAGGCCAGTGGCGCTGCACGCCTTTAATCCCAGCACTCTGGAGGCAGAGGCAGGCTGATCTCTGAGTTCAAGGCCAGCCTGGTCTATAGAGTGAGTTCCAGGACAGCCAAGGCTACACAGAAAAACACTGTCTGGAGAAGAAAAAAGAAAAGAATTAGGATCTCACTATGTAGATCTGGTATCTTGGGATCTTTCTGCCTCACCCTTCCATTTGCTGGGATTTCAGGCATGTACCATCATGCTTAGCCCAAGGCATTTTTCACGTAGCTTGCTCTGTTTGTCAGTGTATTTCAAGCTGTGTACAGGGAGCCACAGAATCCCTGGTTCTCAAATCAATGACCTACGGGATGTGGAACATCAGGATTTAGTCTGCGGTGGGGCCATGTCATTGAGATGTTGCTACAGTTCCCCGTAGATTCTCCTGTCAGTGGGAGCCATGACCTGCCCCATGGAGACTGCTCACCTTGAACAGGAAATAGGGCACACTTCATCTGTCATGACTGTACTGGAGCAGTTTCAGCTCGGTGTGGGGTGGCTCTAGGGAGCCCTCCAACCACCTCAGTGGCCTGTGTAGGAAGCCAATAGACACTGTAGCCTGCTGCTGAGCCCAGGCTCTCCCACCCATCCAGTGCCTTACACCATTTGCTGTAGGGGCCGTCTAGGGCCATACCTACCTCTCAGCAAAGGTCTGTTATGTGTCTCATGAGTTTCTCCTTCTCATCTGTGAGGGTCATCTTCTCAATTAAACAAGCGGCATATACTCAGGCCACTTCCCAGTGCCCACCTTGCTGCCAACCCCTGCTCTCTTGCTGAGCTGGGCTCATACCACTTGGATTCTTGGCAGTGCTGACCCTGTGCCCAGCACCACCATGTGCATCTTGAAATCACCTCCCACTGCCAGCTCTGCCCAGCTGCCCCCCCCCCAGGACTGCCCCCCAGCCAGTGTTGGCCTGGAGCTCGTGAGGGATTCTTTCAGCTTTAATTGATTTGCTGTGGGGCCATTGCAAGCCCTCTCGTCCAGCTCTTTCGATCCCATTGTCCCCACCCTGTGTTTGTGTGCAGAATGGAATGCTGAGTGTGTTGGCTCTGCCTTGGACTACATGTGGCTGAGACCGGTCCACTGAACTCGCTCTGGTCCCTTGTCCCTCTGTCCCCACCGTCAGAGGTCCAACCTCACCATCTGTTCTGGAGTCGCCAGCTGTGTCTGGATTTACCCAGCATCAGAAAAGAAGCCCCCCACACCACGCCGACCACCGAAGCCTTGAATACACCTTATTTCCAACGTGCAGCTGCTCGTCTGTCTTCCATGTACAAATGGTTAACTGACCTTGGGAGAGAGTATCCATTCTGATAGATGCTCCCGCTCGTTGGGCCAGACAAACCCTGGAAGCCCCTCCCCCTCTTTGTTCTCCAGTAGAACAGTTTATTTTTAAAGGACATCTTGTTAGAAGCTTACTAAGATAGTAAACAAAATTTAAAATGAAAAAACTCTCATGCAAAGTCCTGTCACCCAGGTGCACCTGTTCTGTTACTTTTTTTTTTTTTTTCCTGGCTTGCTATTTTTCTATTTCTGTCTTCTAAGAATATATATGTCTATTTCTGGGCTGTAATTACGTGGTATATCATTAGATATAAGACACTGGCAGGAACAGTTTCCCCTCCCTGCTTACATTATTGCCCAAAGGTGTTGCCACGGTTTCCTGTTGTCTTAGGGATCAGCAATTTAAATGAGCTGATAGTTATGTGTTCTGTGGTTGGGGCCTTTCCAGTTTTTGGTCGGTAAGCAAACTCTTATGAGTAGCTCCTTTTTGTTTTTAAGACTTACTTTTTGTTTTCGTTTATGTGTCTGTGTCTACGGGAGTATATACCATGTGTATCCGGTTGCCCAGGGAGACAGAAGAGGGCATCGGACCCCCTGGAGTGAGTTTCAGGCAGCTGTAAGCTATGTAACATGGGTGCTAAGACGGAACTCAGTCTCTGCTGCTCCGGTCCCCAAGCTACTTCTACTCTGTAGATCTTGAGGACCACCAAGTCACTGGTGTGGTAGACATGGCCTCTCCAGCTGCGTCACACCTTCCTCACACACTGCAGGTCTCTGCTTATTTTCTACCTCCCTTCCCCTGTTTTTATGTTACGACAGGCTCTTGCTATGTGTCTGGGACTGGTCTTGAACTTGATTTAATTTTTTTTTTGCCCAGACTGACCTTAAATTCACAGTGATTCTCCTGTGTTGCCTAAAAAATTTCTGGGGCTGCAGGTGTGTGCTACTACATTCAAAAGCACCCAGCCTTTCTACATTTTGATATGACATTGGCACCTACAAAGGATTAGGTGGCATCCATAGCTCTCCTGGGACACATGTGGCCCGAG
This sequence comes from Peromyscus maniculatus bairdii, assembly GCF_049852395.1. NCBI lineage: Eukaryota > Metazoa > Chordata > Mammalia > Rodentia > Cricetidae > Peromyscus > Peromyscus maniculatus. The sequence goes on from NC_134861.1 coordinate 9,870,097, forward strand.
GGCTGAAGGATAGACACACCTGTGTAGGTCTTTGAACCTGCTGCCCCAATATGACCAATTCCACCTAAGACATGGACTTTGCGCTGGGTGGTACACCTTTAATCCCAGCACTCTGAAGGCAGAGCCAGGCGGATCTCTGAGTTCGAGGCCAGCCTGGGCTACAGAGCAAGATCCAGGACAGGCACCAAAACTACATGAAGAAACTCTGTCTCGAAAAAAACAAAAACAAAAAACATGGCCTTTGCAATTGCCCCATATGCCTGTTCATGCTGTGCTGTAGGGAGACTTCCCTGCCTGGCTGGCTCCTCATACTACCCACCAGGTTGACCTCCAGGTGCCTTCGGTATGACCTAGGGCCACTGTCAGGCCACACCACGGAAGTCCTGCTCCAAGCAAAATCCACCCATCCCACTCTCTCCACCTGTTCTGTCCTGTCAACATCAGAGTAGGGATGTGTGTGTGTGTGTGTGTGTGTGTGTGTGTGTGTGTGTGTGTGTGTCTCCACCATTATAAAATGTGCAGATGAGCTAAAACAAGTGTTTGAAGATAAGCCAGTGTTTGAAAAGACTACAGCAAAGACCTTTGTGCTGGCTAGAGCACCCCCATGGTTCAGTGGTACCCCATGAGAGGGCTAGAATGGATGGCAACAGAGAAACTGACCAGTTTTCAGTGGAGGTGTGGTGAAATTCCACTTGATTTTCTCTTTTATTTAAAATTTTTACAGCCGGGCGGTGGTGGCGCAAGCCTTTAATCCCAGCTCTCGGGAGGCAGAGCCAGGCGGATCTCTGTGAGTTCGAGGCCAGCCTGGGCTACACAGCAAGTTCCAGGCCAGCCAGAACTACATAGTGAGACCTTGCTTTAACAACAAACAAAAGCCTCACAAATATTTCCCAAGTTTTGCAAATAATGCTGATAAAGGAACTCTCTGAGATAAGGAGGTAGGGCCAGTGTGGTGGCACATATCTGTAAACAGGAATCACAGGTTCGAGGCCAGCCTGGGCTAAAGAGGATGGAGGAGGTTAGACAGGTGGTTTGACAGCAGCTCAAAAGAAGGCAGTATGGGGGGCTTCCGTGGCTCTGGGGGGGGAGGAAGAGAGAGGGAGGGGGAGGGGGAGGGGGAGGGAGGGAGAGAGGGAGGGAGAGGGAAGAAGGGAGGGAGGGAGAGAGAGGGAGGGAGAGGGAGAGAGGGAGGGAGAGGGAGGGAGGGAGGGAGGGAGGGGAAGGGAGGGAGGGAGAGAGAGATAGAGAGAGAAACAGAGAGGGAACTGAATCTATATCAGAATCTTACCATCTCCAATGAGACAGCATGCTGGCAGGCCCATGGATCAGATGAGTGTCCAAGCCCAAAACAAGAGGGAAAAACAGACACACTGGGCTTTCATTAAAATGTAAACTTCTGCCAGGTGCGGTGCATAATCCTAGTTTGTGATCCCAGCATTTGGAAGATAGAGGCAGGATTAGCCTCAGCTACATAGTAAATTGTGACTAGCCTGGGCTTCATGAGATCCTGTCTCAAAAAACAAAAGCAAAATAAAAAACAATTTAACTTTTATATATCAAAAGATACTATTGAGAAATAGCCAGGCATGGTGGCACACGCCTTTAATCTCAGTCCTTGGGATGCAGAGGAAGATGGATCTCTGTGAGTTCCAGGTCAGCCTGGTCTATATAGTGAGTTTGAGGTCAGCCAGAACTACAAAGTGACACTTTGTCTCAAAGTAAAACAAAAACAGACCAAAAAAAATTGAGCTTTTAAAGATGCCATTGAAAACATGCAATTCCCACACATGGAACTAAACTCTATCTAAATAAAGAGCAGACTGTCCTGAGAGGCCTGGGGGCTGTGTGTTGGCTGGGAGATCTGGAGCCCCCCCCCCAATCCTTTCATCTCAGGCCTAGATCCCCTCCCTTGAGGAATGAGACATAGCACTTACCTAGCGGGTGGTTGTGCAGATAAACTGGACTATGTTGTGCAGTGATTTTGAAAAGTCTGGGAGTCACCCTAAATTTGGCTCTGGGTAAACGCTGCCCTTGGGCTCACATACTCAGATGGGGACGCAAGAGAACCGTGGAGAAAGCCATTCACCCATTCATCCATTCCAAGAATGCTTTAGCCCCCCCCCACTGAGTGTGCCATTCCTTTAGGCTATGAATATTTATTGGCCACCTGCTAAGAGTGGCATTCTGAAAAGTGTCCAACCTTTAGTAGGGAGCAAGAGACAGGTTCACATAACCTGAGAGTTGGGGGGCTGGCCACCTACAGAACCCCATTTTATCCTGATGGAGATACCCAGGAGGGATTTCTGGAGCCTCACCCCTCCAGAACCCCCCTCAGCGCAGTGCCTCAGAAAACAGAGAAACCAGTGCAGCCAGAGAGTGTGCCCAGGACCCAGGGAGTAGAAAACCACCCAGACCTCTCTGAGGGGGGAGCCAGGCTGCAGGCATCTCCGGGGGAACAGTTGGAATGAAGTGTTCTGGAGATTTGAGGTGTGACAGCCTGGAAAAGAGATTGGGTAAGACAGCTGCGAGTCTGGTTGACGAGGGGACAGCAGCTGTGAGGACAGGGTGGTCTGTGTGTCCTCAGCACACCCAAGAGTGCCCTGGGACGAGCTTTGGGGGGCGGTGGGCCCTGCTGTGGGCTTCCTGTAGTCCCAGCTGTCCTGTTTGGCTCGGTGAGGACCAGGCCCAGGGCTTTCGTGAGTCAAGGGCCTCGGGTCCGCTCTGACCTCTCAGGAAGATCTCACACCTATGCCTTCCGGGCTGTCTCACCTCTCTTCCCCTTCTTACAGGGGAGGGCCGAACCACGGAAAGGGAAAGAGGTCCACGGCAGATGGGACACCTAGGAACTTGATCACAGGGACCTTAGAGACCCGCTGTCTGGGCACTCTGAGTGACACTGTATCCTCACCCCGAGTTCCAGGCAAGGATGGCACAATGAAGTAGGTCGACCTGTGCTCTCCCGCCCCCTGGTGGCCACCCCGTCTTAGTGGCACAGGACCCGACCCAGCTTCCTAGTCAGACCATGGCGTCCATTCGTTCCCACGTGCCTGAAATACTCGCTGAGCATCAGAGTTCTAGAGCTATGCTGACCACTCGGCGGCCTGACACTTGAAGGGTAATGAATGCAGACCGAGACCTACAGTTGGTGTAATGCACATTTTGTGTCAAAGACTTAGTATTTTAAAAAAGTAAACTGGGGGGGTGGGGGCCGCTGGGCAGTGGTGCAGTGGTGGCGCATGCCTTTAATCCCAGCACTCAGGAGGCAGAGACAGGCGGATCTTTGAATTCGAGGCCCGCCTGGTCTACAGAGCAAGTTCCAGAACAGCCAGAGAAACCACGTCTTGGAAAACAAACAGAAATGGGGGGTGGAAGGTTCCAGTAGAGATGGCTCAGCGGTTAAGAGCATTGACTGCTCTTACAGAGGATCCAGGTTCAGTCCCAGAACCCACATGGCAGTTCATAACCATGTATAATCCAGTTTTGGTATATCTAACACCCTCTTCTGGCCTCCTTGGGTACCTGCACACACGTGGTGCATATACATACATGCAGGCAAAACACTCGTACACATAAAATAAAAATAATGTTTCTAAAAGTAAAATATTGTAGTCATTTTGATATTGACTGTACACTGAACTGCTAATGTTCTGGATAAGTTATGGCAAATAAAATATGATTAAAATCTAGCTCATTGGCTTCTCGTTGTTCCTAATGTGTCTGCCAGAAAGGCTTTCAGTTGCTTAAAGGTTGATTTCTGCTCTTCTAGATCGCCAGTTTCTGGACATTTGGATCACAAAGACAGGCAACGTCTCCCACGTCTCCATTACCAACTGTCTATTTGGTGCTTTGAAAAGTACTGCTCACACTGGCCTGGTGGTGCAGGCCTGTAAGCCCAGCTCTCGGGGATGAGGAAGGAAGATCAGAAGTGTGAGTCCTTCCTGGCCCACCTACTGCTGCTTCAAGGCCAGACTGGGCAACTTAGGGAGATTCTGTCTCCAAATAAAAAGTGCGAGCAGGACTTGCGGATGTAGTTCAGCAGTAGAGAGCTGGCCTAACTCATTCAAGGCCCTGGGTTCAACCCCAGTCCTAGGAAAAGAAAAAAATCTTATGTTTTTTTTTTTTTTCTCCTCATGAAGTCCCACCTCATTTCTTTCAGGAGAGGATGGTTCTTTTAACCCCAGAAGCATGGAAAGCCATAGTCGGAAGACAGAGGCCAGTGATATTTCCCCCACAGACCACCGAGCAGTTGCTGTGTGTGTCCTTGAGGGCAGGTATGGGGGTTCTCCAAGACACGGCCTCTTTAAAAATTTGTACGTATTTATTCTGGGTGGAGAGGGGTTTACCTGTTTGGGTGTCAGAGCACCACGTGTGTGTCATGCCCATGAGCGTGTGATGACTAAAGAAACTCCATTTTGTGCTAGGCATCCGTCGTGGTACCCAATAGCCATTTGTCTCTGACTCAAGTTCCTGGAAGATCCGTCCCAGCAACCCTGACTCCTTGACGCCCACCCAGAGATGGACAGCCATGACCATCTGCATGTGATGCTACGTCTAAGTGATTTGGCTTCTGGAACTTGCTTATGCAGATATTCAAAGACTATGTTGAGGTTGCCTTGCCCACCCAATCTTGACCGAACAGAACAGCTCCTGTGGTTTTCACCTTTAACCCCTTCCTGCACCCACTTCTGTGCGGCATGGCTCTGATTTGAGGTAGAGACTGCGGCCCTGCTGGCAGTTTTTATAAATTCTGCTAATTATCATCGGAGTTGAGTCTGGTGATCTTTTCCCGGTCATCTCCAATTCTGTAACAAGGGCAGAAGAAGACTTCAGATCTCTTGGATCTGGAGTAATGGATGTTTGTGAGCCACCATGTGGGTACTGGGAACCAAACCCAGGCCCTCGGCAAGAGCAGCCCGGCTCTTGACCTCTCAGCATCTCTCCAGCCGCATATTACTGCCTAGATTGTGGGTCGGGACACCAGAGAAGGGGAGTTGTTTTGTTTCATTTTGTTTTTGTTTTTGTTTTTTGCGGGGACAGGGTCTCACTCTGTAGACCAGGCTGGCCTGGAACTCATTCTGTAGACCAGGCTGGCCTGGAACTCACTCATTCTATAGACCAGGCTGGCCTGGAACTCACTCATTCTGTAGACCAGGCTGGCCTGGAACTCACTCATTCTGTAGACCAGGCTGGCCTGGAACTCATTCTGTAGACCAGGCTGGCCTGGAACTCATTCTGAAGACCAGGCTGGCCTGGAACTCAAAGAGATCCACTTACCTCTGCCTACCAAATGCTGGGATTAAAGTGGGGACCACCATGCCTGGCTTTCCAGTATGTAAGAGCTGTCAACAACAAAAGGATTCTCAGTGTCTGCAACAAAAACTCCATCGAAATCAAATGAAAAAACGACTCCCAGGCGTTTCTGCTGTGTTTGTTGCATGTCCTGGCTTCACTGTAGACGTGGTTCTGAACACAAAACAGACATATGCTCTGCTGTGCGTGCCCTCCGACTACACAATGCCAGCGGGACTCTGCCTGAGACTATCACAAGTTACAAACTGCAGGGTTTTTACTGCGCATACAACGTTCTTCCTCAAAGACTCATAATGGTTTAACTACAAAAAACAAAGACTCAACGCTTTTCTAACATCATTCCTCAGCATACGTCAAATTGGTGTCTGAGTCATAATTGTGTTAAAATGTTTGATTTTGAAAATCGTAGTTTGGGTTGCTGACTTGAGTTTCACAAAAAAGGAATTTGGGGTTAAGATTGAGATAGAATTTCCAGCAGTTTCCGAAATGGCCCTGAGTATACTTCTGCCGTTATAGGAATTGATGCTCTCAGCACAGATGATCATAAAATCAAAATACCAATTAGCTCTAAACAGCATTGAACACACTATATGTTGTAGAATAATAGCTGAAGATGTGTTACGTTTGTTTGTGCTGTGGAACATTTATTTAATGATGCAAAGATGTGTTGCATTCTTTTTTTTTTTTTTTTTTTTTCTTTTTGGTTTTTCGAGACAAGGTTTCTCTGTGTAGCTTTGCGCCTTTTCCTGGTACTCACTTGGTAGCCCAGGCTGGCCTCGAACTCACAGAGATCCGCCTGCCTCTGCCTCCCGAGTGCCGGGATTAAAGGTGTGCGCCACCACCGCCCGGCTGTGTTGCATTCTTTTATGTTGCATTTGTTCAACTCTGTGAGGCTGTGCTGGTTTGCCTGTCTACAACACCTGATTAGTCTAATAAAGGGCTGAACGGCCAACAGCAAGGCGGAAGAAAGGATAGGCAGGGATGGCAGGCGGAGAGAATAAACAGGAGGAGAAATCTGGGAAGAGAAGATCAAGGAACGAGAAAAGGAGGAGAGGAGAACATCAGGGACCAGCCACCCAGCTACACAGCCAGCCACGGAGTAAGAAGTAAAGAAAGGTATATGGAATAGAGAAAGATAAAAGGCCAGAGGCTAGAAACACGCCAAACTAAGGCTGGGCATTTATAAGTAATAATAAGCCTTCGTGTGATTTATTTGGGAGCTGGGTGGTGGGCCCCTAAAGAGCTAAGAGTAAAGGAAAATAACCAACTACAGCTGTAAGTGCTCCCCAAAAAGGCTTGTGACTGGAGAGTTTCAGAAATCTGCTCCAAGGAGCCTCTTGTGAAGGCACCTACGTTCCAGCCTGTAATCACCTCCGAGACCGCCTGGGGTTGACACAGCCTGTGCCTTTGCTGCCTGCCAGGCTAAAGGCACTGTGCAAGGTGCTGAGGACACACGGTCACCGGGACTGGTACGTGAGGTTTGTTTTTTTTAGAATAAACCCGAAGAGCCTTCGGCTTTAGAGGCTCTGAAAGGAATTCCGGCCATGTAAGCTGTAAACTGTCAGAAAGCCCTGGATGGCCAAGGTGCATGTGAAAAGCCGCTCAATCTCCTTCACCACCGGAGAGAATATTAAACACTTCCACGCTGCTATAGACTTACACAATGAAGAAACGGACAGGTCCTGGAGTCTAGCTTAGTGGTAGAGCACTCGTTCAGGATGCATGAGGCCCTGGGTTCAATCCCCAACACCACAAAAAGAAAGGAGGGGGGTGGCAGGGAGGAACAGTGACTGACTGACAAGGCCGGGGCAGGGCTCTGCCCCTGGAGGGAACACGGAGGGGCACAGTTGCTCTACTAGGAGCCTGGCAGAATGTTTATTTACTTACTGACTTAAAGGGAAAGTGCAACTTTCAGAGCAGCAGAATATTTCACAAGTTTGTATCTTATTTGTTTAAAATGCTCACATTTGTTTGTTCTCCCTGCGCATGTGTGCAAAAGCTCAAGTGTACACGTTTGTGCCATAGGGCTCCTGTACAGGTCAGAGACAGCTTGTGGGAGTTAATTCTCTCCTCCCACCTTTTGGTCCTGGCATTGAAGTCAGGTCGTCAGGCTTGGTGACAGGTGTCTTTACCCACTGAGCCATCCCACTGGCCTGGTTTACATTTTATGGGCATGGGTGTTTTGTCTGTCTGTCTGTCTGTGTGCTCGGTGCCCACTCAGAAGAGAATGCTGGTCCCTTATAATTGGAGTTACAGTTGGGAACTGCCATGCGGGTGCTGGGAATCAAACCTGGGTCCTGTGGAAAGAGCAGTCAATGTTCTTTACTGCAGAGCCATCTCTCCAGCCCTCCAATATTTTTATTTTTATTTTTTTTTAAGATTTATTTATTTATTATATACACAGAAGAGGACACCAGATCTCATTACAGATGGTTGTGAGCCACCATGTAGGTGCTGGGAATTGAACTCAGGACCTCTGGAAGAGCAGTCAGTGCTCTTAACCTCTGAGCCATCTCTCCAGCCCATATTTTTATTTTTTGATTCAAGGTCTCACATAATCCAGGGTGACTAACATGGTTGGGCATTCTTGCGGGTCGCAAGAATATATCATAGAGATTCAGCTGTGTATTAAAGCTGAACTTTGATTGGCCGAGGGTCTGTCAAAAGGCAAAGCCATTTATTATGAATATTTGGTGTTTTCCAGCCTTTAATATTCCAGCTGTCTCCTAATATGAAATCTTTGTGTGCCCAGAACAATTGGTAAACAGTTCAGCTCCCCAGACATGCTGAACCTACTAAGTTACTAACTGCCCTGCTGAGTTTAGGAGACAAGCCGGCAGGAGACGCCTAGCTTTGTTTCCTGTGCTAATGAAGCTCAGACCATCCCCTCGCCTTGAGGAGGTTCCCCAGTGCGCTTTGAGAACAAAAGACGTTTTTATATATCAAGGTGAAAGATAAAACAACATTCCTGAAGAGGCAAGGAACCACGTGCCCAGGGAAAGAAAGGACAGGCATTTTCTGTAGACAGAGAACAGCACGGAGAAGAAAAAAGAGGATGGAAGAACTAGATGGGTAAGAACTTGAGACAAACAAACTGAGATGGGGAAGAACTAGATTGAAGGGCTAGAAGAGAGGACTAGAGGAACGAGATGGAAGATGGGGAAGTACTAACTGGGTAAGAACAAGATGAAAAGGACCTAGATGAGGCAGAATTAAGATGAGAGAATTAAGATAGAATTTAGAGGGAGCAGTAGATGAATATAGAGAGAAATCAGGCAAGAAAGGAGCTAGGCATGAGAACAGAACTGAAGCTGTGTATATAGGATGTTATCCCAGAGGAATTAAAGCAAGTGAACTACAGAGCTCAGTGTGCTGAGATTCTATTTCCTGAAAATAGTCCTCGCTGTTAGTAGTTCTCTCTCCTGAGCCCCTGGGATGTATAATGTTAAGGCTGGTCCCTCTAATATTATACAAGAGGGTATGGTGGCACACACCTTTAATCCCAGCCCCTAGAAGGAAGAGAGGCAGATTTCTGAGTCCGAGTCCAGCCTGGTCTACAGAGCAAGTTCCAGGACAGCCAGGGCTACATAGAGAAACCCTGTCTTGAAAACAAAACAAAAGATCTGGATTAAAAGTGGATCTTCCGGCCAGGCAGTGGTGGTGCACGCCTTTAATCCCAGCACTCGGGAAGCAGAGGCAGGCGGATCTCTGTGAGTTCAAGGCCAGCCTGGTCTACAGAGCGAGATCCAGGAAAGGAGCAAAGCTACACAGAGAAACGCTGTCTCGAGAAAAAAAAAAAAAAAAAATGGATCTTCCATAAAGATTTGGACTAGAAATTGGTCTTCCCACTTTGAATGATTTAATTAAGAAAATCCCTCACAGGTGTGCCCAGCTATTTGCATTTTAGTTAATTCCAGATGTAGTCAAGTTGGCAACCAAGAATAGCCATCACACTATGGAAATTTTTAGTTTTACTTATTTATTTTAACAGATGTTGTCAGTTATCTTCAAGAAAACACTCAGTTTATACTCACACCTCCAAGCTTCAGAAGACAGGCTTCCCCACACACATCATGAGGTATATTTATTCACTTCAAACCAAAAGAAAACAAGCAATATTGTTCCAGGTTCATCCAGAGCCTGTTCTGTTATCTGTTCCTCACTCCCTGTCAGTGTGAACACTGGAAAGTGCCCCCTGAGCTGGGCGGTGGTGGCACACACCTTTATCCCAGCACTCGGGAGGCAGAGGCAGGTGGATCTCTGTGAGTTCCAGGCCAGCCTGGTCTACAGAGCTAGTCTAGGACAGGCTCCAAAGCTACAGAGAAACCCTGTCTCGAAAAAACAAAAACAAAAAACTACATAGAGAAAACCTGTCTTGAAAAAACAAAACAAAACAGTGCCCCCTGCTATGACTAGTTGACCCACAAAGTCTTATGATGCAAACACAGAAGTTTGTGGTCGCTACCAGCTGCAGACTCCGATGTAGATGGCACTGAGCCTTGTCTGAGTTTGGAGATTCTGTTGCTGTGATGAAACACCAGGACCAAAAGCAGCTTGGGGAGGAAATGGTTTATTTCCTCTTACATCTCTCAGGTCATACCCCATCACTGAGGAAGTCAGAAACTCGAGACACGAACCTGGAGACAGGAACTGAAACAGAGACCATGGAGGAATGCTGCTTCCTGACTTGTTCTGGGTGTTCCTCAGCCTGCTTTTTTATAAACCGCCCGGATGGCACCACCCACGGTGGGCGGGGCCCTTTCACATCAATCACAAGTTGAGAAAATGCCCAGTAGGCTTTGCCGATAGGTCAGCTGATGGGAACATTTTCTCAACTGATGTTCCCTCTTTTCAGATGACTCTGGATTGTGTCAAGTTGACAAAACTAACCAGGACTTGCCTGTTTCTTAATGTATACGTATACATTGATTCAGTGATGTGGGCTCAAGTCCCTTCCTCCTTCTGTCCCTCCTTCCTTCTATCCCTCCCTCCTTCCCTCCCATTTCCTTCTTTCCTCTTTCTTGCCTGCAAGGAATTGAACCCAGGGCTTTGTGCACAGGAAACACGTGTGGTACTGTCGAGCCATATCCCCTACTTACACATAGTTCTCTCTTCCTGTAACATAAAATATGCTACAGAGTGAAAACTTCAGAAGATGAAAATCAATATAAAGAAGGAAACATGTGGCTGGGGAGATGTCTCGGTGATTAAGAACACTTACTGCCCCTGCAGAGAGCAGGTTCTCAGCACCCACATCAGGCAGCTCACAACTGCCTGTAACTCCAGTTCCAGGAGATCTGACACCCGCTGGCCTCTGTGGGCATCCGCACTCACATCGTGCACATAAACTCATGCAGGCACATGCACACACATACACATAATATATAATCAATAAGTCTTTTAAGAAAAGAACTGAAAGCCAGGTGGTGGTGCCTTTAATCCCAGCAGAGCCAGGTGGATCTCTACAGAGCAAGATCTAGGACAGGCACCAAAACTACACAGAGAATCCCCGTCTCAAAAGACAAAACATAAATGAGAGAAAGGAAGGAAGGAAGGAAGGAAGGAAGGAAGGAAGGAAGGAAGGAAGGAAGGAAGGAAGGAAGGGATGAAAGAAAGAAAGAAAGAAAGAAAGAAAGAAAGAAAGAAAGAAAGGAAGGAAGGAAAGAAAGAAAGAAAGAAAGAAAGAAAGAAAGAAAGAAAGAAAGAAAGAAAGAAAGAAAGAAAGAAAGAAGAAAGAAAGAAAGAAAGAAAAGAACCGAAGACAAATGGCATTATACAAATAAAAAGTTGATAACATCTGGAGGTGTTTTTGTTTGTCCTTTACCTCTCAAACATGCATCTGTATCTACATTTTTCAAAGCTATAATCGGGGGCTTGGGATATGGCTCAGTGTCAGGGCCCTTGCTTAGCAAGCTCAATGCCTTACATTCAATCTCTAAGTATCACAAGACAGATAACTATAAATATTAGCATTTTAGAATTATTTGCTTCTTTTTTTCTTGCATAAATATATTTCCAGATCACTAAATATTATTTCAACAGGTTTTTTTTTTGTTTTGTTTTGTTTTGGTTTTGGTTTTTGGAATAGAATCTCACTCTGTAGCTGAGAACTCAGGCTGGCCTGGAACTCACACGATTCTTCCGCCTCAGCCTCCCGGGGCTTTGGTTACAGACGTGAGCCCCTCTGGCCAGCTCTGTTTCATAGTCTTGATGGTACGTTGTGCTCCTTTTTATGATTAGCCATGGTGTTGAACTGATTTTTTAAAACGTTTTTATATTGCCCAAAATCTTAGATTTAAAACTTTTTGATGCTGGGGATGTAGCTCAGTTGGTAGAGAATTTGCTTAGCATGCAGAGTCCCAAGTTCAATACCCAAAACAACGTAAAATGGGGGAGAGGGTGGGGGGGAAGGGGCTACATATGCCTACAACCCCAATACTCAAGAGGTAGACACAAGAAGATCAGAAATTCTAGGCCTACCTGTTTCAAAACAAAACAAATGTGCTTCATGCCTTGATCTATTTGGTCTGCTACAACAAAATAAAAGCCGGGTGGCTTATGAACAACAGGAAATGATCTCTCCTGGTTCTGGATGCTGGGAAGTCTGAGAATAAGGCCCTGAACAGTCATGATGGTCTACTATCTCTGACGGAGTAGTCACTGATACTTGCAAACAGACATCTCTGTCTGCATCTGGGCCTGGTGTCAGCCTATCAAGTGTTACCTAAAATAGTCATTAATTACATTTTAGTAATTAGAAACTAGACAGCCATTATTACTGGCCACTGTCTCACATGTGATATTCATAGACATGGTGCCTACATGATAATACTACTTTTGATCGTATGACTTTATGCTCTCTAAGTGATTTCTGCATTTTAGACAGGGCCTCATGTAGCCCAAGCAGGGCTTAAACTTGGTATGTAGCTGACACTGGCCTTCAACTCTTTTTTTTTTTTTTTTTATTCCGAGGCAGAGTTTTTCTGTGAAACAGTCTTGGCTGTGCTGGAACTCACTCTGTAAATCAGGCTGGCCGTGAACTCACAAAGATCTGCCTTGCTCTGCCTCCCAAGTGCTGGGATTAAAGGCGTGTGCCACCACTGCCGGGACGGCCTTCAAATCTTGATCCTTCTGCTTCTACCTCCCAAGTGCTAGGGCTGTAGGCATGTGCCACCTTGCTTGGCTCTCAAGGTAATTCTTTAGAAATAGATGCTTTGGGTACATCTATTAAATCCTGTTAATTTGGGCAGAAATAATCTTCAAAAGAGGTCCTACTTCCTTGTAGTCCCAAGAATGGCATCTGTGCAGCCCCCAGAATCCCCAGGTTCATTTCTGGAGCAGCAGTCCTTCACAGACAGCTGGGGACCCCTTAGTTCCCACTCTCAGGGGTGAAGTTCTTCTCGTTGGCCTGGTATACCCCATGAAGCCTTATAGAGCATAACATCACCACCACAGCCTTGCCACGGCTGCACCGGGACATGGTAGGGATTGTAGGAATCGGGGTGGCTATGGGCATTCTCCACAGCCTTTTATTTCAAACTGGCTCCTACTCAGGTCTGCTGCTGAGAGACTGTGTTCTGGGATCTTGCACCCAGCATCAGTGGCTGGGTTCTCTGAGACTACTGGGTTCTGTTATGTCTCATAGGCTAATGTTCCATAAACATTAAGAAGTCATTGCCTTTAGTAAAATCCTCGTAGTTTAGGAGTATTATGGACTGGAGTTCAGCGAAGTCCTTCCTTACATTCAGAAGGCTCTGATTCAATCAGCACTAAAAAATAAATAGCCGGGCAGTGGTGTCACACGCCTTTAATCCCAGCACTCAAGAGGTAGAGCCAGGCGGATCTCTGGGTTTAAGGCCAGCCTGGGCTACCAAGTGAGTTCCAGGAAAGGCGCAAAGCTACACAGAGAAACCCTGTCTCGAAAAACCAAAAAAAAGAAAAAAGAAAAAATAATTAAGTAAATAAGGTGGGGTGTAGTGGCTCACACTTTCAATTCCAGCACGGGGTGTTGGTGTGTGTGTGTGTGTGTGTGTGTGTGTGTGTGTGTGTGAGAGAGAGAGAGAGAGAGAGAGAGAGAGAGAGAGAGAGAGAGAGAGAGTCTCTAAGTTCAAGACCAGCCTGGCCTACACAGTAAGTTGCAGGTCAGCCAGGGTTATAGTAGTGAGACAGTCTCAAAATAACCAAAATTGAAAAAGAACTGTGTCCCCTGGCATTTTTCCTTTCTGTAAATGTTGACTGAGCCTCTGAGGAGCTACATGGCCCCATTCAGGAAGTCCCTTATCTGACATCCTGCTCTCTTTCCCAGATTGTGGTCTGACCCTTGTCTTTCCTGGACACACCCACTGTTCCTGCAGAGCTGGTCAGACCTTGGGGGCCTGACTCATACTACCCCAAACGTACAATTCACGCTGCAGACGCCGAGTTACTGACTTCTCTTTTGTGGCGTCACCGCTTATTTTGTCTTTGTTTTCTCTAGAGACGGGGTGCCAGCTGCTGTATCTAGTGATATTCCGGGAAGCCCGAGAATGGTTTCTGTACCAGACCCGGATGGCTAGAACTTGATAATTATCTGGTTGCTCCCCAATTGTTTGTCTCCAGTTTTAAAATAGGGTTAAACCACCGAAAGCCATATTCACTCACCTAATTAAAGCCTGGCTTCCAGTCAGCTCAGTAGCTTCCTCCGGCCGGCCGTAGGGAGAGCAGAGCTCCTACGGCCTCTTCATCTCTGTGGAGCTGCCTTTCCCGCTCGGCTGCCTCAGTCCCCTCCCCGGCAGGGAGACGGCTGCCTCTTGTGCTACAGCAGCTTGGCAAACAGTCTCCTTGACCTCACTGGGATGGTCTCTGTTTATGTGACACGCATTGTGGATGTGTGGCTTTCCTTGTTGATGATGGCCTTTGCCGTCATCCTGGCTGGGGAGATTCTGGTGTCACTGAATCTCGCTCTGGACTGCTGAGGGCCACAGGAATATATCATAAGAATCTAGCTGGTTATGGCAAAGTCACTACCTGGAGGAATCAGGGAATTCTTCCAGAGGAAGCCAAATCCCAAGGAGTTTTTGGTGTTACTTGGCTTGTTATATATCAGCTGTCCTCTGTTATGAAAATCATGTGTGCCTTCATAGCTTTCCCAATTGACTTTCCCCTAAGAAGGGCTAACAATGTGGACTGATCACTCTCTGAACCTACACATTCCAGGTATTTGGAGAACAGCCTCAGGAAAGGCTTCCTCTGGAATCAGATATCTCCCCTAGCCACTTTCAAGAACTAACAGTAATAACAGTCCACATGCTAGTCTCCTGATTTAAGAAAAATTCCACAAGGAGACACCGCCTAGGTCAGGTAGATGTTCAATAATAGCTTTACACAATTTAGCTCGGACCCTCCTTTCTTACAGCCTTACTAACTTTATAGACCTTTAACTCCTTGCCTAACCACTTCTAGGAATATTTAGATAACCTTCTGCACTGACAGCTATGCTCAGCCAGAACCCCAGTTCAAGCCTCGCTGTAATTATCGTCATTGGCAGCATCTGGCCAGGTCCATCCCCAGATGGAGGAAAGCACTTTATCAGCAATACCTCTGTACTCTCTAAGAACAGACTTAAGCATCCGGGCTACCTGTTTGAGAAGGCCTGGCGGATGTGCCAATTAAGCTTTACTTCCTCCTCTCCAGATCTCCCTTTAACTATCACCAGAGGCATCTAGCTGTACACAGGTTGCCTGGCGACCGAGCACACTTTCCCCCACCCTGCAGAAAGACGGCGGATAGCTTGGACAGATATGAGCCACAGGAAAAAAGAAGACAGTTTTATTTTCTCCCATTGACCTAGCAACTTATAGATTCTTAACATTTTCTACCAATCACGTTTAAGGTTATAGTTGAGCACATAAGATTCCTCTTCTTAGATATTACCCAAATTCAGCCTTTAGTTAATTCATTAGTCACTTCCCTTTTGGGTTGCAAATGATAATTAACAATTACTGCTCCTCTATGTGATTCTTATCACCCCTCCATTTGACCCTGGAAGTCTGGTGGTCACTGTCTGAGGAAAATTCTTACCTGCCTTTATGACCCTGTACAGTTCAAGCCTGGTGGCCTTGCTTGACCAGGGGATTGCTATTGCTTGGGTTTATAACTGGATTTCTAGGAGACTTAGGAGGAACATGGAGAACATAGAGATGGAAAACGGAGAAGGATAAGGAGGATTTTGACCAGAGAGAACGTGTGGATGAGATGGAAGATGAGGAAGAGTCAGATGGGAAAGTACTAGCTGGGTAAGAACAAGATGAAAAGGACATAGATGAGGCAGAATTCAGACGAGAGAATTTAGATAGAACTTAGAGGGAGCAGTAGATGAATATAGAGAGAAATCAGGCAAGAAAGGAGCTAGGCACGAGAACAGAACTGAAGCTGTGTATAAAGGATGTTATGCCAGAGGAATTAAAGCAAGTGGACGATAGAGCTCAGTGTGCTAAGATTCTTTTTCCCGAAAATAGTCCTCGCCGTTAGTAGTTCTCTCTCCTGAGCCCCGGGGATGTATAATGTTAAGGCTGGTCCCGCTAATATCATACTAGACTGGACGTCCCTAGCTTGGGGGTCCTTGTGATCTCTGGTGGAAGGCATTCTGATGAGACACACGAGAGAGTAGAAGACAAGCGGCGTGGACAGCACAGAAGAAGGGAGCCCACCTTGAGCCGGGAGGGCAGGCAGTGGCTAAGGGGGCCACTGCTCCTTCTACAGTCCAGGCAGGTTTTACTCTGCTCCCCAAATCTCTGGGACAGACACCTTTCCTGAGCGGCTTTGTCCTGTCCAAGTGGCAGGAAGCCTGTTGGGCTTGACCCTTGCCGGACGGCACAGTGGTGCTTGTCTGTTCTTTGTCAGAAA
Source organism: Peromyscus maniculatus bairdii (assembly GCF_049852395.1). Taxonomy (NCBI): domain Eukaryota; kingdom Metazoa; phylum Chordata; class Mammalia; order Rodentia; family Cricetidae; genus Peromyscus; species Peromyscus maniculatus. The sequence continues at coordinate 9,886,291 of NC_134861.1, forward strand.
AGCTTCCTGAAGATAATGAGGCGTAGAGTCCTGGAGGTGACCTAGGTGGTTATCAGTTAATGACCTTTAGAGCAGTTCATCCTATCACAGCCAGAGCTGGGACTCAGGTGGCATTCTTCCGGCCAGTAATTAGAGTTCTGCGATTCCAGTCAGTGGTTTTACAAGCTGCTGATTATGAGGGGGATGGCCAACTCCAGGGTCCTCTAGTCCCACTAATAGATAATTAGTTACCTAACACTGGGAGAGAGCTGTGTCTGAAGTCTACTATAGTAACCTGGTATAGTAGTGTGTGCCTGTAAACCCAGCTATGGAAGAGGCTGGAGCAAGAAGAGGCTGGACCAGTCTGGCAACATAGGAAGACCTGGTCTTAAATTAAAAAAAAAAAAAAAAAAAATCAGGGAGAGGAGAAAGGAAAAATGGATGGATGGATAAAGGAGCCAGAGGTTGTGGTACGTGCCTATAGTCCCAGCTCAAGGGAAGGGGAATCAGAAGGATCCGAGTTAGTCAGGCATGAGTTTGAGGCTAGCCTGGTCTACATAGCCAACATAGTGAGTTCCAGGACAGCACTACTGTCTTTTTCTTTTTCTTTTCTTTTTCTTTTTTTTTTTTTTTTTTTTTTGAGACAGGGTTTCTCCGTGTAGCTTTGGAGCCTGTCCTGAATTTCACTCTGTAGACCAGGCTGGCCTCCAACTCACAGAGATCTGCCTGCCTCTGCCTCCCGAGTGCTGGGATTAAAGGCATGTGCCACTGCTACCCAAGGAGACACTGTCTTAAAACAAAACAAAAGAGAAGAGAGAAAAGGAGAGGAGAAAGAAAGAGAATGGGTACAGAAACGCTGCAGCAAGATCCGCTGCACTCTTGTGAGGACCGGCTCTTGAAGTCCACAGTGCATCCGCCTGTGCCCACAGATCCGCCCTAGCCCACGTATCCTGTGGTTAGCCAGAGTATCTGAGTCCGTACTGAAACTCTTGTCCAGTCATTGTTAAACAGAAGAAAGTGTCAATGCTTTTGATTGATTATTTCTGTGGTTTATTTGTTTCTTTTTGTTTCTTTGAGAGTGAGTCTTACTGTGTAGTTCTGGCTGGCCTGGAGCACACAGAGATCCTCCTGTCTCTGCTCCTGAAGTGCTGGGGTTGTAGATGTGAGCTACCATGCCTGGTTTGCTTTTTTCTTTTTCTTTTTCTTTTTTTTTTTGGTTTTTCGAGACAGGGTTTCTCTGTGTAGCTTTGCACCTTCCTGGAACTCACTTGGTAGCCCAGGCTGGCCTCGAACTCACAGAGATCCGTCTGGCTCTGCCTCCCAAGTGCTGGGATTAAAGGCGTGCGCCACCACCGCCCGGCTGCTTTTTTTCTTTTTTAATGGTATGGCAAAAAAAAAAAAAAAAAAAAAAAAAACTGTGGCAAAATATACATATGCAAAATTTCCCAGTTTTGGTATCTTTCATTTGTTTATTTATTGGATTTTTTTGTTTTGTCTTGTTTTTAGACAGGATCTCATGTTGCCTAGGCTGGCCTTGGCCTTCCAGTCTTCATTACTTCACCTCCCAGGTAGTGTGCCCCATATCTGGCTTGAGGAGTTCTCACTATGTATCCATAGTTAGCCTGGAACTCACAGAGATCTGCCTACTTCTGGCTACTGAGTGCTGGATCAAGGTGTGTGCATCGTACTGGAGTCAATTTTGAGACAAGGCCTCACCATGTTGCTCTAGCTGAGTGCTGGACTTACAGCATGCCCCTGCCCAGTCTTTTTGTCTTTTTCTTTTCCTTCTTTTTTTATCTCAAGATGGAGAAGAAAGGAATACAGAGCAATGATTTCCTAAGTACAGAATCCTTGTCTTGTGATGGAAAAACCCCACAAATGGACAGTAGTATCAGGACATAATATCATGAATGTAATAAATCAATACAATTAATGTAATTAATGAATATCATAAATATAGTTATTGAATGAATACTGCAAATGTAATCAATGAATACCACAAATATAATCAATATCATGAGTGTAATTTAAAATAAATAAATAAATGTTTTTTTTTTGTTTATTTTTTTAATTTCATGTGCATTGGTGTTTTGTCTGTATGTCTGTCTGTGTGAGGGCATTGGATCCTCTGGAACTGGAGTTACAGACAGTTGTGAGCTGCCATGTGGGTGCTGGGAATTGAACCTGGGTCCGACGGAAGAGCAGCTGCTGAGCCATCTTTCCACTCTCCCTCCCCGTTTTTGTAGACAAGGTCTCACTCTGGAGTGCCGCTGGCCTCAGACTCACTGTGTAGGCCATGCTGGTCTCAACTGAAGGTCTGGTAGCTTCTACCACCTAAACACTGGCATCGCAGGCGCATGCTGCCCCATCCTCTTGCCTAATGTTTCTCAGGACTGGGATCATTGGCATGTGCCACCAGGCCTCACCGGTTTGTTGTTGCTCTTGAACATACAGTCTTCCTGCCTCAGCACTGGGAGGTCACAAGCATGAGCCACAGTGCCCCACTAAACTTAGACATCTATTTTTTTTTTTTTTTGAGACAGGGTTTCTCTGTGTAGTTTTGGTGCCTGTCCTGGGTCTTGCTCTATAGACCAGGCTAGCAGGCTAGCCTCGAACTCACAGAGATCCACCTGGTTCTGCCTCTCCAGTGCTGGGATTAAAGATATGCACCACCACCGCCCTGCTAAACTTAGACATTTTAAGGGTACAAGTTAATGGTACTCACACCATATGCGGGTGTCACATCTGTGGACTCTCCTCTCCCCCAACAACTCTCGCTCCCTCATTAGACTTTTGTCTCTGTGAATTTGGCTGAGAACCTCCTGAGTGGAATCGTGGCGTTTGTCCTCCTGTGGTGAGTTTTCAGGCAGCATTCCATCCTCAAGGCTCATCTATGTTGTAACAGGTTAGTCAGAATTTCCTTTCTCCCGTGGGCTGAGCCTCGTTCTGAATTTGAGGGCTCAGGCAATGCCAGTCATCCCTGATAAGCTTACAAGCAAGCAGCTCATACTATGACCATGTGCCAACATGCTCGGCTTCTCTCTTTGAAGAATCAATCATATTCCTTGTACAGAGAGGCTTCCTTTTGCTTATCTACTCATCCATACATTTGCTCTGCCTCTGTGAGTTCGAGGCCCACCTAGGCTAGAGTGAGTTCCAGGAAAAGTGCAAAGCTACACAGAGAAACCCTGTCTCAGAAAAACAAAACAAAAATACCATTTTTTGGTATTGTTGTAAATGTAAAGGTATTGTTGCCTTTACAAAGGACGTTTCTGTTCCCAGCACCCATGTTGGGCAGCTCCCAACCACCTGTAACTCCATCTCTTCTGGCCCTCTCCTTCTCCCTCTCCCACATACACCCCTCCCCACACCCCCACACACACTACAAACAAAAATAAAGTATTATTTATTTATTTATTGTGTGCATGTGAATGTAGGAGAACTTGCCAAAGTCAGTTTTCGCCACCCATCTGTGGGTTCTAGGAAATCAAACTCAGGTGGTCTCCTTGGTAGCAAGCAGTCTTATCCACTGAGCCATCCTGCCAGCCCTGTTTCTTACAGTATTAGTAAAGGGTACATCTTCTGGGCCCTCCCATTATGGGAGAGTAGGTCTTACACAGCTGAATTCACTCCAGCATTCCAAGTTCCTTGAGCCTTTAGTTTTTACCAACATTAGAACAGGGGCATCAGACATCTCCATCTCATCCCCAGTAAGTTATCTTTTGATCCCCATGTTAATAAGCAATCAAATTATTAGCACCTTTTCTACTGTAACAGAACCCCGGAATCTCTGCTCAATTGACCCATATTGATAAACTCAGCTTGGTCTGATTGTATTTCTTACACCATTATCCCACACCCTTAAAATCTGGATCATACAGATCCTCCAGGCCTATGCATATATGAATTTAAAAACTCATGACGTTCTCTAGAATCATAGCACACCCCCTCATGATTCACTCTATGCACCACCTCACCTCTCTGGGCCTGCTGAGACTTGAGGCAACAATGGGTGAGTCCTAAGGGGCAGCAGAATGTCTCGCCTATCTTCCTTCAGGAAAGGCCATTGCTGTTCTCACAGACAATGCAGGGTTAGTTCCCTCAGAAAGGGCTGGAGAAGCCAATACCATAGGGGGCTTTAGCTGCCACTAAGAGCCGAGAGAGTACTGTGACCTTGGGTAAAATAAGCCATCAGAATCTGGGAGTTCAGTGTCCTTAGCCTCACTGGGGTCTTTCCACACATCTCCATCCTCAGTCACAGCCTCCCCCTTCTCCCCAGGAGTGCTCTCCCGTCAACTACGGAAGCCCGTGGCAGCTGGGACTTCAATGTGCACCGTAAACCAGCCAGTCAGTCACATGGTGGGAGCCCTACTGCTGATGGAGAGAAGATTCAGGACACACATGAAGCCTTTGGAGTGTTTGGGAACATCTGTAGCTGGGAAACTGGATCTCTTAGATCGTCTTTTTCCTTTCTTCCTTTGTTACTTTATCCAGAGAGTCTAGAAGCAAGCAGCCCGCATCGTGATGGTCCATGTTAGTTTTCCAGAAATGTTCCAAAGCACTACAGAGTTACTAAATCCTTTACCTCTCACAAATGGTAAATGGTAAATTGGGATCTTTTTTTTTTTTTTTCTTTTTGGTTTTTCGATACAGGGTTTCTCTGTGTAGCTTTGGAGCCTGTCCTGGAACTCACTCTGTAGCCCGGGCTGGCCTCGAACTCACAGAGATCTGCCTGCCTCTGTGTGTTCTAGGAAATCAAACTCAGGTGGTCTCCTTGGTAGCAAGCAGTCTTATCCACTGAGCCATCCTGCCAGCACTGCCAGGAGGAAGTGCCCACCTATCTGCAAGCTCAGTTTTTAAAGGGAAAAGTCACAAGGTTACATCATTTAGGGGTGCTAGTACGGGTACAATTCTGATTGGCTCGCTTCTAGGGGTTTTCTAGAAATCATGGCTTAATCTTACTTCTAAGGGGGTGGTTGCCCGCCACCATTGTTCATTGGCTGCCCTCAGGTGGGGACATTTTTATGGTCAGTTACCCTGGAAACCAGGGTTGGAACATTCTATAGTCCGGCAGTCATTACCTCATGACTACCTTGCGACTCTGTACTTTTACACTTCCTGGTTTCTGGAATCTGGACTGACTTGTTTCAGTAACTATTGGGCTATTCCTAGAAGGAGAAATCTTAGGCCTTAGTTTTTGGGTGAAAGCATTTTGGTCTTATTTCTAAGATGGCTCATTTTGGTCTCACAGGATGCAAACATATAATACAAATATATAAAACAAAACGGGTATAAGCTGGGTAGTCCAACAATGGCTATTGAGATCTGTGTCCCCCTATGTATTTAGTATAAGTAGTGGACTTCAGGCCATTCCTTGCCCCAAGAGATTCCATTTCACAAGTAACATTTGCCTCTTTTATTTATTTATTTATTGGTTTTTGGAGACAGGGTTTCTCTGTGTAGCTTTGCGCCTTTCCTGGATCTCGCTCTGTAGCCCAGGCTGGTCTTGAACTCACAAAGACCCGCCTGCCTCTGCTGCGATTAAAGGCGTGCTCCACCACCGCCCAGCCCTTGCCTCTGTTTTAAATGAACACAGACATGACTCTGAACCTTGGTGGACATGTACACAACTTCTCTGTCTTTCACATCCCACAAGACACAGATTGATAAGCAATTTCTTCCTAAAAGTATAAACGGTGGTATAAAGTTTTCAAAATAAGTTGGGGCCATATGGTTACATAGGCATATTAAAATGATATCAGGAAACCAGACACATGAGAACTTATCAACTATATCAGACTCAAGATAGCGAAGCGATTTCACCTAGACCCCATAAAGTGGGAGACACCTAACACTGATGGCAATAGTTCCCAACAACCGTCATCTGGCTACCAAGTGTGTTTGTCAAAGGACTGACAGACAAAGACCTCCCGACTGCAGAAGCTGCAGCTCCTCTTGGTCCTCACTGCTGGTCTCGTCCATTTGAACTGCTGCCCATCCATCCACCTGTTCACCCTATTTTTTTTTTTTTTTTGGTCCTGCACCTTGTACAGGCAGCTCCCCTTGACCCTGAAGTTCTGCTCAATTCTGACTCTGTGGCGTGGCTTGACTGTGACCATCTGGTCACAGTGCAGTGATTCTCTGTGCATCTCAGTCACTTCATTGCTGTGGATATCGTTCTGTATAAATAAAACACTGATTGGCCAGTGGCCAGGCGGGAAGTATAGGCAGGACAAGGAGAGAGGAGAATTCTGGGAAGTGGAAGGCTGAGGAGGGAGAAACCTGCCAGCCACTGCCAAGACAAGCAAGATGTAAGGTACCGGTAAGCCACGAGCCATGTGGCAACTTATAGATTAATAGAAATGGGTTAATTCAAGATAGAAGAAGCAGATAACAAGAAGCCTGCCACGGCCATACAGTTTATAAGTAATATAAGCATCTGAGTGATTATTTTATATGTGGGTTGTGGGACTGCGGGGCTTGGTGGGACCTGGAGAGAAGCCCTCCAGCTCCACTTCATACTTCTGAGTCTCACTAAGGCCCCTCCGACCTCCTTGGACTCTACTGTGACCAGAGAGGCAGAGAACTCAGTTGCTTCTCAGTGCAGGATGCTGAAAAGGCTCCGCAGTTCTGGTCCAATGCTGAAGGCCTGAATTCTCCCCGGAGAGTCACTGGTTGACGTCCATGTTGACAAGCTGAAGATGCTGATGTCCAGTGCCCTCCAGTGACGGACACATTCACATTCTAGATCTAGCTCCTTCCTCCTCCACCTTTCTCTCCTTCTGAGCCCCCGGTCCTTTGGATGCACCCACATTCAGGGTGGGTACCCCACTATGCACTAAATCCTCTCTGGAAGTGTCCCCCAGACACCCAGAGGTACATGTCACCATTCCTAGGCATCTCTCAATCCAATTAATTTGACAACTAAGACCAACTATCATTCACTATTTGGTGGCCATCACTGACTGCCCTGTACTCCCAAGCCTCCAGTAACTCTCTGGCGCTCACCCTACTCATGCTCACTTGTCACTGGTCCACACTTGCTGCTTATCAGCAGCTTTATGTCAAAGGGTAATGAAGCATTCAGACCCCAGCGCTGCTGGGGGTCCTGTGCTGTGTTACCTGTATCCCCAACTTGACAGGCAGTATCTGTGCACTGTCGCCCTCGGGTGTCGCCTGTGCTTCACTTTGTGATACAGAGATATAGTGAGGTTGACCCTGCTTTGGGGGAGGACCATGGGCCGGATCCCAATGGGGGAAGTACTGCAAGGCTGTCTAGGTTCCATCCTGCTTTGGTCACTTGGAAAGTGTATGTTTTTTTTTTGGTGGCACATTTTCATTCCTGGTAAGTAGGGCAGGGTAACAGGTGGTACATGGGAAATGGAGTTACGGAACTAATAATCCCCCAGCACCGTGACGGGGACCTTGCAATTTGGGCTGTTTCCATCCGCAGGATTATTCTTAGTGAGGATTTAAACTGAACAGATGGTTCTGCTTGTCTAAAGTTGCTTCTGGAATATTCTGACCTTTTCTTCCCCCAAGACAAAGTGAGGGCAAGAGCATGCAACAGTGGCTTGTGTTTGCCAGGCTGGTCTGTATGCGTGGAGTCTGTCTCAGGCTCCTCTCTGCCCCTGCCCTGTAAGAGTGGGTACCTGTGGACATCTCTAATGGGAGCTGAGGACTGAGATACCTCATGAAAGTCTTTATTCCTGCCTCCCAGATCCCAGATCAGGTCAATTCTCCCTATACCCTCACCATAGGAAGGTCAAACTCCACATGTCCAACCTGGAAAATTACCATCTGCCAGTGGACAGTAGACAGCCAGGTGCAGTCTGCAGATGGACAGATGGGTAAAAGCAGCGGTTGTGACTGGGGAGCCCAGGCGGTTGATGCTGAGGGTCCTAGGGGACTTGGTGCAGACGGGAGCTGACTGGCCCTGCCTAGTGGAATTCTGGGAGACCCTGAGAGTTCTGCACCTGAAGTGGGCTTGGCTAGAGAGCTACCCATGGGGCCCTGCCTTCATGGAGAACTTGTAGCCTGTGTTGTACACTTCCACCCAGGAGCTCACATGGCTTTGCAACATTCACTATAGAAACGGAGAGGAAAATAGGAAAACACTTGCAAAAATAAGATGAGTGACCTGCCAGCAATGGCCCACGCCTTTAATCCCAGCACTTGCGAGACAGAGGCAGGATCTCTGTGAGTTCAAGGCCAACCTGGTCTACAGAGTGAGTTCCAGGGCAGTCAGAGCTACACACAGAAACCCTGTCTTGAAAAACAAAAACAAGGGGCTGGAGAGATGGCTCAGCGGTTAAGAGCAGTAAGTGTTCTTCCAGAGATTCTGAGTTCAATTCCCAGCAACCACGTGGTGACTCACAACCATCTGTAATGACATCTGGTGCCCTCTTCTGGTGTGAAGGCATACATGCAGGCAGGACACTGTATACATAATAAATGTATGTAGATGTAACCAACAGTCTTATTAAATAAGAAACACAGAAACAATGTAAAAGAGAAAGCCGAGAGGTCAGAGCTCAGAGCTAAAATCTCACCCTTCCTCCTGCGGTGTCCCAGCTTCCCAAAAGAGAGCTATATCCTGTCTGTCCGTCTTTTTATAGTATTTTGTTCTACCTTCTCATTGGTTGTAAACTCAAACACGTGACTGTCTCGTCACTGTCTGTATGTACAGCCCCCAAGGTCTTAAAGGCTTATGTCTCCAATGCTGGCTGTATCCCTGAACACACAGACATCTATGGGATTAAAGACATGTGCCGCCGCCGCCGCCGCCGCCGCCGCCGCCACCACCACCACCACCACCACCACCACCACCACCACCACCACACTCTTGCTATGGCTCTAATAGCTCTGACCCCCGGGTAACTTTATTTAACATACAATCAAAATCACATTTCAGTACAAATAAAATACCACCACAAATGTATACATAATAAATAAATCTTTAAAAAAGAAGAAGAAAAAGAAAAACAAAGTGTAATGGTGCGTTTTGTTTTGACTCTCCCACCTGTACCACCTGTCTTGCAGACACTCTCTACATTGTCTGTTCAATCTTCTCCCTTCCACAACCCAGCAAACACACTGCCGGGAGACATTATGGTACACAGTACTTGTGGGCGGTCTCTGGCTCTGAGTGACTGTCTTCATCGGGGTTCTATTGCTGTGAAGAGATGCCATGACCACAGCGACTCTTAATAAAGGAAAGCATTTAACTGGGGGGCTTGTTTACAGTTTCAGAGGTTCAGTCCATTATCGTCACAGCAGGGAGCATGGCAGCATGCAGGCAGACATGGTGCTGGAGAAGGAGCTGAGAGTTCTACATCTGGATCCGAAGGCAGCAGGAAGAGAGAGACACTGACTGGGACTGGCTTGGCCTTTGAAACCCCAAAGCCCAACCCCAGTGACGCACTTCCCCCAACAAGACCACACCTACTCTAACAAGGCCACACCTCCCAATGTCTTCCAAGTAGTGCCACTCCCTGATGACTAAGCATTCAAACATAACAGCCTATGGGGGCCATTCTCAATCAAACCACCTCAGGACAGACAGACAGACAAAGACCCCCTCTTTCATTCCACTCTTCAGTTGTCCCTGGGGCCGAGTGTCACCAGCAACTATGACAGAGCTTTGGGAAGTCACCTTAGCACCTTAGGGGAGGGACAGAGCCGGTTCCAGTCTGGGCAAAGCTTTGTCTCCTTAGGGGCTTAGGAGAGGGCTTGGATGGGACAGGGGACTCCTCCTGCCTTCTGCCTGTGCGGTCACAGAACTTGCTGTGAGATCACAGCTTACCTCTCTGTTCCCACACCATGGAACAATAGACAGAGGGATTCTCAGCAGACAAAGCCAGGGCCTGCTGGTCTCTGAAGAATATCCTGGTGGCCTCCAGACAGTGGACAGTGGCCCCTGAAAAGTCTTATATGCTCACCTTGACCGAGAAAAATGGTGCTGTCCTGAGTACCCTCTCCTTCTGCGTCACAAGCAAGAGGGAAAGACTTGGGTTAGAATTTTATCTGTACTCAGGATATTGGCTTTGGGTTGAAGAGTTGACTTGTGAATGTGTCAAACACAGAGATGATGGTCTTCCCCCAACGTTCAGCAGGACTGTGATTTAACTCTAAGAACAATATAAAAGTGGGCCTTTTCAATTATGAAGAAACAGCATGGCTGGGCATTGGTGACTCAACATGCCTTCCTGACTCCCTTGGTCTACACAGTGAGTTAGTTCCAGGTCAGCCAGGCCTGTATAGTAAGACTGTCAAAAAAAAAAAAAAAAAGAAAAGAAAAGAAAGACAGAGAAACAGTTGTGTGTAGCTTAGTAGCACAGTGATTATGTAGCATGAACAGGCCCTGGGTTTGCTCCACAGATCTGCAAAGGAAAGAAAAAAAAATGATAGGTATGACGTCAGTGGTGTGAGCCCATGGTTTAGTGTGGTGACAGTGGCCTGAGCCTGTGGTCCGGCTGATTGGGCCCAGGAGTTAGGAATTAGCTTGGGCGACAAAGTGAGATGTCAGCCAGGCGGTGGTGGTTCATGCCTTTAGTCCCTGTACTTAGGAGGTAGAGGCAAGTGGATCTCTGAGTTCAAGGCCAGCCTGATCTATGGAACAGAAAAGTCAGGGCTACACAGAGAAACTTTGTCTCAAAAAAACAGAGAGAGAGAAAGAGAGAGAGAGAGATCTCATTTGTTAAAAAAGAGAGGCAGGCTGGGGTTGATTCAAAGGTATATCACTTGTCTACCATGCTCAAGGAAGGCTTTGGATTTAGCACACAGCACTGAAGAGACAGAGAGAGAGACAGACAGACAGAAACAGAGAGGACACAGAAGGACAAGATGGAGATATAGCCCAGTTTGTAGAGTGCTTGCTTACCTAGACAAAGCCTTGGGTTCATTTCCCAGAACCACATAAAACCGGCTGTGAAGCACCCCCATGGCAGCTCACAACCATGGGTCAGTCTGGTGCCAGGAAATCATATGCCACCACCGCCCAGCAAATTAAAACATTTTTAATGTCTAAACAAATAAGCAAAGATCTAAAGGTGCTTTAACAAGGATTCTCTAGACCAGTAGTTCTCAACCTTCCTAATGCTGCAACCAGTTAATACAGTTCCTCATGATGTGGTGACCTCCAACCATAAAATTATTTCATTGCTACCTCATAAGTATAATTTTGCTACTGAAAATGGGCTAAAGAGCTAAACAGAGAATTCTTAAAAGAAGAATCTCGGCCGGGCGGTGTTGGCGCACGCCTTTAATCCCAGCACTCGGGAGGCAGAGGCAGGCGGATCTCTGTGAGTTCGAGGCCAGCCTGGGCTACCAAGTGAGCTCCAGGAAAGGCGCAAAGCTACACAGAGAAACCCTGTCTCGAAAAACCAAAAAAAAAAAAAAAAAAAAAAAAAAAAAGAATCTCAAACGGCTGAAAGACATTTAAGGAAATGCTTAATGTCCTTAGTCATCAGAGAAATGCAAATCAAAACGACTCTGAGATACCACCTTACACCTGTCAGAATGGCTACGATCAAAAACACCAATGACAGTCAATGTTGGAGAGGATGCGGAGCAAAGGGAACACTCCTCCACTGTTGGTGGGAATGCAAACTTGTACAACCACTGTGGAACTGAGTATGGCAGTATCTCAGAATATTAAGAATTGATCAGGCCGGGCGGTGGTGGCGCACGCCTTTAATCCCAGCACTCGGGAGGCAGAGGCAGGCGGATCTCTGTGAGTTCGAGGCCAGCCTGGGCTACCAAGTGAGTTCCAGGAAAGGCACAAAGCTACACAGAGAAACCCTGTCTCGAAAAACAAAATAAATAAATAAATAAATAAATAAATAAATAAATAAATAAATAAATAAAGTCTCGGGGCTGGGGATTTAGTCCTCAGCTCTGGGGAAAAAAAAAAAAAAAAAAAAAAAAAAAAAAAAAAAGAATTGATCTACCTCAAGACCCAGCCATCCCACTCTTGGGCATATACCCAAGGAATACTCAATCATACCACAAAGATACATGCTCAGCTATGTTCATAGCCGCACTATTTGTAATAGTCAGAACCTGGAAACAACCTAGATGCCCGACAACTGAGGAATGGATTAAGAAAATATGGTATGGCCGGGCAGTGGTGGCGCACACCTTTAATCTCAGCACTTGGGAGGCAGAGCCAGCTGGATCTCTGTGAGTTTGAGGCCAGCCTGGGCTACCAAGTGAATTCCAGGAAAGGCGCAAAGCTACACAGAGAAACCCTGTCTTGAAAAACAAAAACAAAAACAAAAACAAAAACAAAAAAAAAGAAAAGAAAAGAAAAAAGAAAGAAAATGTGGTACATATACACAATGGAGTACTACTCAGCAGAGAAAAACAATGACAGCATGAAATTTGCAGGCAAATGGATGGAACTAGAAAATATCATCCTGAGTGAGGTAACCCAGACCCAGAAGGACAAACATGGTGTGTACTCACTCATAAGTAGATACTAGATATAAAGCAAAGAACAATCAGACTGCAACCCACAAAACCAGGGAGGCTACATAGCAGGGGGGACCCTATGATGACTGTAGCTTATAAGTTTTGGTTTACTCAATCACTAGGCAGGCTTCAGTGAAACATTTCACTATTAGGATAAGAATTTGTACTGCATCAAACTGATAATAGAAAAAAATAAAGAAAAAGAAAAAAGAGAAAGTATGAGTCACCATGCCTTGTCCTCTTTATTTATTTTTTGGTTATATTGGTTTATATCTGTGTGCCTATCTGTATGAGTGTGGTCATGTGTGGGCCACAGCATCTATATGTGGAAAACAGAGTCACTGCTATGTTGAATTTGTTATTATCTTATTCCCAACGATAATACAAAGAGTGTGACAGAGGAAGGCAGAACATTGCCCAAGGTTCCACTTCAGTCTTAAGGTCCTCCATGCACAAAGTTAAATGGCCTGAAGTGAAACCAAGGTTCATCAGAGGCCACCCTCTGCTTCCTAGCTCCCTCCTAGTGCCAAGTGTCCTGTCAAGGATCCAAGCCTTTTCTCAACCCAGCTTCCTGAATTGTTCTCCAAATGTATGTGAGAGCTGCTTTTGATTCTAGATTCCTCTCATTTATCTTCTGAAAAAAGATTACTGGATTCATTTTTTGGGGGGTGGGGACTCTGTGTCTGCCATAACGTGCACATGGCACTTGCAGGGGCTGGTTCCTCCTTTCAGCTTGTGGGTCCTAGGGATTGAATTCAGGCTTGATGGCAAGACCTTCCCCCATTGATCTGTCTCTCACCAACCCCAACTCCTGCCTCCAGATCTTCAAGCACATCCTGCCACCCTGTGCTACCAGAGTCAGCTCATTCATCTTAAGACATATGGAGACCATACTTCGTGTTGCTCAGGTTACTGAGTGACTGTAACTTAATAGTGGCCTATGGGATGTTCAGTTGAACAGAAATAAAAGCATAAGTTTGAATACTTTAGTGCAAAACAAAACCAATTCTTAGACCTGGTGTGGTGGGGCAGGCCTTTAATCCCTGGAAGGCAGGGCCAAGTAGATCTCTGTGAGTTCTAGAACAGCTTGGTCCATATAGTGAGAGCCTGTCTAAAAAAACAAACAAAACAAAACCTATGTCAGATGGAGTCTTGTTTGAGCATCTTAGGGACGTGTCTACTGAATGATGTGGCCTGAGTCCAGGGGAAGGCTTACTGATATACATTGCCCATTTGATATCAGCTGGCATGGTACAAGGTGGCTTGAGAAAAGTGGCTTTGGATACAGCTGAGCGGTGATGAACAGACTCAGTATATTCAAAGTCCTGGGTTGGCTCCTCAGCCCCAAAGAAGTAAAGAAATGTTTGATTCAGGCTCTAGCTCACAGATTGTCTCATATTTGTTGGTAGGTTGTTATGCTGGTTGAAATCTGTTCCTGAGGAGTGTACCAAAGCCTTGAAGCTGATCATATTAGAGCCAGGAAGGGCAAGGGAGACACTGAGTCCATCATCAAAAGTCACAGGTCTTCAAGAGGAATCCACTTAGATATTTGCTTCACCCCCCAGCTGGGCTGAAATAACTAAGAAGACCAGGATGGCCTCAAGCTCACTGAGATCCAGCTGTTTCTGTCCCACATGTGATGGGATTAAAGGCCTGAGCTACTAGAATTGACCATTTTTGGTGTTCATACAGGAGTGGCTCTAGAGGCCATTAAGATACTGGTGGAAGACTTTTGCCCGACTTTTGTCCTTGTGGGTAGCAGCAAGAAAGTACAAGATTTCAACATATTACTCAGAATGGCGAACAATATCAAACTTACAAGTTGTTTATTTCGGGAAGCTTGTGCTGTGGAAAACTGTTGTCATGACTGTGGGAGGGGTCATGTGGGACCCTGGTGACTTGACTCAGGAGCGGGGAGTGCTGTGGATCTGGAAATGACTGAGGATGCTGTGGATAGCACTAACCAAGAAACACTCAGAATGTTTCCACAATGACTGACTGCACGAGGTTGGTTAAAAATAAATCAGATATTCTGCCATGTTAAAAAAAAAAAAAAAGACAGTCAACTTGGTTTACTACTTATTTATTTTGTATGTGTAGGCAAGGAGACAACTTGTGTGAGCCAACTCTCTCTTTCCACCAACTGTATTGGTTCTAAAAGTTTAACTCAGGTCTTTCTGCAGGGCAGCAGGCACCTTGAACAGGAGCCATCTTGCTGGCTGAGGTGATTTAGTTTAAGTAAATTAAGATTCAGAGTACTGTTTGTCTATTCAATTTTTCTGAGAATCTTGAATGGGATAAGGGCAAAATTAGAACTAGAGCCCTGGGCATAACACACAAGGCTAGTCCATGATCTTGCAGTCCTCCTGCTTTGGTCTGTCTGGTATACAACTCAAGATGGCTCAATACCAGATCTTAAATATGTTCATCTGAGAAATCAAGAAGAAATATCTATGACCCACCTCGGGCTGCTTGACTGCCTGAGGGAATATTGAGTGGCATCTCCCTGTGGTCACTGTCTGAAGATGTAGACCAGTTTCATAGAGCTATGAGATCCACAGGAGGTCGAGCAGTGCTCCCTGTCTCCCCCACCCCAGCTTCAGGACACTGGACCTTGTTATGCCCAGATTGCAGGGACCCCCAAAAGACCACCATGGAGAATCCCTTATGTAAAACCAAAGAGCCTTTATTATTTCAAGCTTGCAGCTTAGAGTCTCTGTCCAATTCTGCAAAGAAAGCAGAGAACCCAGAGCCAAGGCAATGTGGGGTGAGGGGATTTCCAGGGTTCAGGACCCCGATTGGCTGACATTTGTCTAGGTATAGGGAATGTTTGGAATGTCAGGCATTTCCTCTTAGATGCAGGCCCCCCACTGGGTGGGGTCAGCTTATGGCTTTTCTGGGTTCAGAGGTTGCCTGCCAGAAGTTGTGTCTGGGCCTCAGGTATTTTCTCTTAGATGCAGCACCATTGGGTGAGGTCAGCTTATGGCTTTTCCTGGGTCCAGGTGTTGCCTGCCAGCACCTGTGTCTGGGCCTCTAAGCCTGTCATGGTGGCTGTGTGGTCAAGCTGTTTGGGGCCATCCACAGACCTCACCTTGGCTGATCCTCTGAGGTTTTTTGTTGTTGTCGATTCAGGTCCTGGGTGTATCCTACTCTAGTTAGGAAGGGAGGGAGGGAGGGAGGGAGGGAGGGAGGGAGGGAGAAGTGTAGCAGGAATCTTGCCAATTCCTCAGCTAATCCTGTTTCCTCAGACTGGAAGCCTCTGTGTCCTCATCCGAATGAATCTCAGCTGAGTGCTGCTCAAAAGCCTAAAAGCTTCACCAGGCTAAAAGCTTCTAGTTCCTGGTCCTCACACCTTGTATACCTTTCTGCTTTTTGCCATCACTTCCAGGGATTAAAGGCGTGAGTCACCATGCCTGGCTGTTTCCAGTGTGGCCTTGAACTCATAGAGATCCGAGTGGATCTCTGCCTTAGGAATGCTAGGATTAAAGGTGTGTGTGCCACCATTTTCTGGCCTCTATGTCTATCTAGTGGCTGTTCTCTGACCCCAGATAAGTTTATTAGGGTGCACAATATTTGGGGGAACACAATATCACCACAGAGAAGCAAGCCTTTGTGTTTGTACAATGACTCTGCATTTGGGACGTTGTCTTCAAAGTGGTCTCAATTCATTCTCTATTCTGCATGGAAATCTAATCAATCTCGACATACCTTATTACATATGGTCTACTGAGACTGGAGGATTACTAAGACCCACACAGGTGGGCTCAGAGTACAGTAAGAGTTCCAGATGGGCCTAAGGTATAGTGTGAGTCATTCACTGGAAAAAAAAAATCTACCAAAGTAATAATGTAAATAAGACAATGAATCCCAGAGCTCAGAGTCTGAGGAGGAGTATTATGGATGAACCTGGGACGTGGACCATCATCTCAGATTTCATCCATTACCAAAGTAAGGTCTGATTCACTCAAATTACTGATGCAAAATCCCAAGTAGTTCGAGTAAATGGGTGGGAACTTCCTCATCCAATCAGGTGGCAGCTTGTGTCTCAGAGGCGGGGCTCCGATTAAATGGATGAGAACTTCCTCATCCAATCAGGTGGCAGCTTGTTGTCTAAGAGGTGGGGCTCCAAAGGGAAAGCCAGGGGGACGTGGATATAAAGGTCAGAATGGCTAGGCAAGACACTGTGAGCATTGGAACCTGAAGTCACTGTCTTACCCCTGCTGGGACTGGAAGACCTGTAACCAGTGTCCAGATCAGACAAGTCATTCACCGCCGTCAGGACGCCCCATCTCATCCAGGCTAGCCAGTCTTAACAGGCTGGCCTCAAACTCAAGAGATCCTCCTGCCTCTGCTGGGATTAAAGGAGTGCTGCCCCACCGCCCTGCCTCAAAGGGATTTTAGACAGAGGATCTGATCTTGGGAAGGCTTGTCAAAAATGTCAAAAGCCTGGTTCACCGCCTCTCCCACCAGCACCAAGAGCTGCAGCCGCTCCGGCGAGGACCCCAAGGCGGCAGCAGCTTGTGCCGCCTCGGTCGCGGGTCGGGCGCCCCTGGTATTGGCTTCTGCCGTGCTGCCCACCAACACTGCCTCGGAGAGCAAAGCCAGCCCTGCGGGGACTGCAGGGGGACCCGGGGCTGGAGCCGCCGCCACCGGCCCCATGGCGGCGGGAGCCAGGGAGCCTGCGGAGAGGCGGCGTGGGCAGGCCTCGGTGGCAGCGGGCGGCAGGGCTCACCCTGAAGCGGCAATGTCTAAGGGGGTTTATGCCCTGCCGAGCAAGGACTACCGAGAAGTGAAGCCAGTCGTCTCCAGCACGCCTCTGGTGGACTTTCTGATGCAGCTGGAGGATTACACTCCGACGATCCCGGATGCAGTGACTGGTTATTACCTGAACCGTGCTGGCTTTGAAGCTTCAGACCCACGCATAATCCGGCTCATCTCACTCGCTGCCCAGAAGTTCATCTCAGATATTGCCAACGATGCTCTACAGCACTACAAAATGAAGTCCACCGCCTCTGGCAGCTCCCCGAGCAAGAGGAAGGACCGCAAGTACACCCTTACCGTGGAGGACTTGACCCCTGTCCTCAGAGAACATGGTATCCACGTGAAGAAGCCGCACTACTTCATGTGAGCCACCTAACCCAGACCTATTTGTCTTTGTCTTTTCCTCTGTCCCCACACCAGCCTGTTTTTATAATAAAGTTTATTGTGGGAAAAAAAGAAAGAAAAAAAAAAAAGCCTTTTTATTTACCAGAGGGATAATTAAAAGAATTTAAAAGTTAAGACAGGAAATCACGTAATAAAGGAAGTAAAAGGCAAAATAATAATAATAATAATAATAATAATAATAACTTTGCTACTGTTATGAATGGTAATGTAAATAGCTGATATGCAAGATATCTGATATGCGACCTAAAGGTGTGGGCACTCACAGATTGAGAACGGCTGCTCTAGAATCTCCCAGAGTATAAAAGCTGGAGATTTGGATCAAAGTGAGCAGGTACGACCCATTCTCTGATGAGGTAATTCACAAAGAACAGGAGACAATGACTAGGACTGTTTGGGACCTGGCCACTGAAAGGTACCCTTTGGGGACAGGGATGCAGCACACTTGGTAGAATGCTGGGCTAGCCTGCATGAAGCCCTGGGTTTGCGACCCTGTACAACACACCGTACGAACCAGGTCCTACACTCTGGAGTCCTAACACTCTGGAGGTACGGACAGGAGGATCAGCAGTTCATGGTCATCCTCAGCTATGTAGGGAGTTCAAGGCCAGCTTGCACAACATGAGACTGTCTCAAAAGAAAGTCTTGGGGCTGGAGAGAGGACTCAGCAGTTAAGAGGTGAAGCAGGTGCAGAGGCCCAGAGTTTGGGTCCCAGCACCCACGTCAGGCAGTTCACGAGAACCTAAAATCCCAGCTCTAGGGTACGGACACCCTTTTCTGGCCTCCACAGACACCAGGCATACACATGGTATAAACACACACAGAAAAAAAATATTATTATTATTTTGTTTTTCGAGACAGGGTTTCTCTGTGTAGTTTTGGTGCCTGTCCTGGATCTCACTCTGTAGCCCAGGCTGGCCTTGAACTCACAGAGATCTGCCTGGCTCCTTCTCCTGAGTGCTGGGATTAAAGGCGTGCACACCACCACCGCCAGTTTCACACAGAAAATTTTTAAAGAGAGGAAAGAAACCTATTCATTTGGGCAAAATGAAATGGCCTTTATTCATAGGCGCACACCAATATACACATGCACATAATTTTAAAGATCAAATCTTTTGCTGAGAGTGTTGGCGCACACCTTTAACTTCAGCAGTTGGTAAGCAGAAGAGGCCTGCAGATCTCTGTGAGTTTGAGACCAACCTGGTCTACATAGCAAGTTCCAGGCCAGTCACAGCTACATTGTGAGATCCTATCTCAAAAAAATATTTCTTAAAAGGTACCCTTTCTGTCTAATTGATTTGTAAGGGACAAGCAGGCTTGTCTAGAGGCTGCCACAGACCTAGAGGTTGGGTATGTGGTGAACTCTTGGGGCTTGTGGGGGGGGGGTCACTCAGACCAGTAGCGCCTGCAGACGCCTGGCCGTATGGCCTGAGAAAGCCTTGGAGAATTGAGAGACTAGACTGGACGGTTCTGAGACTTCATGCCTTAGCCAAAGGTCATGGTCATAGACGCTGGCCTCCACAATAAAATGACATCAAAGGACAAACTCCTTCTTCCTGATTTATGGCCCCAGAAAAGAAGAAAATGTGATGATGCATATAACCCCAGCTACCTGGGAGGCTGAAACAGGACCACTGTAAACTCGAGGCCAGCCTGAGCGGTTTAACAAGACCCCGACACAAGAAGGAGCGAGGCGTGGTGGTGCACACCTTTAATCTCAGCACTTGGGGGTCAGTGGCAGGCGGATCTCTGTGAGTTCAGGCCAGCCTGGTGAACATCCATGCAAGCTTGACCTCCTGAGTTCGCCTGGATCCTAGAGTGGAAGTTAGGAAACAGACTTCTTGAAGTTTCAACTTTTTTCTTTTTTTTTTGTTTCTTTTTCTTTTTTTTTTTTTTTTGAGACAGAGTTTCTCTGTGTAGCTTTGGTGCCTTTCCTGGAACTCACTCTGTAGACCAGGCTGGCCTTGAACTCACAGAGATCCACCTGCCTCTGCCTCCCGAGTGCTGGGATTAAAGGCGTGCGCCACCACCGCCCAAGGAAACAGACTTCTAAATCCTCTGATGTCCATACACATGCTATGGCAAGAGTGCATATGGGCCTTGCCCCTACACATATACACACAGCAGTAAATAAAATGAAAGGGATTGTGAGTTCTGGGCCAGCCAGAACTACACAGTGAGACCCTGTCTCCACAAACAAACAAAAAAATATAAAACAGAGAGGGGGCTTGAGGTATGGATGGCCTGAGCTAAGAGACCCTTGGGCTCATACTTTGAGAAGAGGATGCCGACTGAGCTGCTAAGAGGCTTGCAGGGTCTGAGGGAGGGACTGAGAGGTTGAAGACTTGGGGGGCTGGTGGAACTGCCTTCGTTAGCTTTCCATTGTTGTGATAAATACCATGACCCAAAGCAACTTAGGGGAGGAAATGCTTTGTTTGCCTTACACCCTATACTGTAAGGAAAGCCCAGGCAGGAGAGTAGAGGCAGGGACCTGGAGGCAGGAACCGAAGCAGGCACCACAGAGAAGGGCTGCTATTGGCCTGCTTTCCGGAACTTGTTCAGTTTGCCTTTTCACACAACCCAGGACCACCTGCTCAGGGGCCGGTACCGCCCCCAGTGGGCCAGGCCCACTCACCTCAATCGTTAGTTAAGAAGTGCCCCACAGACATGCCCAAAGGCCAGGCTGATGGAGGTAATTCCTCCGTCGAGTTTCCCTCTTCTTGTATTATTACTCTGGTTTGCGTAATGTTGACAAAAACTAGCCAGCACAGGGGCCGAGGATCTGTAGGTCTGTGGACCTGAGGGGCTGTGGGTATGAGGTTTGCAGAGTTGAGGGTTGGATGGTCTCAGAATATAGGGCTAAGGGGCTAAGTGTATAAGGGTCTCAAGGTCTGTGGGTCTGTAGATCTGGGGGCCATGGGTCTGAGAGACTGGGTGTAGTGGGTAGCCATTCCAGCTTTGATCTAGAAGTTCCAACCCCCACTGAGGCTTTGGTAACTGTCACACCTACAAGGCGGGGCCAAGGGAGGAGCCTGAAGACCCGAGATCCGGATGTGCAGGCCCTCTTGGTTCCCAGACCCTGGACGCTGGAGGTAAACTGAGCAGAGTTCTCCAGAGAACACCGCCGGACTGCGCTACACCTTTCCCAGACTCTGTAAACTATCCATTCACTTGTAAGTTACCCCACAAAATAAACCTCCCTTTTAACTACGTGGAGTGGCCTTAATAATTTCACCAATAACTGGGAGTCTATGGAGCTATGGAGTCCAAGAGTCTGAGGATCTGTGGGACTAAGGACCTAAAGGGATGAGATACTGATGGTGAGGTGGTGCTTGCCTATAATGCCCACACTGTCATGAATCTGAGGCTGGTCCGGGCTATAAAGTTCCACACTGATATGGACTACCTTGCCAAAAAACAAACAAAATAGAAGAGCTCTGAAAGACTGTAGGATACCAAAGGACTGGGGGGTCTGTAGGAGGCTGAAGGGCTGAGGGGCTGAGGAGAGCTGAAGGGGGTTGAAGGGTCTGAGGGGCACTGAAGGCCTAGCAGGAGCAGGAACAAGGCTGGAGATGTGCTTAGCTGACTGGAGACATGGAAATGTGTCTACCCTGCCCTCCGTTAATGGCTGACCCATAAATCCAGATGCAGCATTACTTTCCAGTGAAGGGGATCCTGGCTGCTAAGCTCCGTTCTCCAATAGCTCGCCCGGAAGAGATCCTGTCACTTCAGATGTTATACTATTGCCCAACACCCAACCTGGACAGTTAGCAGCTGGGTCATGGTTGTCCAGCAGCTCACCCTGTAAGACCTCAGGGCTGCTCTGTCCTGTCCTGGAGCACCAAGGGCCATAATCCCAATGGGTAAGGAAGGAGAGAGACAAGGGCTGCAGAGGAATAAAGCCTGGAGACCATGGGAGCTGCCTTGGGTGTCCAGGAAAGCATGTTTATGGAGAGCACTTCCCTCAAACCATGGGCTCTAAATGTAGCCTGTCTCTGGCTTGGGGCTCTGACATCTGGGGTCTTGTCACCCACTTCAGACTGGGTCCTCGGGCCTCCTGCTTTAGTTTATGTGGGACCACTGTGGATGAGCAGCGAATACCGGGTAAACATTGGCCAAGGCAGTGGCAGCCACACTAGGCACAAATACAGCATCTTTATTGTGTGATGTTCCAGGCAGGGGTGGACACGTCCTGGCCTCTCGTGTGGCCAAGGCAAGGCCGGGTGTTTTTAGAACTGTGTGGAAGCCAAGCTGGACTGGCTTTGGCTTGCTCAGTGGCTTGGCCAGAGGAGGGTGAAGGCGCTGCGGCTGCATCGGAAATCTGGCTCAGGCTGCTCTGGCCTGGGCTCCACAGAGATGAGGCGCCGGGTACCACGCTGGCTGAGTGGGATGCAGTCAGAGACCCGGACCTCCAGGGTTCGTCCCTCCCTGTAGCAGGAAGAGCAGAGGGTCAGGGTGGCGGAGCTCTGTATGCCCACTTCCCAAAATGACCCGGGACTCACCCTTGGCAGTGTGCAGCTAGCATGCCCACCAGCTCCCCAATGCGATTGTCCAGCGGTGGCTGGGAACGGTGTAGACACACTACAAGATCATCATAGCCTTGGGCGTGCACCACCACCAGCTGGTCTCGTCCACTGGTCACACTCAGCCCTGTCACCTGAGCCAACAGCTTGGGGTCAGGGTCACATCAAGCCAACCACTTCCTTACAGGAGGACTTTCCTGAGCCCCCCCTCGGAAGCCCTGCCCTCGGCAGTGTGCCCACTCCAGGGTCCAGCCACCCCTCCACCATCCCTACCTCCCCTCTCTGATCCCTGCTGACAGAGGGGAGGGTTGGCATGACGTCATGCCAATGGGATATCGCTACTGTGTCACACAGAGGGACACCAGGGGTCCTTTGACTCTCTTAGCAACGGAGTCACTGGGGTTGGGAGACCCAGAGGTAACACAGCCTGATCCTTGTCCCAGGCTGCTCCTTGTCCTATGAGAAAGAAGATTCTTGGGAACAAAGCTGCCATGCACAGGACCAAGTAGCCATAGGGCCAGGCAGAGGAAGGGACAGGTCCCAGAGGAGGTGGCTAAAAGCTTTGGTGAGGGCTCAGATCTACACAGGCAGGAGATCCCCTAAGACAGCAAAGGCAGAGAGAGGGGCCATTTGGCTTGGCTAGAGCATGAAAGTATGAGGTGGGGGAGCCAAGGCCCTTGAGAAAGAAAGCCGCTATGCGGGTTTTCAGAGGAGTGCTGCCCCCTACTGGCTGAGGATGATCTGGATTATCCATCAGAGGTAAACAATGGAGATGGCGAGGTAAGGCTCCCAGCCCAGGGTCCTCACAGACACTCTCTAAGTGATGCAGAATGTCTACAGTGCTCACCGCATCCAGGGGCACAGCCCGCATCACCCGGTACTGTCGTCCAGGCTCCAGCTTGTAGAGATGCCGGTCTGTGAGGAGGAGGGCCCGGTCCCGGCTCTTGCGGAAGCGATTCACCTGCAGAAGAGCTTGCTGGGCCCAGGCTGGTACTGCCCAGCCTTCTCCAGGCCCAGCCACCCCAGCTTCCTCCCTCTCTATGACCTTTCCTCACTGACTGACCAAGGATGATGGTTTCTAAATGTCAGAAGTAACTGGAGCTGGGCTGAGGCTGCCTCAGGTCTCCCCTGAGTCCCTCCAGTCTTTGTCCACTGTGACCTCCAGGCCAAGTACCGACCTTGCGCACATGGCTGGAAAAAAGCACCGCTCCGAAACCATCCTTCTCCCGAAGTGCCTTTAGCTGCTCAGCAAACAGATGGGAAGCTGTGGGGTTGTCAGTGCCCTGAGGACAGATGATGGAAAGAGGTGTTTGGGATGGGGTCTGGAAACGTGCTTGACTGACAGAAACTCTCAGCAGAATACCACAACTCTCCTTCTTCGCCTTGGTGAACCTCAGTCGAGGCCCTGTACATCAGCGGCTGAGCACATGGGTTCTGTGAGAGCAGAGGGCACAGGACTTCGCTGCCAGACAGTCTAATGGCCTCCTTTTCCTGTACACTAGCCTAGCTGGCCTGACTCTATGTGTAGTTCTAGAGAAAGACTCCAGAAGGCATGAATGGGTTGCATGTCTCATTCAACCACACAGAAGTACCCTGGGGACCAGGCCCAGGGACAGTGTCATCGTATCAGTCAGCTTGACACCCCTGAGAAGAGGGAACCTCAATGAGGAACTGCCTCCCCCAGATTGGCCTGCGGCATGTCTATGTGGTATTTTCTTGATTGCTTACTGATGTAAGAGGGCCCTGGCCACTGTGGGTGGCGTCATCCCTAGGCAGATGGGCCTGGGCTCCCTAAATGATAGCTGAGCAAGCCAAGGAGAGTGAGCCAGGAAGCAACGTTCCCTCGCGGTGTGTGCTTCAGTTCCCGCCTTGACTTCTCTGGATGACTCACTGCACTCTGGAAACTGAAATGAACTCTTTCTCCCCAAGTTGTTTTTGGTCACAGTATTTATCACAGCAACAGAAGGCAAGCCAGGAGAGACAGCAACTTGATAATAGTCAGGAGAAGGTGAAGGGAGCCATGGCAACAGAAATACCGATAAGTGTGATGTGTGTGAGAATGTGTGTGCACACACAAGTGTGTGCTTATGCCTGAATGGGTACTGTATCTGAGACTATGAAGGGACAGCTATACCTGAGAACATGGGACTCTCAGGGGTCAGGGCTGCTCAGCAGAGTCCAGGATCGGGAATGGTTGAAAAATCCCAAAACCTCAAGCATGAACCTTTAGAGCAGGGCCGAGGAGAGGGTTCAACAGGCCAGGCAACCCCAGGATGGACAGAATAGCCGGGAAGACCCACTGCAGCGTCAGTTCTGAGCACCCAATGCCCCGGACCTGACGGATACTCACAGAGGACAGGTAGTCTCGGGCCCAGGCCCGTTGGCAGCCCCAGTCCTGACGCAATCCTTGCAAGGCCCCCATAGCAGCCACCTTGGCCTTGATCTGGGTCATGTCTGAAGGAGGGATGTTCTTCACTAACTGCCGGGCCCGCCACCTTGAAGAGGACAAGGATCAGAAGATACCTGTGTTCATAGCTTCTCCAGCCCTTCCCCAAAGAGTCATTTCTTTTCTTTTTTTCTTTCTTTTTTATTTTATTTTTGGTTTTTCAAGACAGGTTTTTTCCGTGTAGTTTTGGTGCCTGTCCTGGAACTCACTCTGTAGACCAGGTTGGCCTCGAACTCACAGAGATCTGCCTGGCTCTGCCTCCCGAGTGCTGGGATTAAAGGCGTGCGCCACCACCGCTCGGCCAAAGAGCCATTTCTTAATCTGATGCTGACTGCCCCTTGGGTCCCAATCCCTGTCTACCTCTCTGGCCTTGGCCTTTGTACCCAATGTGTGTCCCTAGGAGACAGCCTCCAAAGCCACAACCATTCAGCACCCCATGTTCTGGCACTTGCTTTGTGTCCTTCTGGAGAACTACTCAGACTTCAAGGTCCATGCCAACATGGCGTCCCCATTCCCCAGCCTAGCTAGCTAGCTTCCCCCAAGAAGGCCATGGCACTGGACCAGGACAGTGCCAGGACAGTCATGGTACATTGATGGCCAGTTCCTAGCACTCAGCCCTATCTTCCTGCTGATTAAAGGGGGTGGGGATGTGTCTCCCAGTCAGGTTCAAGGAGTCAGAGGACACTGGCCGTCCGGGAAATCACGCGGAGGGCTGAGGATGGTACCTGCTGAAGAGAACGTGGCACGTGTCCTGGAAGGGCTGTAACACGGCGGGTGGGGGTGGCCACACCAGGTCGCGGCCGTAGAGCGGGGGTTGCCGGGCAGCCTGGAACCGCCTCTGCAGCTCCACCAGGTGAGCGCGCACCTTGTGCCTCCGGAACCAGCGCATGATGGTGTAGATGGCCCTTAGTCGCCGGCAGCGCCACCTAGCCAGGGTGCCCCGCCATGCCTAGATGGAACACATGGGACAGAACACGGGGTCACTCCCAAGCACTCATTCTAAGTGTGGCCCCCCAGTCGTTCCTGCGCACCCCTGGCTTGTCTCCGAGAAGGCTGACCATGCCTCCTGCCCTTTGAAGCCAATTCTTTTTTTTTTTTTTGGTTTTTTTCGAGACAGGGTTTCTCTGCGTAACTTTGCGCCTTTCCTGGAGTTCACTTGGTAGCCCAGGCTGGCCTCGAACTCTCAGAGATCCACCTGGCTCTGCCTCCCGAGTGCTGGGATTAAAGGTGTGCGCCACCACCGCCCGGCCTTTGGAGCCAATTCTATCTGGAGGCTTGCTCTTGGGTAGGCGTGTGGCCCTCGAGGGTAGACAAGCCCTGCTCAAGGCTCTGCAGGCTCTCAGCAAAGAGCAGCTCCTCTGTACCACACCTTGTAAGTTGGCACCCCGAGGCTCCCTAGGCAGAAAGCTTGTGTGGGAGAGTGGAGAGAGGAGAGAGGAGATGGACATGCTTTCTCCGTGGCTCCCAGAGACAGAGGGACATCCCCAGAATGTGACCATCAGAACTCAGATCGAACGCCCTACAGGGAAGGCAGCCAGGGGCCCACACATAACTTGGAAAATATCGGGAGCACCATCAGGCGTGGGATGGGTGAAGCATATTCCGCAGATCTGTGTGGACACCCACGCCCACCTTGGGGGGTGTCCCCCCAGCACCCCTCCCTCGCACCTTCTGCAGCAATAACACAATGATGGGAATGAGGCGAGCTCGGCTCTGCTCCAGAGTGACTAGCGTCCTTGGGGATCGGATGAACAGCTTGCTATGGCCAAAGGCCACGTCGCCTTGCAGGCCATGCTGCTCCAGAAGGGCGCTCACAGCCTCCCTGTCAGAGCCCAGCAGGTGGTTGGGCCACGTGTACTCACAGGTCATCTTGTACCTGAATAGGAAGATGGGTACTGACATCAGGCAGTACACATGGGTCCCTGTCTCTGATCAGCCCTGGGAAGAATGTAGGGGTACTAGGAATCCCCAGGGCTGGAATCTTGACACACACACACACACACACACACACACACACACACACACACACACACACACACCACACACATCTTCCCCAGATTTTCTCACAGACATTTTGGTGTCTTGGGGCCAGAGGTACACTGGCTCCAACTTGCCTTATCATTTAAGACATTACTTAGGGTCCCTCTGCTTCTGCCCACCAGATTCCACGGCTCACATTGGGATGGGGGTGGGAGCTTGTACCTGAGCAGGAATCGAGGGTAGGGCTGGCGGGAGGCAAAGCCAGCCCTGCGGACCCTCACATTCTCCAGTAGCCCCAGGTATGCGACCTGGTGTCGACAGTGGGCCTCATCGAGCCGCCCAGCCACCTTGTCTTCGTTGGGTTTGATGCAACGGACATAGAAGGGCTCCTGGAGGGAGGGACAGAGGACACTTAGGGGCCCAAGCTAGCCGTTTCTCTGTGTCCTGCCTCAAGAAGCCAGGGTTTCTCTGGCCCACAAGAGCCTGGATTAGCAGACCTGGGACAAGTACAATCACAGTAGAACAAGGGACCCAGAGCCTCACCCTGGCCTGGAGCCTAACCAGAGCCCAGAGCTAGTAGGTTTCAGTCCAGGAAGGAGGAAGGAGCTCTTCTACCTCTCCTTCCTCCCTTCTTCCCAGAGAGGCTACCATTTCTGGATGTTCTGTTAACACATTCTTCCATACCCTCCTCCCAGTCGCTCCTCTGACTTTTGACTTGAAGCTCCCCAAGAAAGCTAGTGCCAATTTCCTGTCTGGGTGGCTCTCAGACCCTCTTACCCAGGAGGCAGTGGGCTAGAGGTTTACTGGTTCCAAAGTCTGCCCTGTGTTCAGCGATTGTTCGAGTCTGACCTCTGAGTCCCATATCTAACCTCTGCTATAGCTCAGGTCCCTAGTGGGGCAGACAGGGTTCAAGGAGACAGAATAAAATTCCCGCGCCTCCATGACGTGTACCCAAGGCACAGAGAAGGATTTGGAAGGTAATACCTTGGAAGCCAAGTTCTCCACTAGGGAAACCATGGAGTTCTTAAAGAGTGTGCCAGCTGTCAGGGGGCGCTTGGTCACTTCTGTGATGTCCTGTTGCCCATCTGGCCACATGGCCCGCAAGGTAGGGTCCGCACTGTAAACACAAGCTGCATTTACCAGATACCCTGGCAGGTATCCACGTAATCCAGTATGGCTCCAATAACTATATAGTTTTATATCTGAACCCCAGGCTGTCTGTGAGTTAAGTAGGGATTAGACCTCAGAGTCCCCGAAGACCCCCAGTGTGGGCGCAGCAAGACACACTCACCTATTGTACAGCAGCCGTTTGAAGTCCTGGAAAAGGGAGTCTCTATTCTTGTCAATGAAGCCCTCCACAGAGTACCTGACCAAGACCAGAGTGGGTGAGCAGATCAAGGGCCAGGCAGCCAGACTACCAAGAAAGCCCCCGGCTTCTGCTACCTGCCTCTAATTCCTGGGTCTTCCTGCCTGCTACCCTCTGCTTCCCCTGTCCCCCTCACATCTGTATTCTCCTTGTCACCTACACCTGTTCTCCTTAGGAGACGCTTCCCTCCCGGAAAAGAACTCAGTGACTGAGGTCCCAGGACTGAAGCTAATCCCAGCACCCAGCACCAAAAACTGAAGCTAATCCCAGCACCAAATCCTAGCTCTTCCTTGAGTGCACTGGGTGGTGGCTTTGGAAAAGCTATCTCATCACTATGCTTCTTGAGGTGCGTTCAATACTTGAAGCAGGTGTCTTCACTACTGAGTGTCTACAAATACCAGCAATTACAGTTATGATGAACAGCTCCAACCTTGTGACATAAGAGCCTCAGGATAATCATCTGGTTCTTGGACCACTAGAAAGCTAATTGATAAATATCGGCTCTGCCTGTAGTGCTGATGAAGACTCAAGACGCTGATTACTGTGGGCAGGTGTGATCATCTGTCTCCTCTCCTTGGGACCCTTCCATCAAGCACTATCCTTCTCTTGAGTCACCTCAAATCCTCTCAGAGAGGAATGAGAGGTAAATTATCATACATAATGACCATCCCAGGAAGAAAACCTAGGCTTTGATGCTGTGGGATGGTCTGTATGTCAAATTGCTCTGGTTGGTCAATAAATAAAACACTGATTGGCCAGTGGCCAGGCAGGAAGTATAGGCAGGACTAACAGAGAAGAGAATTGAGAGAACAGGAAGGCAGAAGGAGACACTGCCAGCTGCCGCCATGACAAGCAGCATGTGAAGATGCTGGTAGGTAAGCCACGAGCCACGTGGCAGGGTATACATTTATAGAAATGGGTTAATTTAAGATATAAGAACAGTTAGAAAGAAGCCTGCCACAGACAAACAGTTTAAATAATATAAGCGTCTGTGTGTTTATTTTATAAGTGGGCTGTCGGACTGCCGGGGCTTGGTGGGACCCGGAGAGAAGCTCTCCAGCTACACGTTGATGCTCAGAGCTGTTGTGCTAGCTAGTTTAGTTTTTTGTCAACTTGACACAAGCTAAAGTCATCTGAAAAGTGGAAACCTCTGTTGAGGAAACGCCTCCATCACTTTGACCTACAGGCAAGTCTGCGGGACATTTTCTTTTTTATGTATAATTGTTAGAGATTTATTTATTTGTTTGTAGTTTATGTGTATGGGTGTTTTGCCTGCATGTATGTCTGTGCATGACTTGTGTCTTTGGTGCCCATGGAGACCAGAAGAAGGCATCAGATCCCCTAGGACTAGAGTGATAGACAGTTGTAAGCTGTCATGTAGGTGCTGGGTATCAAACCCAAGTCCTCTAGAAGAGGATCCAGTATTCCTAAGCACTGAGCCATCTCTCCAGCCCTGGGACATTTTCCTGTTTGATGTGAGAGAGCCCAGACCACTGTGAGCAGAACTATCCCTGGGAAGGTGGTCCTGGGTTATGTAAGAAAGCAGGCTGAGCCAAGGAAAGCAAGCCAGCAAGCATCACTTCTCCTTGGCCTCTTCTTTCATTCCTGCCTGGAGTTCCTGCTCCTCCTTCCCTCAATGATAAACTATAATTGGATTATGTGACTGAAATAAACCTTTTCCTCCCCAAGTTGCTTTTGGTCATGGTCTGCTGTGGGATGTCTTTCTGTATGCTGTGAATATGTGTTGCTCCCACTGGCTAATAAATAAAACTGTTTTGGCCTATGGCAAGGCAGCTTAGAGGTCCACAGAAAATCCAAGGAGAGAGAGAGAGGAAGAAGAAAGACAGAGGAAGAAGAGACTCTGCCAGCCTGCTGCCCAAGGAACAACATGCCAGCAGACTGGTAAAGCCACGGAACACATGGCAAAACATAGATTAATAGAAATGGGTTAATTTGAGATATAAGAGCTAGCTAACAAGAGGCCTGCAATAGGCCATACAGTTTGTAAGTAATATAAACCTGTGTGTGTTTACTTGGGTCCGAGAGGCTGCTGGACGGGCAGGACACAGGAAAATTTCTGACTGCAATGGTCCTTATCACAGCAATGGAAAGCTAACTCGGACAGATGTCTGGAGACTGCAGTGAGTCCCCACCTGGGGGCTAATTATAAATGCAGGATCTTAGTCAGGATGTCATGGTACATATATATATAACCCCAACAATTGGAAGACTGATGCCAGAGAACCACAGGTCCTAGTTCAGACTGGGCCACGTAGTGAGTGACAATCTATATGGAACATGTAAGTACTGGAGATACATTCACTGGAACAGTGTTTGCCTACCATGTGCACAAGGCCCCAAATTTGACCTCCAGAACAAAAAGAAGAAGAAGAAGAAGAAGAAGAAGAAGAAGAAGAAGAAGAAGAAGAAGAAGAAGAAAGGAAGGAAGGAAGGAAGGAAAGAAGGAAGGAAATGGAAAGGGAGAAAAGAAGAAAAAGACAAAAAGAAATGCAGTGTTCTGGCTGTCTAGGGCCCACCTTCCAACCCGAAGCTCCCTCAAATAACAAGGGTAGGGTAGGGCCCTGGAGTGGTTATTTTGTTGGTAGTTTTTTTTGAGACAGGGCTCCCTATTGTATAGCCCTGGCTGTCCTGGAAATTACTATGTAAAGCAGGATGGTCTTGAACTCACAGAGATGCACCTGTCTCTGCCTTCTAAGTGCTGGGATTAAAGATGTGCACCACCATGCCCAGCTTGACCTGTTTTTTTTTTTTTTTTTTTAGATTTATCACATATACAGTGTTCTGCATGCAGGTATGCCTGCACGCCAGAAGAGGGCACCAGACCCCATTATAGATGGTTGTGAGCCACCATGTAGTTGCTGGGAATTGGACCTCTGGAAGAGCAATCAGTGTTCTTAACCCCTGAGCCATCTCTCCAGCCTTGACCTGGGTATTTTAAAAGAGCTTGTAGATGCATAGAGCTGGGGTAGGACACCAGACTTTGTGTCTTTCCTGTACCTATGCTTCTTGGGACTTCTGAAGGTGGGACTTACGTGACATCCCCTGCATAATGTTTGATCCGGAAGTCTCGGCCAAACTCCATGGTTTTGTCGGTAGGGCAAAGCTGTGGGACAGGCCAAAAGTAAGACACCGACAATAGAGGCAGCTTTGTAGTATATGTGAGGGGACGGTCCCACAGCCACCCTTGCTGGACGGAGGTAACTGTGACCTCAGTGGCACCAGGCTAGGTTGGCCAAGAACCCAATGAGGCATGAGCACCGTAAGTCCTCTGTGCGTGTCCCCCGTCTCTGCCATAGCACAGGGACAGCTAGAGCACCTGGCGGCTGGAATAGTGCGGGTGGTGGCGGTGGTGTGTGTCCAGGGTCTGCAGGAAGATCCGGTCAGTGATGGGGCCTGCCGTGCTGCAGGCCTCGTCTAGCACAGCCAGGATGCCTCGGTGGGGCCGCTCCACTAGTTCCACAATGGTGGCGTTGTTGAAGTATT
Organism: Peromyscus maniculatus bairdii; assembly: GCF_049852395.1. Taxonomy (NCBI): domain Eukaryota; kingdom Metazoa; phylum Chordata; class Mammalia; order Rodentia; family Cricetidae; genus Peromyscus; species Peromyscus maniculatus. The sequence continues at coordinate 9,917,726 of NC_134861.1, forward strand.
CGATCTGGAGTGGAGACCACCAGGAGGGAGGCTCTAGAAAAACTCCTGACACTGGCCAGTCACCTCCCCCTGCTCAGTGTCTGCTTATTGGCCTCCGGGTCACATGAGGCTCCTAAGGCATCCTCCTCCCTGACAGCCACCACGCCCCCCGCCCGGCCCCGCCCCGCCCCGCCCAGCCCCGCCCAGCCCCGCCCAGCTGCCGGTGCTCACGCTCTGCCAGGCGATGCCCTCACGCTCATACTCCTCCTGCTCTTGCTTCAGGATAAGCTGGATAAAGAGCTGCTGGAGCTTCTCATTGCAGTAGTTGATGCAGAACTGCTCAAAGCTGGGGGGTGGGGGTGGGACCTTCTTCAGAGGGGCTCTCACTCCTAACAGCTCTGCACGGTGGGTTATGAACTCTCCGCCCGACCACCCCATGCCCCAGAATGGACTTCGGAGCCATCAACAAAAGAAGTGAGCCCCCAAATTTTGCCTATCATCAGGTTACCTAACTGGCTGAGGGCACAGCCAAGGCAAGCTTAGAGGACTCAAGGACCAGCAGGAGACTCTAAACATTCCTTCCTCCTGGCCCAACCAAAATTTCTGGATTATAGTGGCCACAGTGGTTACAGGGTCAAAGGTACAGTTGTGGTTGGCTGGGTCGCCTACCTGTTGACGGGGAATACTTCAAAGCCATAGATGTCCAGCACACCAATGACTGTGTCCTTGCCGTCACGACGAGGGTCCCGGTCCCGGGGTTCCATGATGCCATTGATCCTGTCCACAACCCACTCAAACAACCTCTGGTACACTGCCTGGAGCAGAACATGGTTTCTGTGATACCAACCCACCATCCTTATCAAGGCCCCATGGTTTCTCCCTCCAACTCTCTGGGAATACCTTGGCACAGGCGTCCCGGGCATAGCTGGCCTCAGCCACGGTGTGGCCCTTCTCTATGAGTTCTCGGCCTCCTGAAGCCACTGTACGGGCCAGCAAGGTTCGAAGAACAAGGTCCTTGGGTGTGGCTGTCAGCTTGGCCACATAGCCCACCAGGGCCTCCTCAGTCACTGCGAGGCCTCCTTTCTGTGACCCATTTTCTTCTGTCTCCACAAACTCGATGTTTCCCTGGTGATGAAGGGATCATCAACAGTCTAGGCTCCATGTCCCCAGGGAGTCTAGCTGCCTTTGGACAGAGAGAAGGGAAGGTAGAGGATGGATGTGGGGGAACACAGTTTCCTCTCACACAGCACTGTCTACTGATCGCTGTGGGCCACAGACACAGCAGAGTTCTAAAACCTTCAACTGAGGTCTTTCTTTCTTTCTTTTTTTTTTTTTTGAAAATTTAAGCCATAATTTATTGCTTTATGTTATCGAACATTTTGTCTCTAGTTCTTTCCTTTACCCAATTACACATATGTTGGACTCTTTCAGATCCTCTGACCTGTTCACAAGTTACTCTTTCTTAAACCCTTGTATCACTATCAGTTTCTGGAATTCTAAACCTAATGATTGTATTAGTTAACCTTTCATTATTTTGAGTCAAGGTATAAGAGTTTTTAGAACCTGGTCAGCTGGTCCCTTACTTTGGACTATAGACAACTTTTATTGACTTATACTTATTTTCTTTATTCTATTTAGCAATTAATCTCATATAATATTTCTTATTTTGTTTCAGAAACCTTACACTTCAGTTGTACAATAACAAATTAGCTCGGTCAACTGAGGTCTCTTGAAGAGAACTGAAGTCGAGAGGCGTGAGGAACAGCTCACAGGCCACACCACCAGAGCCTTGATCGTCAAGGCTCAGCTCTTAAGGAGCATAATCCAGGCCCCCAGCTTTCTACCAGACCCCTAGTGTGCATCACCAACTCACACTCAGCAGGGGAGGAAGGCAGTTCAATGACTTTGCTGAAATATCCCGCAGTGAGTCCAGTCCTTCCCCCACGAGGTTCCCAGGAGGAGAGGTTGCCCCCCCAGGTCATCCAGGCCAAGCTCACCAGGTGCAGTATAGCGGCTAGGATTCGATGGATGGACTCCATCTCCTCGGGACTGAAGCCAATGATCCTCATAGCCTCCATCACGGCTTGGTGGTTCTTCTCATCACTATCCAAGGCCTAGGGAAGAAGGTGTTTACCACCCAGGCTAACATGGGCCCAGGACACCTGCCTTTAATAGGCCTCGATTCCTCCATCGCAGGCAGCTGCTCACCCATCTCTTCTCCATCCCTGGCCCTGTATCTCCATCCCGTGCTCATCCTGTATCCTGTCTCCTCCCTGAACTGTTTTCTCTCCCGCTTTCTTGAGCTGTTCACACCCTCTGGCCTGAGGCAACCGCTGTCTACTCCCAGAGTCCGAGACCCGTCCCCCTTGTCCTCACATTGTGCACACCCATGTGGAGCCCAGCTCCCTGACGTGTGAAATTATACACAGCAGGATTTCTCTCCAGATGTAATCCTTGCAGCTCTTGGTCGTCGCCGCCCCTAAGCAGCTGGAAGACACAGAAGTCCTCTAGTTAGGCACTGAGTTTCAAGGGCCCTCCTCTACCGACTTCATCCCCCAACAGGAAGAGGATGACTCCAACACAGAACCCATAGAACAAACTGTGTCCCAGGGTACTTATAGTCTCTGGGTCTCAGATGTTGGAGACATCTCCATTTTCAAGGATCTCCCGCCCTCTGGTGCCTGGGGTGAGGTACGATGTTTGGAACGGATGTAAGGGAATAAAGATGGTGTTTGGGGGCAAGTCGGTGTGGGATAGAGAGGGGGAGCTGGAGGCAGTGAGGAAGGGTGGAAGACAGGTCAGCCTACCTACTGCCCTTCCCTGCCTCTCTTGGTTTGCTAGTTTGCTCTCATCCCCTGCCCCCTCACAGAGGTTTACCTGGTAGAAGGCGTGGAAGTTCCTCTCCCCCACATGCTGCTTGAGGACCCTGGACTGAGGCAAGAGGGGTAGTTGGATCCCAGTCTGGGAGCGGGTCTGTACCATGGACCCCCTCTGTGTATTTCCAGGTGGAAAGCATCCCAGGAGGAGGAACGCTGTGACAAAGGTCACCGAGGCCCAGAGACGGGCCACTCAGAGCTCTGCTCTCCCAGTGTGCAACATCAAGTCAGTATGCTCCCAGTCCCTGGGACCTTCATGTCGGGGAAGGGTCTCCTCAGCCCACCTGCCCACCTTCTCCAGCAGATAGCTGTGGATGTGTCCTCCAACAGGATCCCCCTTGAAGTCGAAGTTGATGTCCATGTACTTGCCGAAGCGGCTAGAGTTGTGGTTGCGATTGGTGCGGGCGTTGCCAAAAGCTTCCAGCACACAGGTGGACTTGAGTAGCACATCCTTCACCCTGTGGACAGAGGGACAGGAGGCTCAGCGCCAGGACCCCCCATCCGAAGGACGATCACAGCGTCGCAGGGTGGGCCAGGAAGCCGAGCTGGCTGAGGGGTGAGCGGTCCACCGTGTTCAGAGTGCACTTTGCCCTGCGCATAATAGTCATCTTCCTTCTGAGACCTGCGGATGCTCTTGTCCAGCTTGCTTGCGTCACACACATTGTCTGTGCAGCTCTGAGCCCAGACCACGCGCTCAGCAAACGCTATGTTCTGTTTCTTGTGGTCACCCCCATGTCCCATCTGTTTTGCAGTAGACCTTTAGCAACAGTTAGGGAGCAGTGATGGTCCCATGCCAGGAGACTGACATCCTTGCAGGAGTCCTGCAAGCCCCGACCACAACATTACTACTGGAAGAGACAGGCTAAGACCCAGGAAGGTACTTCCGCAGGGCCTGGATGGGGAGTGGAGGGCTAGGCAAGCCAGTCCATTTCCTGGATCAGGCGACTGGAACACGTATGTCTGCCTGGCTCTCCTCATCAGGCTGTCAATTTCTCCAGACTTCTGTAGACGCCACAAAATGTTCCCTTTCCTGCTTTGGGACCTGTTGACGTCACCCCCTCCCCAGCTGCCAGTGTGCACACCTCGTCTCAGCCCCCTCATCCGAAAGGTCCTCGGTGTGGCTTTAGGATATGGAGAGCGACCTGGAGCCTTCCAAACAGAGAGCTAGCTGCTTGAGCTGGCCTTTATCCTTTGTTTGTTACTTCCTAGCCCAAGGCAAGCCCCAGCAAAGATGTCTCAACCCCGCTGGGACCCCTCAGTGCTCACCTCTCCACCTCAGCCCTCTGGCTTGGGTTGGTGACCGCAGCGATGTACTGCATGATTTGCTTGCTGGCTTCTGTCTTCCCTGCCCCGCTCTCCCCTGCCGGGAAGAAAGGGAATGGTAGCCTCCACCACGTGGCCCACCCTAGCCCACCCAGATCCTTGTTCCTGTCCCATCTTTAGAGCGGAGAGCACCACCACCTTCGCTTATGAATGAGGCATGGCTCTGGCATCCGGTTCAGAGGCACGGGTACCTGAGATGACGATGCAGGTGTCCCGGGATCTACGCTTCATTGCCTTGTAGGCAGCATTGGCCACCGCATAAAGATGAGGTGGTCGCTCGTAGAGCTCACGGCCCTGGTACTTGGCAATGGCCTCGGGCCCATACAGAGGCAGCTCCTGGTAGGGGTTCACGGATACCAGCACCTCACCAATGTAGGTATAGATGCGGCCCTTCTCAAACCTAGGGACAGCAGAGCAAAGCCTCAGCTTTCACAACCATGGGAGGTCCACGTGGGAGGCCCCACACAGTCAAGAATCCCATCCCAGAAAAGATCATAGAGAGGAGGAAAGGGGGGGCCTCGTTGACTTAAGACTCCCTGGTGCCATTTTGAGCCACCCAGAACAGTCACCAGCACAGTGCCTAGTGTGTGGTCCACGCTGCTTCTCCAACAGGATGCTCAGGTCCCAGGAATCAGGACCATCCCTTCCACAAAAGGGAGTTGACTTGTGAAAGAACCCTGGGTCTTTCACAAGAGTCAGGCTGGCCCCAGGTGACCCCTGCAGGACAGCTGGGCTGATGAGACTGAGAAAAGGGGACTCTTCCAGGGAGGGGGCCTTGGTTGTTTCCTGTGTCAGAGTTTAGGCGGGACCAGAGCCGGAAGGGGACTCGCCCTGCCCCACCCAAATCATAGGGTGGTGATTTGCTAGCCTTTTTACCCCCTAGTCATGGCCACGGCCCCTCTCCCACACCTCTTCAGACTTCTCCACCCTTCCGTTCACAAACCAAGTTAGCGGCAGGAGCCCGGGTCTGTGCCTCTCTTGGAGTCTGTGCTCTGAGAGAAGTATTGACCTGCCTGCTCCTTGGGGCCCCAGCTGCCTTTGGTGTGTGAGACCCGCTCAACCCCAGGCAGGAACTCTTAGGCTTCCTCTTTCTCTGCCACTTGTGACATGGGTACTCCCAGGGACTACAGACTGTGTGACCTGCAGCCACTGTCCTCTGGGGCTCAGCGTACAAAGCGGAGACGGCATGATTGTGAGCTCGCTCTTCATGTGAATGAAGTAGACTGACAAAGAATTGACTCATTTCCTGGAGAGCCCTCTCCACGGGTCAGCCCGTGGCCTCCACCTCTGTGCCTAGGGAGATTCCTTGTCCTCAAGTGCTCTCCAAGGAGCTTTCTTGCACCCAGCAGATCTCCCCAGGAGGCAGGCATGATCTCCCCAGCTGCACACAAGGCCATTTGCCATACCACGCTTCTAGCTCCTGGAGTCCTCCCTGCCTGCCTTCCTCAGTGGCAAAACAGGCTCAGGTATCAATGCCGCCAGTCGTAGCCTGCGGCCCCTCTCACGAACAACCCAGAGCATCATGCCAACTTGCTGCAATGATTGGGACCCTAGGGTGGAGCCCCCTTCATTTTGAAGTTCCTAAGGAGGCTCAAGTCAGATCCCACATGAGACCCAGGGAAGAAACATCTACAGGTACAGAGAGAAAAAGGCAGTACAGTTCCTGGTCCCCATGCCTTTGCCCATCTTTCTCAGGAGGGCATCACACTCTGGTCTTGTCAACTAGGGTGTGGTGAGAGCGAGTGGGCAGCTCCGGTTCTGAACTTTCTGGGTGGCCATTATGTCCCCGAGTCACTATCATTTCAGCCTGTATTGTCTAGGTATGTGTGACCTTGTCCCCGTTCCTGATGATGGGACCAGTCAGTGTGTACCGTTCTTGCTTCCCTCAGGTCTGCATGGATGAGAGGGGAGGGGAGGAGGGAAAGGAGCCCATCACCCCCCTCCCCCGCCACACACACCACACACACACACACCTACCTGAGCTGCAGGTTCTTCATGAAGTCCTCCATTGTCAGTTGGTCCAAAAGCACGAAGTCAGGCTTTCCATACTCAGGACCTTCCTCATCCTCCATCCTGCCCACTGGAAGCACCCAGACCAGGGCGCCAGAGCTTTCTGTACAGGGGTGAAGGGGAAGACAGAAAGGGGAGGCCCAGCCCCGCCTAACTCCTACGGTGCTGCTGCGGAGAAGTAGGAAGTGGGTTCTGCCGGGGGGAGCTGGCCCTGCCCACTTGCTGCAGCTCCCTTGCCTGGGCGCTTCAAGTGCTGTTTCCTGCTCCCTGGCCCTGGTCTGCTTAACGGTCCTCTGCTCTGATGGGACCCTTGTCCTCCTCAAAGCTCTTTTCAAGCTAGGCATAGTAGTACATGCTTGTAACCCCAAGCACTCCAAAGGTTAAGGGCAGGCTGGGGACGTAGCTCAGTTGGTAGAGTGCTTGCCCAACATTCATGAAGCCCTGGGTTCAACCCTTAGCGCCTCATAAAAACCAGCCATGGCAGCACATGCCTGCAGTCCCAACACTTGGAGAAGGATCAGAAGTTCAAGGTGGTATCTTACCATATAGCTAGTTTGAGACCATCTGGGCTATGGGACGCTCTTGTATCAAGAGCGGTTGTGGGAAATGGTGTGGTGGTGCATGCTTTTAGTCCCAGCACTCCGGAGAGGCAGAGGCAGGCACATCTCTGAGTTCAAGGCCAGCCTGGTCTAGAGTGAGATCCAGGACAGTCAGGACTATTTCACAGAGAAACCCTGTCTCAAAAAAGGGGGGGGGGAGCGGGGAAGGGGTTGGGGCTGAAAGATTGCCATAAAATCAAGGTCAAAATAGTCACCATAATGAGTTGAAGGCCTGATATAGCAAGACCCTGTCTCAAAACAACAGAAGCTCCTGCTCCCCACAAGATGTTTGAGGACTGATTTCCAACCTTGACAGCACATAATCTGGAGGCCCCTAGAGATCCCTGGCCCTCATTTCTTCCTCTCTTTCTTCTCTTTAACTCTGTAGCCCAAACTGGCCTTCTTTCTGCCTTAGCTCCCTAATGTAGCTAGGATTGTACCAGGCCCAGCAAAAGGGATGATTCCTTTTCATTTAAAAAATATAACGTTTATTTTATGTGTATGAGTGTTTTGTCTACATGTGTATAAGTGCACTGTGTGCATGCCTGGTGTCTGCAGAAGGCTAGGGAGGAGGGCAGTTGTAAGCCGCAGTCCTCTGGGGGAGTAGTCAGTGCTCTTAACTGCTGAGCCATCTCTCCAGCCCAAGAGATATTTCTTCGCATAATCATGGTGTCTGTTACTCCATAGCTTGACATTAGCCAGGGGTGGCCACAATAGAGTTTAAAAGCTAAAGGCTTCCTGCCTGACCTGCAGATGAGCCAGTGGTGGGTGTTGAGGGATATTTTGATTGAACTCTGACATTCCTGAGACTGCCCAATAAAGTTGTACCTTGAATCAAGGGGCGGAGACAGCAACTAGCGGACCGGAATTGGCCACAGAGAAGCCAGCCAGACACAGGCACACAGAATGAGATAGAGGTAAAAGCCACTTGGTAGAACATAGATTAATAAAAATATGGGTTAATTTAAGTTATAAGAGTTAGTTAGCTGGGTATTGGTGGCACACGCCTTTAATCCCAGCACTTGGGAGGCAGAGCCAGACGGATCTTTGTGAGTTCAAGGCCAGCCTGATCTACAGTGAGTTCCAGGACAGCCAGGGCTACACAGAGAAACCCGGTCTTGGGGGTTAAAAAAAAAAAAAAAAAGAGTTAGTTATGAACAAGCCATATAGGTCAAGCTTTCGTAATGAATAAGAATGTCCTTATCTGGGAGCTGGCTGGCAGGACAGAGAAAGACTTATTACAGATGGGGACTCAGCACCATGCAATTCCTCACCACAGTGACAAGGGGGGGCTGCGGCTTTCTAGTGGGCTAGCCTTCGGTAAGACCCTCTTGCATAGACTCGCCCTTGTTTTTCATCCAGCCTCTGAGATACGACCACACCTCTCGGAGCTCTGGGGCCTCATCTTAGCCTTATGGGTCTCAGCCTGTCATTGTTGCGGAATATTCCTTTACACTGTGTGAAGATGCATCACTGTGATGGGCTTAATAAAGAGCTGAATGGCCAATAGCTAGGCAGGAAGGTTAGGCGGGACTTCTGGGGACAGAGAGGAAGAAAGGCGGGGTCACCAGCTAGATGTGGAGAACACAACACGAGCAGTATGAGATGAGGTAACGAGCCACGTGACAGAATGTAGATTAAAGTAAATGGACTAATTTAAAGTATAAGAGCTAGTGGGACAAGCCTACGCTAAGGGTGAGACGTTCATAATAACAAGTCTCAGTGCCATTATTTGGGAGCTGGCGGTACAGAGGAAGACTTGCTACACATCATTGAGTTTATAGATGAATGATGCATTTAGAAATGGCTAGCCAGGGGCTGGAGAGATGGCTCAGCAGTTAAGAGCACTGGCTGCTCTTCCAGAGGACCTGGGTTCAATTCCCAGCACCCACATAGCAGCTCACAACTGTCCAGTTCCAGGGGATCTGACACTTTCACACCAATGCACATAAAATGAATTTAAATAAAAAAAAGTTAAAAGAAATGGCTAACTGACCACTAAGGTTTCTCTGTGTAGTCCTCCTGATCTCAAGATCTGCCCCAGATGCTGGGAGGAGGCTAGATGGCAGGCCTCGTATCCCTAAATATGAATTATTTGTGGGTCAACTTTGAGAGTTCTTATAGTCACAAATACCTAACAATTTTATTTCTCCCCCCACCCCTTTTGGTTTTTTGAGACAGGGTCTTTCTGTATATCCCTGGCTGTCCTGGAACTCTCTATAGAACAGGCTGGTCTTGAACTCACAAAGATCCGCCTGCCAGTGCTGGGATTAAAGGCATATGCCACCACCGCCTGGCTGACAATTGTATTTCAATCATTTCGTTTTGATTTTTTTTAAATTATTTGATAATGCAACATACCTAACGAAATTTTAAGTTCTTATCCACCATGTGGTAAAAGCCAGTACCATTAGTGGTAAAAGCAGTCACGGGCTCAGAATGGCCCAGATCCAGTAACAGGGCTCTGGCTTCACCCTGGGCAGTACAGGGCTCTCAGACAAGCCCCAGCCAGGCTGCATCCTTTTCAGCCTGGCATGAAAGCACTCCATCCCCAGCCTCCTGGGGTAGTGCTTTGCTAGGGTTTCCCCAACCTGGGGACTCCCACCCATGGGTTTCATTTCCCAAAACCCCAGGCCTTAAAACGACCTGGGACTTGTGCTGATTCGATCAAGAACTGACGTGGCTGAGTTCCAGTAAAATCTGAGACACAGAACCCTGTAATCGACAGAAATTTCACCTGTCATGATGTAGTGTGTTTTGGGGGTTTTCTTCTCCTAACCACTCAGAAATCCCAAGACCATTCTTAGGTCAGAGGTTGACCTGTGGGTGTAGTATTAGACTCTGGCTGTCTCCCCACCCTATCAACACATGACTCAGCTTCTCCCACCCCTGGGGCTTGCACAACCATGTTCGCATTGACTCCCACGACCCACACAGGAGTTACTCTCATTTCACATTATTGAAGCCAAGATGACATCATTTAATTCCTTCCTGGACTGAACCAACTCTGGGCCCTTTCAACACTGAATCCAGAGGCTCCAGTTGTCTTAAGAGAATGGCTGGTCACTCTGGACAGGTTGCATCCACTTGAAGTTTCCTCGTGGCATGCTCCTTATAAAAAAAATCAGACTAGCAGAACTCAGCAGACATGCAGACGGACAAAGGGGGTGGGGCCACCGCCCACTCATCTGCTGGGGACTGAGGAAACCCTGGTAGTTTTACTGTCATTTAGCTCAAGGCCAAATTGGCCATTTAAGATGGTGTGTGTGTGTGTGTGTTGCTTCTATGTACATTGTGTGAGCTGCCATGTGGGTGCTGGGAATTTGAACCCAGGTCCTCTGGAAGAGCAGTCAGCGCTCTAAAACACTGAGCCATCTCTCCAGCCCCTACTATCTATTTTTAAAGTGTGTGTGTGTGTGTGTGTGTGAGTATGTAGGGGGCTTTGCCTTTTGCCTGCATGTGGATGGGTTTTGTTATGCACACCAGGAACGTGGGAGTCTGGCATCTCTGGGCACTGTTCTATCTGCCATCAGCAGTAATGAAATCTAAGACTTACTACTGTACCCTGGATGGCTTTTGCCAGGCCTTGCCCACTACATTTCCTGACAATGCCTGTGTGAACTAGCCCTGTGGACACACCTATGGGTAGACTACACTACTTTCCAGCTGAATAGTTGACCCCAAGGCATCATCACCCTCTTAGCTTCCTATTCTCCATTCTGACAACTACTGGTCTACAAAGAGAACACGTATGGGTTTCAAAAACTGAAAAATTTAATGTTCTCTTCTCAATGTGTCTGTGCACTTGTACTCAAGGAGGCTGGAAGAGGGTATTGGATCCCCTGGAACAAGTTTCATATGGGCCAGGCGGCGGTGGTGGCGCACACCTTTAATCCCAGCACTCAGGAGGCAGAGCCAGACAGTTCTGAGTTTGAGGCCAGCCTGGTCTCCAAAGCAAGTTCCAGGAAAGGCGCAAAGCTACACAGAGAGACCCTGTCTCGAAAAACCAAAAAAAAAAAAAAAAAAAAAAGTTTCAAATGTTTGTAAGCCACCATATGTGTGCTCGGAATTGAACCTAAGTTCTCTGGAAGAGCAGCTACAAGTCTTAACCCACTGAGCCATCTATTCAGCCCCCTTCAGTTAGGAACATTTTAATCATGAGTGCTGTACTCTGGGGTGGGAGGACACAGGGACACCAGGAGAGGGTAATCACACCCTCTACAACAGGAGCTAACAGCTGTGAGCTGCCTGATTCGGTACTGAAGTATATACTCTTGACAGCTGAGCCAGTAACCAAGTTTCTGTCAGTCAAGAGCAGATCCTCAGGACCCCAGGGTTCCTCATCCCTCTCACTTAGCCCTGAGGTGACCACCAACCACTCCAGCATGCCTCACTCACTCAAGTACAAGTCCCAAATAGCCATTCAAAGTCTATCCAGGGATGAGGTGGTAAATGTAATCACTGTACTCAAGAGGGCACCTAGGCTATATAGTGAGCCCCTGCCTCAAAACCAAAAAGTGCTCCAGCATTTAGAATGGCAAGGGACCTTGGTTCACTTGGACCGAGTTTGGCACCAGAGTCAACTGAACACATGAACATGGAAAGAAACAGGCAGAGTAAGAGGAATTTATAGATAAAATTGCATCTATTTATTTGTTTGTTTGTTTTGGAGACTGGGCCTCTTGTAGCCAAGGCTGGCCTTGAACTCACAATCTTCTTGCCTCCACCTCCCAACAGCTTGGATAGCAGGTGTTTTCCTCCAGCTGCCTCCAATATCCATGGTTTATTATATTCAGATGTCAGAATAACCTTCGGCACAGCCCGATTCCTTATTGAAAAACTGAAGGAGTCTGGGACAACTTCACCAAACACACCGTCTTGAGACACAGCAACTCGGGGCAAGAACCAGAACGGCTGACTCCTTCCCGAGGTGAGGCGAGCGAACAGCAGGCTTCAAACCTCATCCGTCTTTCAAGATGGCTTTCTTAGACTGTTTCCTCATCTGCAGAGATCAGAAGCACCATGGGGTGAAAATTAGGCACCATCACAAAACCAAGGGCTGCTATAAATGCCCACTGCCAATAGGGGCAATCACAAAAACCTTACCCAAGTTTCCGATCCTGACCGCACCCACAGTGAGCCAAAAGGCCTGTGGCCCACATTTTGCAGCAGCCCACACCCATTCCAGCTAGACACACCATGACCTCATATACACCATTCAAACCACAAATGTCATCTAAAGGAACCGGGGCCCAAGGAGTCCAGATACTACAAGTTTTGAAACAGTCTTGTAAACTTTAAACACGGCTAACCTTGCTGAGATTCAATCACATGACTTATTGAAAAGGCCACAGGGGGTTTTGTTTTTTTTTTTTGGTTGTGGTTGCTGTTTTTTGTCTCTGTTATAGCTGACCTGTAACTCTTTGTAGACCAAGCTGGCTTCAAACTCCCCGACATCCCCGGCCTCCGCCTCCTGAGTGCAGGGATTAAAAAAGGTGTGGGCCACCTTGCCCAGCAGTTGTTTGTTTTAAAATACTTTTTAAAAGCCAAGTGACTGACTGATGGACAGTTACCACAAAGGGAAGTGAAGCCCTGGCTCGTTGGTATAGGCCCGTAACTCAAACTCTTGGGAGTCCAGGAGTTCAAAGCCATACTTGGCTATATAGACTTGGAGGCCAGCCTAACTTACAGGAAACACTTCCTAAAAACAGAAACAAAAATCCAGAAGTGACCTGACGGTGCCTTCTGGCATCCTTACCCCTTCACAAGTTCCACAAAACAGCCTGATAACCACTCATGTGCCATCTTAGGTCTCTTCCAGCTCCCGCACCTTGGGTTTCCTAGACTGAAGGAAGAGTCAGTAAGCTGGAAGCCTCAACAGTAAGCTGGGGACGGGTCTACATCATTTACCCCACAGCTCCCACCCCGAGAACCGGACACTTCCCTTTAACCCAAGCTTCCCACTCCCTCCAGCAGGCGCTCCAGAAACAGCACAGCTGTAAGGGTAGAGGTACCAGTTATCACATTTCAACCTCACAGTTCCTGCTGGGAAACTGCTGGACATACAGGACCCACATGGTGAGAGGAGAAAACCAACTCCTGCAAGTTACTTTCCGACCCCTATGGGCTGTGTGCCACCCATGGCCCATACACGTAAAATAGACTATGAGATTTGGACCAGGCAGTAGTGGAACATGCTTTTTTTTTTTTCTTTCCTTTTTTTTTTTTTTTTTTTTTTTTTTGGTTTTTCGAGACAGGGTTTCTCTGTGTAGCTTTGCGCCTTTCCTGGATCTCGCTCTTTAGCCCAGGCTGGCCTCGAACTCACAGAGATCCGCCTGCCTCTGCCTCCCCAGTGCTGGGATTAAAGGCGTGCGCCACCAATGCCCGGCGGAACATGCTTTTAATCCCGGCAGTTGGGAGGCAGGTGGATCTGAGTTCAAGGCCAGCCTGGTCTACAGAGCTAGTTCTAGGACAACCAAGGCAACACAAAGAAACCCTGTCTTGAAAAATACAAAAACAAAAACAGGATTAAAGACTTAAAATGAGGACCTGGTATGGTGGCATACACCTTTAATCCCAGCACCTGGGAAACTGTGGCAGGGGAATCTGAGCTCAAGGCAACCCAGGGCCAGTGAGACCCCTGACATGAAATATGCCAAGTCAAGCATGAAGACACAGGCTTGCAACCCCAGTACTTTGTTTGAGCCATTGAGGCTGAGGCAGGAGGACTGGGAATTCAAGGCCACCCCCCCCCCATCTAAGTTTCAGGCCAGCCTAGCCTAAATGTGTCCCTCCTCAAAAACAAGAAACACCATACCAATGCTCTCCTCTTTGGAGAGGCCTTCCTTAGGTACTGGTACACTGGCCAGGCCTCCACCACCTGCAGGCATTCAGCCCAATTTTCTTGCATTCTAAGAACTAACCCCGGGACCCAGAATCCTGCCTCCCCAGCCCTGGAGATCAGAATCATGTGCCACCACATCTGAAGTGTTGTTACTTGAATGCTGGGGACCAAACTCTGGTTTCTCATGTGGTGCATTTTGTAACTGTTTTAAGGGTTTAGTAGTTTGTACTAAGCCTGGAATATAGAAAAAGAATATTCACTGACTTATTTGCCTCTAGACCAGAACTGTGCAAAACTTTTTCACCAGTGAGAAATAAAAAAAGGAAGTGAAACATTTGTAATTCCACACTTGTAATTTACCCACGTGGCAGGTGTCTGATCTTGTCTGAAATTTCTATAACCTTGCCCAGGAGAGGGCAGGGCAAGGCCTCAAACCACTTCAAAACTATTCTGGCAAGCACTATAGGAATGCACAGGGTCACTGCAGACCCAAGCACGCTGGAGGCTTGCGAAGAGTTATCACTCAAATCCTGCACCACTCAGACCAAAATCCTGAGAACGCTGGAGGTAAATTAGAGATACTGAGCTTGGCTCCAGATTACCTCGATTTTGGCTGAGGGAGTAAGGGAGGCCCTCCGGAAATGGCCATATCGTATTTGAAAGATTAGACAATGTAAATAAACTGCTACATTAGTCCACGTGAGGCTAATTTCAGAATAGTTGTCTTAAACTCATGACCACAGAAATCTACGTAACATACATACCTAAACAAGTAAACAAAATGGTCTTTTCTTCCTTATTCTGCTCAAGATGTATCTTCGAGGCTGGGGAAAAATTCGACACCTTCAGTTAATTCGACAATGGTTCAGAGAAACGAGGGCCCAGTTCCCGACAGGCAGGGCCCGGCTTTCACCACTGACTTACCCGGACATCTTCCAGAGGAGTTTGGTCAGCCCTTCCACGCTGTGGGTCCATCCACCCGGTTTCGATGTCCACCTAGGAAGGGGGACAAGGCACCTTCAGCCCCGGCCTGTGCCTATCACCCAATTCTAGCCCCTCGACACTCTCTCCCGGGCGGAATCTCTCTAGAGGGTAACTTCCATGCTTCGGCAGGGACTTCGTTTGGAATGAGTCCCCCAGAATCAGGCCTAAGTTACCCGGTGGCACGTGTCCCCCCCAGCGGGAACGGCCCCTACTCTACCGTAGCCTGACCTGCCTTCCGCCACCGAGCCCTGCGATCCCTACCTGGCCTCAGAATAGCCCGGCATGGCCTGTGGTCCCCGATGGCGGTAGATGCAGAAAACGTGATGGAAGCAACACACACCAGCGAGGACCCGCCAGCAATGGCTGCCCGCCGCGAACGCGCACGCAGGTTTAGAGCGGCGAGGCACGCCGCACCTGACGTCATCGCGCAGCCCCGCCCCGAAGCCGTGTGCGCGGGCTCCAGGAGGCTGACGTCAGCGGGCCCAGGGCGTGGCCTCGAGCGCGGGCTCTGAGTGTTGGGCACGCCCTGAGGGTGGCGGGCGGTCCCAGGCTGTATTCAGGCTGGGCGCCTGCCTTCCGTACCTTCTCCCCCTTTCCGATCCGGGTGCCCCAGCTAGGGGCTGGAACCGGACCGAGCCCAGGCAGCCCGGGCTGTCCCATTGGGGCAGGTGCCCCAGCTGGGTAAGACATGGACGCGGGGCCCTGGGATGGATCAACGCTTGGGAAACTGATGAGCAATGCACCAGCAAAACACACACACACACACACACACACACACACACACACACACACACACACAACCCAGGCAGGAAAGAAAACCATTTCTACCAGAATTTTCATTTTCTCTCCTTTTTTTTTTTTTTTTGGTTTTTCGAGACAGGGTTTCTCTGTGTAGCTTTGCGCCTTTCCTGGAACTCACTTGGTAGCCCAGGCTGGCCTCGAACTCACAAAGATCCACCTGCCTCTGCCTCCCGAGTGCTGGCATTAAAGGCGTGTGCCACCACCGCCCGGCGCATTTTCTCTCCTTTTAAAATACAAGCCTGCCTTTTCTTCAAATACGGACTGCTTCATGAATTTGCTAGTTGAATGAATGAATGAATGAATGAATAAATAAATAAATAAATAAATAAATAAATAAATAAATAAATAAATAAATAAATAAATAAATAAATAAATAAATAAATAAATAAAAAGGAAAAGACATGACTGCTCCTAGGTATGGTGGAGGAGAACGTTTATTGTAGATACGGGAGAGCGTAGCCAGAGGCAGAGATATCTGGAAGAGTCCAGAGTAGACACGACCAGGCTGAGCCGGGCCATGTGGGGAGAGAGAGAGGAGAAGGGAGAGAAGAGAACTAGGAGAAGCAACCAGTTAGGCCAAAGGACCAAAAAAGGGAGGGGCAACCAAAATGTCTGGATTATACAGGGAAGAGCCTCAGCCCCTGGGTTGGAGCGTTTAGGGTAGGAGGTGGGATTTGCTGCTGATCCCTACCCTGTAACAGGTAGGAATTGAAGGATGCTGGAGAACTTGGCGGCCAGGTCTGCTTGTTATGTTCAATAGGCACCTCAGCTGTTTGTCCAAGTTTGAAACTTTGTAATGGTTAAGAAAAGTTTAGCCCGCTGGTCGGTGGTGGCGCACGCCTTTAATCCCAGCACTCGGGAGGCAGAGGCAGGCGGATCTCTGTGAGTTCGAGGCCAGCCTGGTCTCCAAAGCGAGTTCCAGGAAAGGCGCAAAGGTACACGGAGAAACCCTGTCTTGAAAAACCAAAAAAAAAAAAAAAAAAAAAAAAAAAAAAGAAAGAAAGAAAGAAAAGTTTAGCCCAGCGAGTAGTGGCCCACGCCATCTATCCTAGAGTTCGGGAGGCAAAGGCAGGCAGATCTCTGTAAATTCCAGGCCAGCCTGGTCTAGAGAGTGAGTTCCAAGACAGCCAGGGCTACACAGAGAAACCCTGTCTCGAACCCCCGCCCCCCACAAAAAAAAAGAAAAAGAAAACTTATGGCCATGCTCTGGTCGGAAGTCTCCCGAAAGCCCCAGCCCCAACACACACACAAGGGCCTTGTTCTTGTGGGTGCTCTACCTCGGAGCTGTTATTCCCTCAGCCTTTTCTTGAATTTTTTAAAAAGTTTTATTTTGTACTAATTGATGTTCTGTTTGCATGTGTGTCTGTTCGAGAATGTCAGAAGCCCCGGAACTGGAGTTACAAGTGTGAGCTGCCATGTGGGTGCTGGGAATTGAACCCAGGTTCTTAGGAAGAGCAGCCAGTGCTCTTAGCCGCTGAGCCATCTCTCCAGCCCCTGAGCCTCCTTTTTTGGAGGGGTGGTAGGCTGCCTGATCTCTTTTTGTTACTGGTGACACAAACACAGCTGACACCTGAAAAGGAGTTAAGACTTTATTCGTGGCCCAGGAAGGTGGATCAGCAGCCAAAGGCCCTTGCCACCGAGTCCGAATCCCGGAGACCGTATGGTGGAGGAAAACCAACTCCAGCAAGTTGTTCCCTCATCTCTGAAGGGACTCCAGCTTGCTAGAGCATGGCAAGCATGGCTCTGGCAGGCCTTGCCCTTCTCCCCTCTTCCAGAGGTCCTGAGTTCAATTCCCAGCAACCATTATAGATGGTGACTCACAACCATCTATAATGAGACCTGGTGCCCTCTCCTGGCCTACATGTATGCATACATACACTGTATACATAATAAATAAGTAAACCTTTAAAAAGAATGGTATAGCTTCTGAAACCTACAGATGCACTTTGCTGTATCAGGCTTACCTGGTGCTCCCATCAATGTATCTAGTAAACTTGTCAACTTAAGGGTTTCTTTTGCTCTGTCTATAAAAATTCATGTGACCCCCTGTGGTGGTTTGAAAGAAAATGGCCCACAAAGGAAGTGGCACTATTAGAAGGTGTGGCTTTGTTGGAGTAGGTGTGCTCTTGTTGGAGGAAATGTGTCACTGTTGGGGTGGGCTTTGAGGTCTCCTTTGCTCAAGCCATGCCCAGTGACACAGTTCACTTCTTGTTGCCTGTGGATCAAGACGTAGAGCTCTCAGCTCCTTCTCCAGCACCGTGTCTGCCTGCATATCACCAGCCATGATGATAATGGACTAAACCTATGAATTGTAAGCCAGCCCCAATTTGTTTTCCTTTATAAAAGTTGCTGGGGTCATAGTGTCTTTTCACAGCAATAGAAACCCTAACTAAGACACCCCCCTTCCATGGTGGACCATGTTATTCAAGATTTCTTGAATCCGTGTTTCTCTATCATGGTCACATGTACTTTCTTATTTCCTTTAAAGAGTTGTTATTTCATAGTGACAAAATATTGTAAGCTACCTTGGCTAAAGCTGCTGTTCCAGAGTCAAATTGCTAATTTTTTTCTTCTCTCTCTCTCTCTCTCTCTCTCTCTCTCTCTCTCTCTCTCTCTCTCCCTCGCTCTCTTCTTTCCTTCTTTTTGGTCAGGTATACATCTGTAGGAAACCAGAATATTCCACCTCCAGATGTGATTACAGAGATCATGGACTTTTTATAGTTACAGGATAAAATAAAATCATAGATCAAGGCTCTTTTCTAATCTGCCGCAGTTTGGATGAACATGTGTCACATAGGTGTGTATATTTGAACAACTGTCTCTAGTGGTCAATGCTGTTTTGGGAGGTTTAGGAGGTATGGTTCAATCTTGTTGGAGGACGTATGTACTGGAGGAGAGCTTTGAGAGTTTTAAAACTCCTGCCATTTCCGGTTGTCCTCTCTGCCTTGTGCTTGCAGTTCAAGATGTGAGCTCTCAGCTTCCGGCTTAGGCTCCAGGCTTGCTCCTGTCTCCCCACCACTGTAGTGATGGACTTTCATCCCTATAGAACCATGCACCCAAATAAACTCTGCTTTCTGTAAGTCGCCTTGCTCAGGATGTTTTATCACAGTAATAGAAAAGTAACTAACATAAAACCCATTGGTAGAAACATCAGGGAAGCAGATTGTATCAGCTGGTCTTTTGAGATAAGCTCTTATGTAGCCTGGGCTATCCTTGAACTGGCTATGACCTTGAATTACTGGTCCTCCTGCCTCTGCTCCTAAGTGGATTACATGAGTGTGCTCTCATGCCTGGCCTCTTTTGCTCAGTGCAGATAGAAATCAAAAGTAGGCAAAGGGCAGCTTCCTTAGTGTTAGCAGCTCTCAGCCCTTAGTGGCTGTCCCCTGCTCTTCCAGCATCCAGAGCTGGAGTCTGCAGTCTTCCTGGCAGCTGGAGCCAGCAGCTCTTCCTGCCGTTTTCTAACAGGCTCTTCTAGGAGCTTCAGCTGCAGCAATCAGAGACAGGCTGGCAACTACTCAGGGCTAATAGTCTTGGATGTTATCAACTCCTTATGTTACTGAGAGCAACCTGCTCGACCTGAGATAGAAATCACAAACAGGCAAAATAAAACCATCCCAAAGTGGGTTTGCCTATGATGGGTGCTCAGTGCACAGACCGGAGGCATCCCTGGATTAGCCAATGATGGTGAGAGGAGTTGCTGCGTGTGTTTATTTACTCATTCACTCCCTCTCTCCCTCCCTCCCTCACTCACTTTGGTGTTTGGAGACAAGTTATCGCTCTGATCCTGGGTGGACTGAAACTCACCAGACATTGGTCTCAAACACATCAAAAGCTGTGATGATATTTTATTTGTGCACCCCAATAAAGCTTATCTGGGGATCAGAGGAAAAAGCCAGCCACTATACTAAACATAGGGGTCAGGCAGTGGTAGCACACATCTTTAATCCTTGCATTGGGAGGCAGACAGATGGATCTCCATGAGTTCAAGGCCACAATGGGAACAGAGCCAGGCATGGTGGCACACACCTTTAATCCCAGTGCTAGTTAACCATAGAGGTCTGGAAGTCTGAACAGACAGACAGGAAGTGATAGAGCTGAGCAGAAAGAGGAAGTAAAATGGCAGAGCATGGAAAGGTATGCAGATGTGAGTATACAGGAAGTAGCTCTCTCTGGAGGTTGAGGAGTTGGTAAGATGAGGTTGGCTGTGGCTTGTTCTATCCCTCTGATCTTCCAGCTTTCACCCCAATATCTTGCTCCAGGTTTTTTATTAATAAGACTGTTTAGCAATTTGTCTTACAAAAAGCTGCATGTGGTAGTGTACACGTTTAATCTCAGCACTGAGAGGTAGAGGCAGGCAGATCTCTATGAGTTCAAGGCCAGCCTGGTCTACAGAGTGAGTTCCAGGCCAGCCAGGGCTACATAGACTGTCTCAAGCAAACAAGCAAACAAGAAGAAAAAATGAACAACACTACAACATCAATCCTCCTAACTAAGCCTCTAAAGTGCTGGGATCATAGGTGTGGGTCCAGCAGGCTCAGCAGGAGTACCTACTACTATATAGGCACAAAGAGCGGGTCCTCATGAAGGCCAGGTTAGCAGTCTCCTGCCTGCTAACCACAGACCTTCTGTATGGCTGTGCCAGTCTGTACAAGTGTACTCAGCATTATGGGGTGGTGGTGTTCCCTCACAGACTGCTAAAGGGACATCTAAAGTGGCTGGAGAGGGGCAGAGTCATCTGGAAAAGCAAAAGGGTATCCAAAGAGCCACAACCAAAGCAAAATCTCTCTTGGCAGTGGTAGTAGGGTATCTGATGTAGCCATAGCTGGAACAAAGTCTTCTTCCAAGATGGCTGCGAGGCATTTAGGACCTCTGAGGCTTTCATGATGGTGCTTTGACCAGACCAGGCCAAAGAAGCTCCTCTTAGCTGCACTTAGACATGTGGTTTCACCTGGAGAGATGAGAAACCAGGCGGTAGTCATTAGCTCTTGCTGGCCCAGACCCTTCTATTTTGCCTTACCTTCAGAGCTGCTTCTCAAGAAATGTCTTCAATATGGTTAAATATAGTATGATTATGGGAGCTGGAGAGATGGCTCAGAGGTTAAGAGCACTTCCAAAGGTCCTGAGTTCAATTCCCAGCAACCACATGGTGGCTCACAACCATCTGTAATGAGACCTGGTGCCCTCTTCTGGCCTGCAGGGATATGTGCAAACAGAACACTGTATACATAATAAATAAATAAATCTTTAAAAAAATATAGTATGATATAACTAGGAATGAATACTGCAGGAATCGGAGGATGGAGAAACCACATCCAGAGGTGGAAAAGGTGGCAGAGCTGGGTGACAACAAGTCCAACAGCCGCATTTACAGGAGTCCAGCAAAGTTGGCTTCGTTAACCGGCTACAGCCAAGAAGAGCACCTCAAATGCACAGGCTGGCTCTTGCTTGGGGAAGTGGAGCAGAGGTTTGAAAAGCTTGGCCTTCTGAAAGGAAGAGAAGGATCGGCTCCAGAGTGTGGACCTCACGAAGGGACAGTCTGGTGATGGGGTAGCGTGGCCATTTTTGTTCAAGAGGTCCAAGCGATAAAACAGGGTAGGGACTTTTTTGGTGAGAAAGCAGGATTCAGTGGCTGAGAGGTGGCTTGGCGGGGGAAGGGACTTTGCCGCCAGTCCTGAGACCTGAATTCAGTCCCCGGAAACCATACGCGTGGAAGGTGAGAACCGACTCTGCAGGTTCTCTGTGGTACACACACGTGTGCAGGCGTGCACGTGCACACACACATTAAATAAATAAATGTGTAAGAAGGAAAGGAAAGAAAAAGTAAAAAAAAAAAAAAAAAAAAAAAAAAAAAAAAAAAGGGCAATCAGCCAGGCTGATAATCCCAGCATTTGGGAGGGGGAGGTGGAAGGATCAAAGATTCAGTGTCCGCTTTGGCCAAGTATCAGGCTTGAGATTAGCTCTGACTCAAAAAAGAAACAGGAAAGCAGGAATCACCAAAAACAAGGCTGTTTTGCAGTGGCACCTTGGGAGAAATGAGACTGTGGGTTTTTTTTGTTTTTGTTTTTGGTTTTTGGTTTTTGGATTTTTTTTTTTTTTTCCCGAGACAGGGTTTCTCTGTGTAGCTTTGCACCTTTCCTGGAACTCATTCTGTAGACCAGGCTGGCCTCGAACTCAAAAAGATCTGCCTGCCTCTGCCTCCCAAGTGTTGGAATTAAAGGCGTGTTCTATCACCACCCCATGAGACTGTTATGATTCTGTTTTCATTGTGTGTTATGACACCAGTCCCTTAAACAATCAGACCATTTATACATTTGGGAGTCTGACCCACAACCTGCAGTAGGTTGCACAAGAAACCAGCCCTCAGCTACAGTCATTGGCACAGGAAGCCAGCTCGCTGTAAGTCAGACTTGCAGGAAGCCACGTGTTCTCTGGTGACAATCAAAGAAGCCAATCCATCTATAACTTCTGTGCCAACTCCAAATATTCAGGACCTGATTAACAATTGGCGGCTTCCCTAATTTATGCCCCAGCTTCCAATTTAAGACCAACTACAAGAAGACAACTATGTTCTCCTAAACAAATTTGTGAGGTCCCTGTAATGGACAGACCCTACCCCAATGTATGAACAGGTGCCCACAGTGAACAGACCTAACCCAGTGTGTGAACAGGTGCCCACAGTGGACAGACCTAACCCAGTGTGTGAACAGGTGACCACAGTGGACAGACATAACCAAATGTGTGAACAGGTGCACACAGTGGACAGACCTAACCCAGTGTGTGAACAGGTGACCACAGTGGACAGACATAACCAAATGTGTGAACAGGTGCACACAGTGGACAGACCTAACCCAATGTGTGAACAGGTGACCACAGTGGACAGACATAACCAAATGTGTGAACAGGTGCACACAGTGGACAGACCTAACCCAGTGTGTGAACAGGTGCACACAGTGGACAGACCTAACCCAATGTGTGAACAGGTGTCCACAGTGGACAGACCTAACCCAATGTGTGAACAGGTATACACAGTGGACAGACCTAACCCAATGTGTGAACAGGTGCCCACCGTGGACAGACCTAACCAAAAGTGTGAACAGGTGCACACAGTGGACAGACCTAACCCAGTGTGTGAACAGGTGCACAAAGTGGACAGACCTAACCCAATGTGTGAACAGGTGCCCACAGTGGACAGACCAACCAAATGTGTAAACAGGTGCCCACAGTGGACAGAACTAACCAAATGTGTAAACAGGTGCACAAAGTGGACAGACCTAGCCAAATGTGTGAAATGTACACAGCAGACAGGCCTTATTTGTGGGGTATCCACAGCGGACAGATTCTAGCCAACTGTATGAGGTGCCCAGAGAACAGGTCCTAACTAATTGAGTATGGTGCCCACAGAGGACAGATTCTAAGTTTCTAATCAGAGCTTTCTCTTTCTCCCTTTCTGCCTTGTTCTTTTGTTTGTTTGTTTTGTATCGTTTATTTATTTATTTATTTAACTAATTAATTAATTTATTTATAGACAGAGACTTGTTACGTAACCCCTGCTGGCCTCAAACCTCAAACTCAGGGCAATCCTTCCCTTCACTCTCTTGAGTTCTGGGGTTATAGGTGTAAGCCATCGAGGTGTTATGGAATATTGTTTTACCTATGTAAAGATGTATTACATTGTCTGTGCTGCAGAATGTTACTTTAACTGTGTAAAGGTGTGTTACATTTGTTTATGCTGCATTTGTTTAATGATGTAAGGATGTGTGTTTAATTCTGTAAAGATGTGTTGCGTTTATTTCACCTTGCCTGCCTAAGACACCTGATTGGTCTAATAAAGAGCTGAGCGGCCAATAGCTAGACAGGAGAAGGATTGGCAGGCAGAGAGAATAAATAGGAGGAGGACTCTAGGCTTGAGAGAGGAACAAGGGAAGGGGGAGGAAGAGAGAACAGGGAAGAAAGAGAGGGACGTGCCTGGAGCAAGAAGCCAGGCAGCGGCCAGCCAGCCACGAGAAGCAGAGAAAGTAAGATACACAGAAGGAAAGAAAAGTAAAAAGCCCTGAGGCAAAAGGTAGATAAAGAGAAACAGGTTAATTTAAGTTAAAAGAGTTAGCTAGAAACGAGCCTAGCACTTACAACTAATAAGCCGAGCACTTATAACTAATAAGAAGTCTCCGTGTCATGATTTGGGAGCTGGTTGGTGGACCAAAAGAAAAAGCCTGGCAGGGCAAGGCTATTGTGAGCACAGCACGAAGGTCCTTATGCTCACAGCTGTCCAGGAAAACCAGTAATGATTAAGCACACAGGACTGTCTTCTCAAAGGAAAAGATATAAAACCTGTTCTTCCATCCAGAAAGCTGGCAACTGGTGATCTTTGTTATCTGTTCCACCAGGCCGTATCAGCTCCTACTGCCGGGACTGGAGATACCTAGCAATCTAAACGACCCTTGCAGGCAAGGGCTCCCCAAGCTCCCACAACCAAGATCGGAGATACTTAACAGTCTAAACCCTTACATTACCTGTACAGCCATGGACTCCCGCAAGCTCCCACAACCAGGACCAGAGGTGGCTAATAGCCCAAATGACCTGGGCCCTTAAGTTAGTACAGGTAGCCTATCTCCAGAACCCATCTTCTCAGAAGAAATCACATGTACCCTGAGTTGAGTCCTGATGTAATAATGCTTTCCTGTGCACCAGGACTGTATTACACCAGGACACTTCTTTCCGAATTATACTATGTTTAAATATACTGGCAATAAACCCCCTGGCATCGGACTCTCTAGAAGTTTTGTTTGTTTGTTTTTGTTTTTCATGACAAGATTTCTCTTTGTAACCATCCAGGCTATGCTGGAACAACTTGCTTTGTAGACCAGGCTGGCCTTGAACTCATAGAGATCTGCCTGCCTCTGTCTTCTGAGTGCTGGGATTAAAGATGTGCACCACTACCGCTGGGCTAGAAGTTTTGATCAGGTCTATACAGTCAATCTGAACCGAGTTTTTATTCTCACCTCTTTGAGGTTCATTCTCATGAAAATGTCTTCTGGGTCCCCTTCACAAGCCCACTTTTTAAAAATTAATTTATTTTATGTGCATTGGTGTTTTGCCATGGGTGTCAGGTCCCCTGGAACTGGAGTTACAGACAGTTGTGAGCTGCCATGTGGGTGCCGGAAATTGAACCCAGGTCCTCTGGAAGAACAGCCAGTGCTCTTAACCACTGAGCCATCTCTCCAGTCCCCACAAGCCCAACTTTAGGACATTTTTGTTTGTAGCCCAGGATATCCTTGACCATGCTGTGTAGTAGCTAAGGCTTGCCTTGAGCTCCTAATCTTCCTTCCTGCCTTAGCCTCCTGAGTGCTGGGACACAGTGAGCCACATGCCCAGAAATTAGGGCATTCTCAAAACATTTTCTACTAAAGGGCTTTTCCACTTTGCACGTCTTTGAGTCTGTAAACAGGATGATTGTGATAAAACTCCTAGTGTAGCAAGCTCCGGACACACCTCTGGAAAAGTCTCTGCCTGTCTTGTTTTGTTTGCTCATCTTAATTTATCTATATAGTTATCACTACATGACCAGCAGTAGGTGGAGTTTTACTTGAAGTATGGGCTGTGTGCAGAGATGAGGTGGGGGCATTCCAAGTGGTTCCGAAGGGGCAGAGAGACTCAGTCTAAATGCTAAGGGAGGTTGTAGCTGTATTTTCTGTTACAGCATGGTAAATATGGAGGAATGCAGCTCAGTTGGTAGCATGCTTGCCAAGTATACATGAAGCCCCAGGTTTGTTCTCTAGCAAGGATAAACCCTGTGTATGGTGGCACATGTCAGTAATCCCAGTGCTCTGCAGATAGAGGCAGGAAGATTAGAAATTCAAGGCCGTTTGTGATAGAGACCATGTTGGATCATAGGAGACCCGACTCAAACAAACCAAGAGTGATATATGTGGAAAGATACATTTTTATTATTTATTTATTTATTTTTTGAGACAAGGTTTCTCTGTGTAGTTTTGGTGTCCTGTCCTGGATCTTGCTCTGTAGCCCAGGCTGGCCTCGAACTCAGAGATCCACCTGCCTCTGCCTCCCGAGTGCTGGGATTAAAGGCGTGTGCCACTGCCCCCGAGCCAGTTCTGTATTTTGACTGATAGATTAGGCCATGTAATAATGTTTTCAATTGCACATGTTCCTTTCTGTAATGCATCTGATTTAATCATGTGCACAGCCAATTATGCACTAGCATGGGTTAGTAAGTAGGGAATTCTCTCTGAAGGTTCATCTGAGGCCACAGATTTGCTGTACTGTGGATGCATCCCAAAACAGCTCAGGCTGGATAATGCCCCTATCCTGTACCAGGATGCATTAGAGACATAATGTTGAAGAATATTATTTTAAGGTGCGTTACTTTTGCTTATGCTGCATTTGTTTAACTCTGTGAAGCTGTGTTACTGTGCCTGTCTAAACACCTGATGGTCTAATAAAGAGCTGAATGGCCAATAGCAAGGCAGGAGAAAGGATAGGCGGGGCTGGCAGGCAGAGAGACTAGATAGAGGGAGAAATCTGGGAGGGGAAAAAATCCAGCAGCCAGAGAAGGAAGAGGACTCCAGGGGCCAGTCACCCAGCTACACAGCGAGCCACAGAGTAAGAGTAAGATTTACAGAAGTAAGAGAATGGGAAAAGCCCAGAGGCAAAAGGTAGATGGGATAATTTAAGCTAAAGAAAGCTGGCAAGAAACTAAGCCAGGCATTCATAATTAAGAATAAACCTCCATGCTGGGCGGTGGTGGCACACACCTTTAATCCCAGCACTTTGGAGGCAGAGGCAGGTGGATCTCTGTGAGTTCGAGGCCAGCCTGGTCTACAGAGTGAGATCCAGGAAAGGCGCAAAGTTACACAGAGAAACCCTGTCTTGAAAAACCAAAAAAAAAAAAAAAAAAAAAAAAGGAATAAACCTCCATGTGTGACTTATTTGGGAGCTGGGTGGAGGGCCCGCCAAAAGAGCAAAAACCTCCAACAACAACATAGTTTAGTAGAACTGTCTAAATTTGTTGGTAGGGGCAGATAAATGTATACTATTTTTCATAGAGAGGAGTATGTGTGTCTGATGCAGATTTGGGTTCAAGATTGCCAGACGCAATTATCCAGAGAGGGTGTTTGAACATAGTGTGTGCAGTAAAGGATCGAAGTTGCATTATTAGAAGAGGGGTTGTGTAGCACCAGATCGAGTCGCAGGCTGTGAAACTATTTCCCAAGCTTGCTTGCCTCAGTTCTTTTTATAGCTTTGGTCAGAACTGGGAAGAGAAAA
Organism: Peromyscus maniculatus bairdii; assembly: GCF_049852395.1. Lineage (NCBI taxonomy): Eukaryota > Metazoa > Chordata > Mammalia > Rodentia > Cricetidae > Peromyscus > Peromyscus maniculatus. The sequence continues at coordinate 9,944,422 of NC_134861.1, forward strand.
ACTGCATTCATTCAGACTCCCCTCTAGCAACTATAGCTTATGAAAAGATGATGTAAAATCCAGGCCGTAAGGGCTAGAGAGATGGCTCTGTGGTTAAGATGAGAACACTACATAGAATACGTAACTGTGGAGTGCTCAGCCTCAAACGGGGCGCCTACAGCACACCCTCCTTGAGGCTCAGGGACCATCACTGAAGAGGGAGTAGAAAGATTATAAAAGCCAGAGAGAGGTGCAGGGTGCTTGTAGCGGTGGTGGTGTGTGCCTTTAACCCCAGCACTTGGGAGGCAGAGACAATCAGATCTCTGTGATTTCTAGGCTACCCTGCTCTACACAGTAAGTGCTAAAACAGCCAGAATCACATAGGAGACTCATTCTCAAAAAAAAAAAAAAAAAAAAAGCCAGAGGTTTGGGGAAGGGCTGGGGCAAAAATAATGTGTTTTCTGGATATGACAGGACTCCTGCGCTCCTGAACACATAGCAGTAGCTGTGGATGCCTGCATAAGACCTGCACAAGAACAAACCAGTCAGCATTCTAGTATGGAGTGGCAAGGAATTCATGAGCCTCCCCCAACTCACAGTGGAACTGAGGACTGGAGGTCCCTATTGCAAAGGAGAAGTGCATGTGGCCCCGAGAGAACCATATTACAATTAGCAGGATACTTAATATTTTAAAATAAATATTGGCTTCATTTAGCATTGGTTTACCATGGGAAAAGTCCTTACTCGGGGTTGGTGAAACAGCTTGCTTTTGAAAACCACCTGATTCTCTGAAACTGTTCTCTGAATGTGATCAACTATTATATGTGGATTGTTAAGACTCTACAACTTTATTTTGAATGTCCTTGCTGTTGTAACTTATTTTCCTGAGGTGCCTAAGATAGGAGAGAATAAAGCTTTTTTGAAAACAATCTTTCTTGGCTTGGGTGTGAGATTAGTGAACACAGTGGGTTGGCGGGACTATAGGGTCTATAACTTTCCAGGGAACGCACAGCCACACCCCATGAGCGGTCTCTCAGCTACTAGTCTTTACATTTATTATCATTAAACTTAAGTGAATCCTCCCTTCTTAGAGATGCGGGTCTTCTGGCAGCCAAGGAAGTTGGCTGCATAAAGCCTCAACCACATGCTCCTTATTGCAAATGGACACAATGACCTGGCCGAGGTGAACTCTGGCCACACTATACTTGGCAGCTTCCCAAATGCACCCTGAATATGTGCGTCGCTGGAGCCTAGATTGGAAACATGAGCTCGGAAACATGAATATCCACCAGAACACTATCCTCAAGGTCCCTTAGGGCAATCCATACAGACAACAGGTTGCGTACACTACCAAGGAGGCTACTGTTGGCAGCCATTGTACATTTTTGGATTCTTTTTTTTTTTTCCCTAAGTCTCTGGTAGCCACGGCTGACCTTGTCCTCCTGATCTCCCTGGTCTCTACCAGTCAAGTGCGAGGACTACCCAGGCGTGTGCCGCCACACCCAGCCAGAACAGAAAGTTACTAGAAAAAGGTTTCCTTGTGGCTCAGAGTAACAAGCCAGAGAAGCCAAGTGGCAGCGCGCCCAGCAGCAGGGTTGAAGCGTGGCCCTGCCCCCTCCCCGGGCCTTGAGGACCCGCCTCCCGGGGCGCGAGGCAGGCTGGGAAGTCGGCCTCCCTAAAGATGGCGGCAGAATTGAAAAGTCGGAGCCGCTTCCGCGGGCGCCCTCACGGCCCCGCAGGGTTCGGGCGAGCGGGAGTGTAGGGGAGGAGGGCGCCCTTTCAGAGCGGACGGGGCGGGTCGGGGGGAGGGCCGGCGTACTCCCTCGGCTCTGACGCGGTGTGGAGGGTCAGGGGTGAGCCCCGGGTCTCTTCGGGGAGCACTCCGGAGAGTCCTCCAGGCCGGGCAAGACGGCGCCCGCCACGGGGCCCCGAGCCTCCCTCGGGCCGGAAGTGCGGGCGCGCCGAGGCTGTGGGCGGGGCGCGAGGGGGCGGGGTCTCTGCGGTGGGCCGGCTCCCTAGGTCCGGAAGTGCGGGTGGGGCGCGGCCGGGGCGGAGACTGCGGGCGGGCAGGCGGCGCGGTGAGCGCGGGGGTGGCGGGCCCAGAGCGAGCATGTAGCGGCCGCTGGCGGTGGGGCTCCCGGGGCGGGCCACGGGGGCCGCATGCGGCGACATGGAGGAGGAGGGCAAGAAGGGCAAGAAGGTGAGCGCTCACCGGCGCGTCCTGCCGCGGGGCCGGGGCGTGGGGTGGGGGTCCCTCCGGGAGGGCGGGCGGGAGGGCGGGCGGCGGAGCAGCGGGCTGGGACAGTGGTCAGGTGGGCCTGCGGCTCGCGGAGGAAGTGCCGCGCCTTTCCGGGGGAGGGGGGTCCCCTTTGCTGCTCGCCCCGGGCCGGCTCAGACGCCCTGCCAGGGGGCCCGCCTTCCCCGCGCGCCGGGCTGGGACCGCAGAGGAAGTGGGCCCAGCGAGGGGCCAGGAGGTGGCCAGGACTGTGCGATGACCGGCGACGCTTTCACTGCCCACTTGGCTTTGTTTTGGGATGTCCAGTAGAAGCAGAGATGGCCTTAGCTTCTCGGCCGGTTCGCTCGTCGACTTGTCGCTCGTACTTAATACCATTGAGTGATTTCAGTGACGTTATGTTTGGCAGTAAGATTTAGGACATGGTTCAAGAGGCTCCTTCGTTTATGTAGTTTAAAAAATGTGGCTTTAATTACAGACTGGAGTAGTTGATAAAGAACATTTTAAGGAGCCTGGGAAGACCATGTCGGGGATGAACTGCCATTAAAGCGGAAAGTGGGGTTTGATAAAATGTATCCCTTTCAAATAAATGCTTTGCAATCTTAATGTTTTGCCTGTCCTGTCATTTTCATTTTGAGAAATGTGTGTACTTTATGGAAAAGTTTAAAACAGACTTTGATGTCCTAGCTCTGTTACCATCCGGGCTCCTGTACTCGGTTAATTGGCCAGGCTACTCATCACCTTGTTTTAGGAGGTGTCCCATTTATTAGAAAGTCTTACTTGGAATGGAGTAAAGCCAGGTGGCCTTCAGGGAGTCCAGACCAGCAGCGCTGCCCCCACTTTCTTATTGTTTCAAGACAGAGACATGCACTTGCTGTTTAGATGCCCTATCAGTCTGTTGCCTCCGAAGACGGTTTAAAGCTGGGAAACAGCCCAGCAAAGTGATTCAGCCTACAAGTGTTCTACAGAAAAGGGGGAGCTGAGTAGTGTAGAAGGATTTAGCTAGAAAAGAGGGGTGCTGTTTAAGAAGGACCTGGCTGAAGTGTGAATGACGCTGAATTGTGCTAAAATTTGTGCCAGCTGGTCTTTGCATTGCCAGTAGCCTAGAACCCTGGGGACTAGTCACCTGCTGTATTTGCACCACAAGCTGGAGTGCCCTATAGGACACCTGGCCCACATTCTTGTCTGGACAAATTGCTGGCTGATTTTTGTTTTGTGTATCATACCAGTTGGGGCGGAAAGCTGAGGAGCAGAGAGATGCATTAAGACTTCCCCTGAGCTTTTGGATTAGTAGTAAGAAAATGTTGCAGTTGTGGGTAATGGAAAAAAAAAATGGGTATAGACAAAGGTTGTGATTAGTTTCATTGTCTTTTAGAGGAGGTAATGTGCTGTGTCAGGACCTACACTAGCAATTGTATGTGTTCTGCCACTTGCGTCTGTCCCCTGTAAGCAAGAGAGACAACCTTTGGGACATGGATTCCTTTGTAGGCCATGACTTAACACATTTTACCAGGTATCTTCTGGTTTGGAGCTGGCAGAAGCTTCCTCATGTGCTTTGTTTTTGTTTTTTTGAGACAGGGTTTCTTATGCTTTGTAGCCCTGGCTGTCTTGAAACGTGCTATCTAGACCAGCTTGGCCTCAAACTCACAGAGCTTCTGCCTCTTGAGGACTGGGTTAAAGGCGAGCGCCACTACACCTGGGCTCCTCATGCGCTCTTTAATATGTGATGTCTCCTCCAACTTAGGAGTGTAAGTGTTTCTCATAATGGTCAGTTAACCAGAGATACTTGTTTTAAACATTTAATAGATTCAGCCAATCTCCCCTCCCCCAGACGGTTTCTTTGTGTAGCCCTGGCTGACCTGGAACTGGCTTTGTAAACCAGGCTGGCCTTGAACTCAAGAGATTCACTTGCCTCTGCCGAGTGCTAGGACAAAAGGTGTGCACCACCACCACTTGGCTACAAATTCAGTCTTAATAAATTTTATTAGTTTGGACATGTCAGTGCTGTTAGCTCCTTCAGAAAGATGTAAATTTGAGCCTATGAAAATGTGAATGGGGACTGAAGGTGTAGCTTGATTGGTAGAGTGCTTGTCTGCTAGGCCTGCAGCCCTGGTTTCAATCCCCAATGCTTTATAAAAGAGGCATGATGATGTTTTGTAATCCTGGCACTTGGAAGGGGGAGGTAGGAAGGAGGCTCCTTGGACATCCTTGGCAGCTTACAATGGATGGTGGTCAACCTAGGGTATATAAGAACCTGTCTCAAAACAACAAAAACTGGACTGTCAGGCCTTTCCCAGGTCTCAAATACTTAACTTGTTCCTATGTCTTGTCAAGTAGTGATTGAGATCTATTTTACTCTGGCCTATTCTTCAGACAGAAATCAGTGAACTGCTAGTGATCCAGAGGACCAAGTAGATTTCATGGAAGTGGCCCCAGGTGCTGTCCTGCGGTTTTTCAAGCTACCAGAGCACACAGAAGTATGGTGACTATACATTTCTAGCAGGATATAGTTTATCATGCAATCTGCTGAATCCCTGTTGTGCCCTGTGAACCAATTGTAATGGAGATGCCAGAAAAGCCAGAGAGCTTTCAGAGCTAGCTGGTGTAGAGCTGGATCAATACCACCAATCCAGAGGGGTGAGTGCATCAGAGAATCTGGCTGCTAGAGTTGTGGGTCCTGTGAAGGGATGTCTGCAGACAGGGGGGTGAGTGTATCAGAGAAACTGACTCCTTAGAGTTGTGGGTCCTGTGAAGGGATGTCTGCAGACAGAGGGGTGAGTGCATCAGAGAAACTGGCTGCTAGAGTTGTGGGTCCCGTGAAGGGATGTCTGCAGAGTGGCTGGTGCTTTTCTGAAAGTACCTGTTTTGGGTTTGGTAAATGAGACTCTTGTTATATTCAAGTTTTACTTTTAATTAAAAAAGATTTTTTTTTTTTTTTTTTTTTTTTTTTTGGTTTTTCGAGACAGGGTTTCTCTGTGTAGCTTTGCGCCTTTCCTGGAACTCACTTGGTAGCCCAGGCTGGCCTCGAACTCACAGAGATCCGCCTGGCTCTGCCTCCCGAGTGCTGGGATTAAAGGCGTGAGCCACCACCGCCCGGCACTAAAAAAGATTTTTAATGAATTTTGTGTACATTGGCCTGCATTTGTGTGTGAGGGTGTCAGACCTCATGAAACTGGAGCTGCTATGTGGTTGCTGGGAGTTGAACCCAGATCAGTCTCTCCAGCTCCTTTTAATTTTATATATGTGTACTTATCTGGGTGTGGGCACATGTGTGCGGGTACCCTCTGGAGCTGGACTTAGAAGCAGTTGTGAGCCAGCAGGCAGGGTGCTAGGAGTTAAACTGGAGTCCTGTACAAGAACAGTAAGCGCTTTTGACTCCTGAGCCATCTCTCTCCCCAGCCCTGAAGAAGGCTCTTACTTACAGAATAGTCTCAGATGTGTATATTATAGCCCTGTTCTGTTATGATACAATGCAAACCCCCAACACCACGTTTTTTTAGGGTTTCTCTATTAGCCCTGGCTATCCTGGAACTCACTCTGTAGACTGGCTAGCCTTGAACTCACATCTGCCTGCCTCTGCCTCGCAAGTGCTAGGATTAAAGGTGAATACCACCATTGCCTGATGACCTTGAACTCTGATATTCCTGTCTCCACTTCTGAGGGCTGGGATTGTAATTGTTCACTTGGGAACTCAGTACAGGGCTTTGTATGGGACAAATAGTCAATCACTATCAATTAAGACGCATTCTGTTTTCCTACCTTTTTAAAAACAGGTTCTTATTAGCCCAGGCTGGTCTGGAACTCATGTTGAAGCTCAGAATGACTTTGAGTCATTCAGCTTCTGATCCTCCTGCTTCTACCTCCTCAGTATTGGGACCATAGGTGTGCACCACCTAGTCTGGATTTATGGAGACTCAGGGCCTTGTGCATGCTAAGCAGGTCCTCTGCTAACTAAACTAGATCCCTGACCCTGTAATTTCTTTTTCTTTCTTTCTCTCTTTTGGTTTGTTTTTGGAGACAGGGTCTCATGTTCCAGATGGGTTTGGAACTTCCTTGCCCTGTTTATGCAGTGTTGGGGATCAATCCCACAGTTTTGTGCATGCTAGGCAAGAACTCTACCAACTGAGCCACATTTCTAGTTCCTCTTGGATCCTCTTCTTGAAGCAGGGTCTTGCTGTGTAGACTTGGCTATCCTGAAACTTAGTGGCTTCAAATTTGTGACAGCCCCCTATTACTGTTTTTATTTTTATTTTTTTTTACTTTGATTTTTCAAGGCAGGGTTTCTCTGTGAAACAGTCCTGGCTGTCCTGGATCTTGCTCTGCAGACCAGGCTGGCCTCGAACTCACAGAGATCCGCCTGCCTCTGCCTCCCAAGTGCTGGGATTAAAGGAGTGTGCCACCACCACCTGGCTGTTTTTATTTTTTTAGATTTATTATGTTGTGTGTATTTTGCCCAATGTATGTACACCACATCTGTGCATGTGCCCAAGGGGGTCAGAAGAGGGCATTGGATCTTGAGTTACAGACAACTGTGAGCTGCCATATAGGTGCTGGGAGTGGAACCCTGGGTTCTCTGCAGGAGGAACGAATGCTCCTAAGGCTGAGCCAACTCTCTAGCCCCTTACTTGGTTGTGTGTGTGTGTGTGTCCACTAATTGGCATATGGAGGTCAAAGAACAACCTGTAGGAGGGGAGCTTGATTCCCATTCTCCTCTTTGGTGCCTTGAAAGTGCCTGTAATTCCAGTTCCAGGCCATTTGATGCCTTCAGCTGGCCTCCATGGGCGCCCACCCAGAGGTGGCTTACACTCACATAAGCACACACGACATACAGATACATTTTTTTTTTTTCCTTCAGGGTCTGGCCATATGCCCATGACTGGCCAAGATCTTGCTATGTAGCCCAGGCTAGCATTGAATTCACAGAGATCCATCTTCCTCTGCCTCCCAAGTGCTAAGATTGAAGGCATGTGCCACCATGCCTCGTCAAAATGAAATCTTTTCTTATTTTTTTTGTTTTATTTGTTTGTTTTTGAGACAGAGTCTCTTCTGCATAGCCCTGGCTGTCTTGGAACTCACTCTGTAGACCGGGCTGACCTCAGACTCAGAGATCCACCTGTTTCTGCTGGGATTGAAGGCACGCCCAGTCCAAAAAAAATTTAAAAGACAGGTATATACTACCACGTGGGTCATGGTGTTCAAACTCAGGTTGTCAGATGGCTAAAAACCGTCTCTTTCAAGGTGTGCACCACTGTGTCTGCCCTTTTCTTAAAACAGGGTCTTCTGTTATTTAGTCCAGCCTGGATTTGCTGTGTATCTGAGGATGGCCTCGAACTGCTGACTTGCCTCCACCTCTCAAGTTCTGGGATAATAGCTGTACATGACACCATGCCTCGTTACTGTCCAGGACTGAAGTGGTCTTTATTTACTGCAGTGCCATGCCATGCTACCTATAGTGAGAAGAGGGTTAAAGACCTCCAGCTTTGGGAAGCTGGCCCCCTAGATGTCAAATCAGACTAGGAGAGATGCTGCGCTGCATTAGGAACGACAGGATGATGGATAGCACCAGCAAGGTCTAGGTGGGGACCTGGGGCTACTGCTGAAGTCTGAAGCAGAGAAGGGATAGAGACACCTGTAAACTGTTCACTTGGGCCACAGGAGATTGATGTCCGGTCTGTACCAGTCTACTTATCCACTCGGTGAACGCTGGTCCGCACCACCAGTGGCCAGCACAGACACCGGACAGAGCAGCCTCTGGGTAGGAAGCGGAGCCAAGGTCAGGTGGAAGAAGTTTTGATACAAATGATCAGGGGGGTAGGGAGGCAACCCCCATGCCTGTCTTCAAACAGGATTGATGAGTAGGCAGCCTTTTTTGTTACTTTGTTCTCATTCCTGCTTATACTAGTGTGGGTTGAATTCCACCCTGCACCCCCCAGTTCAACCCACACAATCTCCCAAGGTGACTGTATAGGGAGGGAGAGGTCTTTAAAGAGGTGTCTAAATGTTTCTTGTTAATTGTTTTTGAGACAGGATCTCTAGCTTAGGCTGCCCGGGACTTGATTGAAGCTATGGAGACTTTCCTGTCTTAGCTCTGCATACTGAAATGACAGGCAGCCACCATTCCTGGCAAGAGATGCCTAGGTGTAAATGGGGTGATCTGATTTGATTGGTGTTATTATGAGAAGATTTAGACACAGTCTGGGATCCAGGAAGAAGATGCCATCCATCTGCAAGCACAGGAGAAGGCCAGTAAAAGCACCCCTGCCTACGCTTTGATCTTGAGTCTCCAGCTCCTGGAGCTGGGAGAGGATAAGCTTCAGTGGATCAAACAAGCCATTTTTTTTTTTTAAATTAACTTTAATTTTGGCAGTACTGGGTATTGAACCTAGGACCTTAAGTATACTAGGCAAGTACTCTACCAGTGAGTGAACATCTGGGGTTTTTACCATGAGTTTATAATACGTCTTGGTGACCCTAGGATGATTTTTTTTTTTTTTTTTTTTTTTTTTTGAGACATAAGGTTTCTATGTGTAGCTCTGGCGAACCTGAAACTTGTTCTGTAGACCAGGCTGGCCTTGAACTCAGAAATCTGCCTGCTTCTGCCTCCTGAGTGCTGGGATTAAAGTTATGTGACACCACCACCTAGCCTAGGAAGAGTTTTTTGAAAAAATGTTCTCCCTTTGTCTCTCTCTGTGTGAGTTTGTGTGCCTGTTTATTTATGCAGGTGTACTTACTTGTACACATGGAGGCAGATTAAACATTGTCATCCTCTATTGCTCGCACATTGACAAGGTCTCAGTGAACCTGGAGCTCTCTGTTTCAGTTAAGGTTGGCTGGTCAGTGATCTACCTGACCTCAGTCTCCAGCTCTTAGGTTACAGATGTAACCATGCCTGACCTTTTCATGAATGCCAGGGACTGAACTCATGGGATCTGTGCTTTGTACAGCAGGCCTTTGGCCCACTGAGGCATCCTCACCCCCTTAGCGGGGTATCTCAAGGCTGACTCCAGAGGGCAGTTTGTAGCTGGGAGGACTGTGTTCCTGGAGGTTTCTGAGGAGCCGATCTATATGGTCGCTCTGGACAAGCTCCATTGTATTTTGTAAAGACCCTATGGCTGCATCTCACCCTATTAGAGGGACTTGAGACAGCATTTTACTCTGGCCCTGGCTGCCCCAGAATTCACTGTGTGTGTAGCCTAGGCTGGCCTTGAACTTGTAGTGACGATCCATCTTCAACCTCATTGCAGGCATGAACCATCAGAGATGGCTGCAGTCCATTCTTTATGGCCAAGAAACGCATGAGTATTTTGGGTATAGACCCTGTGGGGGACCAGGTTTTATCTTTAGGGGTCTGTAGCAGGAATGTAGCTATGACCTGCATAAATCCCACTGTCGTTGGGAGGCTGGATCCCTTCAGTTTGCTGTCACTGCTACACTTGTCACTAGTCTGAGAGAAGCAGCAGGCTTTGCTTTTGTTGTTGACAGGCTCTCCCTGTGTAGCCCTGGCTGGTGTGGTGCTGGCTGTGTAGACCAGGCTGGCCTTGAACTCAGGACGGTGCCTGCTTCTTGGCTGTAGCAGCAGTTCTCCGTAGCTCACCGTGCAGAGGTGAAAGGGTTTGGGTTTGGACTGTCCAGTGAGACAGTAGAGGTGTGGTTTTTGGATTTCTGGTGCTGAGGGTTGAAACACCCAGTGCCTCGTGAATGTGAGGCATGGGCTCTATCACTGAGCCGCATCCCCAGCCCAGCCTTTTTCTTTTCCGTCCTTCCAATACAAATCGGAAAATTTCTTCCCTTAGGTCTGTGCTGGTGCCAAAAAACGTGACACTGTTTTTCCTCCCCAGTGTACCTGATTGGTAACAGTTTTTTCTCTGGATTGTGTAAAGAATTAGGCATTTGACTGCAGGCATTACATGTGTACAATGAAAGTTTAATCCTCTTCAATGAGCACAGTAGGAAGTTGGAATTTGGCTTTTGTTTGGGGCTTAAAGTGGTGTATCATGTAACCCGGGGAGGTAGGATCTGAAAGTGAGCAAACTGGTCAGCCTAAACCCGGGGGTTACTGTTCTTACCTTACAGGACTTCAGGTGTGGTGCCATTTGGGTGCAAAGCACATTTCATGTGCGGGATTACTTGTAACTTTGAGGGTAAAAAAGAAAAAGTAAAATGTTTGTATTCATCCTGTAGTTTAAAATTGCATAAAAGTTTTTCCAAAAATCTTTAACCTACTTTGTGTGTATTGTGCCGTGAGCCCTGCGTCTTCTGTGACTTACAGTATCCCTTCTCCTTTCTTGGTTTACATGGAGCGAACCTAGGGGCTGGGCATGGTGCAGCACACGTGGTCCCCACACTGGAAGGCAGAGACAGGTGGATCTCTGGGGGTTGGAGACCAGCCTGGTCTACATAGTGAGTTCCAGGCCAGCCTGCTTTACCTCGTGAGACCCTGTCTCAAAAGTGGGGAGGGCCTGGAGATGGCCCATTGGTAGAGAAAGAACACTGGCGGCTCTTCCAGAGGACCCAGGTTCAATTCCTTAGAATCTACATAGCAGAAGCCATCTGTAACTCCAGTTCCAGGGGATCTGATGTTCTCTTCCTAGCCTTCTTGGGCACCAGGCATGAACATGGTACACAGATACACATACAAGCAAATCACCCAGACATAACAATAAATAAAATTTAAAGAGAAAAGGAGATGACCCCGATTGGCAGGCTCACATGTAAGAATATATCCTGGGTCTGGTAACGTCTGGCTGTTGTGTGTGTGTGCTGTTCAGTAACTCACTAGCTCCTGGCTGGTGGCATCTGGCGTCAGCCCCCGGCCGGCTACTTTTTTGAGACCCCTCTCACAATATTGTCTGTCTTGATCCCGAAACCCCAAGGTGACTGTGGCTCGTTTGCTTCCCTTTTTTCAACCCAGCCACCATGGCAGCATTTTATTTTTTAACATTTATTTTTATTTTGTGTTTGTGAATGTTTTGCTTGAATGTCTGTGCACCATGTGCATGCAGTGCCTGTGGAAGCCAGAAGAGGGCAACAGGTCTCCTGATAGACAGTTGTGAGGTGCTGTGTGGGTGTTAGGGTTGAACCCACAGACTGTGCGAGAACAGCCAATGTGCAAGAGCAGCCAATGCTCTAACTGCTGAGCTGTCTCTCCAGTCCTCCGGTATTTTGTCATGAATTTTATTATTGTTTTCTTTTTATCTTCAGACGTTCTGGGATTTATTGTACCTGTATTGTTGTTGTTGTTGTTGTTGTTGTTTTGGCTCCTTCTCCAGAATCGAACCCTGATTCCCCGTCACCCGTGGTCACCACGGTAGGCACGGCGACTACCATCGAAAGTTGATAGGGCAGACGTTCAAATGGGTCGTTGTTGCCACGGAGGGCGTGCGATTGGCCCGGGGTTATCTAGAGTCACCAAAGTCGCCGGTTCCCGGGAGGGAGCTGGCCGGGTTGGGGTTGGTTTTGATCTGATAAATGCATACATGCCACACACACACACCCCCCCCCCCCCCCCCCCCCCCCCGCCATGTTTGGTTTTTTTTGAGACAGGGTTTCTCTGTGTAGCTTTGGAGCCTTTCCTGGAACTCACTCTGTAGCCCAGGCTGGCCTCGAACTCACAGAGATCCACCTGCCTCTGCTTCCCGAGTGCTGGGCTTAAAGGCGTGTGCCACTGTCCCCGGCTGTACCTGGATTTTTCTTTTTTAAAGATTTATTTATTTATTATGTATACAGTGTTCTGTTTGCATGTGTCCCTGCCCGCCAGAAGAGGGAGCCAGGTGTAATTACAGATGGTTGTGAGCCACCATGTGGTTGCTGGGAATTGAACTCAGGACCTCTGGAAGAAGAGCCAGTGTTCTTAACCTCTGAGCCATCTCTCCAGCCCAAAATGATTTTTTTTTTTTTTTTTTTTTTTTTTTGGTTTTTTCGAGCCAGGGTTTCTCTGTGTAGTTTTGCGCCTTTCCTGGAACTCACTTTGTAGACCAGGCTGGCCTCGAACGCACAGAGATCCACCTGCCTCTGCCTCCCGAGTGCTGGGATTAAAGGCATGTGCCACCACCGCCCGGCGTACCTGGATTTTTATGAGGACTTCAACTCAGGTTCTCATGTTTGCTTATCCCTTGCTCTTCCCTTACTTTAGAGCTTTGATTTTATTTGTGTGTACGGTTTTTACCTGTGCCGATGTCTGTGCACCACGTGTGCCTATTGCTTGCAAAGGCCAGAAGAGGGCATCAGGTCCCCTGGGACTGGAGTTATAGATGGCTGTGAGCCACCACGTGGGTACTAGGTGTTGAACCAATTCTCTACAGCTCCATACCCTGTTGAGTTACAGTCTCTCATAGCCCAGGTTGGTCTCGAAATTCCTATGTAGTTAAGGCTAGCCTTGAACCCTGAGCCTCCTTCCTCTACCACCCAAGTACTAGGGTTACAGAATGTACTGCTGCCCTTGACTTTTGTTTTTTGAGAGAGTGTCTGACTAGGTAGTCCCAACTGTCCTGGAACTCACTGTATATCAGGCTGGCCTTTGCCTGCCAAGTGCTCGCATTGAAGACATGTGCCACTATACCTGGCTTGGATGATTTTTGGAGGTGGGGTGGGGGGGTGGACCGACAGGGTCATCTGTAGCTGAGGCTGACCTCAAACTATTTAAGTGAGAATGACCTTGAACTTTTGATCCTCCACCTTCCAAGTGCTGGCATTAGAGAACGTCAGGCTCTGGAGTGCATGTGTATACCCACTATCCAGATTCCACCACTGACCTTGGCTGCATTCAGAACATGAGGCTCTGGAGTGCATGTGTATACCCACTATCCAGATTCCACCACTGACCTTGGCTGCATTCAGAACATGAGGCTCTGGAGTGCATGTGTATACCCACTATCCAGATTCCACCACTGACCTTGGTTGTATTCAGAACATGAGGCTCTGGAGTGCATGTGTATACCCACTATCCAGATTCCACCACTGACCTTGGTTGCATTCAGAACATGAGGCTCTGGAGTGCATGTGTATACCCACTATCCAGATTCCACCACTGACCTTGGCTGCATTCAGAACATCAGGTTCTGGAGTGCATGTGTATACCCACTATCCAGATTCCACCACTGACCTTGGCTGCATTCTTTTATCTTATGTCCAATTATCCTGCCCAGTCATTGACTGTTCTGATTCTTCTGATGCATTTCAAAGGATTTTACAGACACTACTCTAGAATGTGTCAGCATCTGTTTTTTTAATTCTTTTTTGTTTATTTGTTTTTGTATTTTTTGAGACAGGGTTTCTCTGCATAGCCCTGGCTGTCCTGGAACTCTCTCTGTAGACCAGGCTGTCCTCAAACTTGGAAATCTACCTGCCTCTGCCTCCTGAGTGCTGGGATTAAAGTTGTGCACCACCACTGCCCAGCTCATTCATTCATTCATTTTGAAGTAGGGTCTCACTATGTAGCTCTGATTGACCTGGAACTTGCTATGTAGAACAGGCTGCCCCGAAATGGAATTTATTTTTCTGCCTCCAGTATGCTGGGTCAATACACCTTCCTGCAGTTGAAAAAAATTTTTTTTGAGAGACAGTTAATAAACAATGAAATGTACACAGACTCCATTGTACATTAAGTTTTGGCAAATGCATACATTGTGCAACTTGTTAGCTTTCCGTAAACTGTACCAAAACACTGGAACAATCAACTTTAAAAAGCTGCTCTGAGATTTATTGCCCTGTAGTGCTGGGTCTGTGGTGAGGTGGCACATGGAGGAGGGTTGGGTGCCAGAGCACTTGACCGATCTAGAGCCGGGGGCAAAAGAGGCTGGCAGCATCCACCTCGCCGTGACTTCAGGACCTTTTGACAGGTCCCACATCCAAATGTCCATTTCTAATAGTACTGTGCTGGGGACCAAACATTTACCACACAGGCCATTTGGGGAGAGATTGAACATCTAAACTATACTGGACCCCAAATTCTCTACTGAGAAATAGATCACCGCTGTCCCTGGGAATATTTCTTAATGCCCCTGAAGGCTTTGTTGTGTTATTTTAAGACAAGGTGTCATGTAGCCCAGGGTGGCCTCAGCCTTGCTGTGTAGCCGGGACCTTCAGTCTCTGTTCTTCCTGCTTTCGTGACTCACGTGTTTATTGCCATGTTCGAGGATCGAACCAAGGGTCTCTTGCTTGCAAGGTGAATGAATATTCCACCAACTGAGCTATATCCTCACCTCAAATAGGAACTGAAGCTAATTAATTTTTTTCTTTTTTTTTTTTTGAGGCAGGGTTTCTCTACACAGCCCTGGCTGTCCTGGAACTCACTCTGTAGCCCAGGTTGGCCTGGAACTCACAGATCTGCCTGCCTCGGCCTCCCAAGTGTTGGTATCAAAGGCAAGTCTGTTCTTAATTACTTTTGAGATAAGGTCTCACTGTGTGGCTTGGGCAGGCCTTGAACTCAACGACAGTTCTGCCTCAGCCTCCTGAGTACTGGATTTACACCTTGCCTAGCCATATTCAGCTTTATAAGATAATGCCAAACTGTAGCTGAATTTTTTCTTTTCCTCCTTCCCCTCTTTTTTTCTCTGCCATTTCTGCCTCTCCCATCCCCCCCCCCTCTCATTTTTTTGAGATGGAGTCTTTTGGCTTTGAATATCTGTTTATCTTCCTTCCTCAGTTTCTTAGTTGATCTTTGTTTTCTGTCTTCTTTGGGGCTGGGTACTCCTCAGTACTTTGTTCTAGTTCTGCTGGGCTTTGTATGTGTTGTCTTTAGGGGGTACAGTACTTAACTGTAATTTGTGACTGACTGCTGTAAATCAGGGTTTTTCTGTTACTTTTCTCGTGCAGTGTGGAAGCTGTCAGTGGTGTTAGTCATTTAAACCTCATTCTGTTCTTTGAGCAGTCTCCAAGGTGGGTTTTACTTCCATGTGTGCTGCAGTCCTAACATTACGTCGGTGTTGTTATTTTTTGAGACAGCATCACCAGTGACTCACTATATAGCCAAAGCTGGGCGGTCCCAAATTCTGCTCTGTTTCCACCTCCCCAAGTGCTGGGTTACAATTATGTGTCACTGTGACTGGCTTTTGCTTTCAACGATTGACTTTTCAACTTTTTTGTTGAAATTTTAAATTTATGTAACATTTTCATAATACACAGAATACCCATATGTCTTCTACCCAGATTCCTCGGTTGTTACCATTTCAGAGCTAGTTAAGAATAAGCTGTGAGGCAGACATCATGGCACGTGCCTGTAACTCACTCCAGCACTCCAGAGAAGAGGCAGGAAGATTATAAGTCGAAGCCAGCTTGTGGGTAATGAGACCCTGTCTCCAAAACAGAAGAAGAACCCACTGCAGAGCGACAAAACCAAGGGGCCATCAAAGAGCGTGAGCTGCAGCTGCACCCTCCTCTAGACACTGGCGGCACAGGGAGACTCCCTCATTGGTCACTGACACCCCAGCAGTCAGGGAGCTGGCACTCACTCACTGCTAACCTCCTGCGGCCTGACTCTGTCGACATTGCTAGTTGCCTCCTTGGCTGTTCTTCGTTGATCCAGGTGCATGGATCTTACAGTTTTAGGATCATGTGTTGCATTTGGTTCACGTGCCTCTAAGCTGCTTGAATCTGAAATAGTTCTGAGTCTTTTTTTTTTTTCTTTTAATCAAAATTACCCTTTTGACAATTTCTACAAATATATAAAATGTATTTCTGAACCTTTCCTTCTTTAAATCCACTTCTTTATGATCCACTGAGTTTACAAAATACTTTATTTTTAGCTCTGTGTACGTGTGTGCCTGTGGGTATGTGTGTGTTGAGTAGAGTATGTGTGGCTGTGAAGTCTGGACTGGGGGTCACAAGTGGTTGTGAGCCACCTAGCATGGGTGCTGGGAACTGAACTCAGGTATTCTGCAAGAGTAGCATGTGCTCTTAATTGCTAAGCGGGCTGTCTTTTCACTCAGTTTAATTAGGATTGCTTGCCTGAATGTGGATGTACGGAGCATGGGGCACTTACCAGTAGCTATAGTACTGACCCCTCAGATCTCCTAATGCAGTAAGTCTTCACGAGGGTGGGGCCTGAGTTCCTCCCCAGGGGTGGAATGTTGATGAGGTCACCACAGTTGTGAGCTCTTGAGGGCAGTGGCCATGGCATGTCCTCACTTTCCAGCTCTTACATGCTCTCTGCTCCCTCTTTTTGCATTGTTCCTTGATCCTTAGTGGGGTGACATAGATGTCTTTGTTTGTTTGTTTTTGAGACAGAATTTCGCTGTGTAGCCCTGACTATCCTGGAACTCACTCTGTAGTTCCAGGCTAGCCTTGAACTCAGTAATCTATCTACCTGGGATTAAAGGCATGTACCACCCCTGCCTCCAAGATAAATGTTTTTAAAAAATCATTCATTTGAGAATCTTGTTAAATGAATTTGACTGTATTCACCCTCCCCCAACTCTTCCCATGTCCTCCCACCTTTCCTATCCTCCCCCCCACCCCCTCCCCCCCCATCTCCCACCCCCCACCCTCCCCCACCCCCGCCCACATCAAGTCCAGTTTATGCTGCCTGTATATTCACGGGTGTGTAGCCTTCTGCTGGATAATGGCTGACCTACAGACAGTTCCTCCCTCTCCTAGCAGCTCTAAATTGACATTAACTCTTCTTGCTTGGTAGGAGTGGGGTTTTCATGTCTACCTTCCCTCTCCATGCTGGATTTGGTCTGGCTTGAGCTTGCCCAGGGACTGTACAATAGTAGCACAGTCTGTTGCTGTGAGTGCACCTCTGGAGACACACCTCCCTGTGTCTGGAGGGCAGTGATCTTTGTATATATCCATTCACTGATCCCGGCTTTTACAGTCTCCCTTCTTCTGCGATGATCCCTCGAGCCTTGGGAGGATGGGTGCAGTACAGATGTCTGTTTAGGGCTGAGCATCTCCCGTCTCTTGTTCTCTGCACTTTGTCAGTTGTGGGCCTGTCAGTCACCAACTACGGCAGATTTGAGCCTCTCTAATGAGGGTTGAGCTTAAATCTACAGGTGTAGCAATAAGTCATTAGATCGGTTTAGTACTATGCTCATTTACCACACTAAAATAGTTAGTTCTCCCCCAGGGCCCGTGACCTGTCTAGCCACAGGATTTGACCCAATAATGCTGCTGGGTATGGGTTCCCTCTAGTGGTGTGGGACTTAACTCCAATCAGGAAGTGGTTGGTTAGTCCCGTGATGTTCAAGGTACTTATTACAATTACACCAGTGTCTTGAATTGACAGTTTCATTTATTTTTTTGCTTTTTTTTTTGTTTGTTTAATGAGACAGGGTCTCCCGTACCCAGCCTGGCTTCAAACTCTAGGTTGCTGAAGATGGAGAATGACCTTGAACTTCTGATTGATTCCTCTGCATTTCTGATTCCTCTGCATTTCTTTCTTAAGTGCTGGGATTATAGATATGTCATGCCTGGTTCATTCAGTGTTGCGGGTAGAACCCAGGGTTTTGTCTGGGCTGGCAAGCACTGTGTCTCCATGTCCCCAGCCCACCCACTGCTCTTTCTCTGATAGAGGGTCCCACTGTGTCACTCTAGCTGGCCTGAAACTCTGTGTAGACCAGGCTGGCCTAGAACTGGAAGAAATCTGCCTGCCTCTGCCTCTGCCTCCTGAGCGCTAGGACTAAAGGCTTGAGCCGTCACGTCTGGCTTGATAGAGATGTTTCAAATAGGAATTTAAAATAACACCCGTGATTGAGGCCAAAGAGCATGGACCTTTGATTTTAACCCTCCTTTCCCACTTTCTGAGAATCTTCCAAAAGAGACCACTAACCTTGGGACCAGAGAGGCGGCTCTTACAGAAGACCTGCATTTGGTTCCCAGCAGCCACATCAGGGGGCTGAGAGCTGCCTATGGGTCTGGTTCCAAGGAGAGCCAGTGCATACACTTAAAAATAATACAAACAAATCTTTTAAAGAAAAAAAAAAAAGATGACTAGCCTTGTTTATATTCAAAACAAATCTTGACTCCCTTGAGACTTAGCACAGTAAGGAGTCCTCGGACCTTTTGGTGTCTGTTTTTATCTTGCTAGCCTATAGTTCTACTTATTGTTCCTCAGGACTACTCTGATCTCATTTATCCTAATCCCAAAGTTCCCAGAAACACCCTTTGAACAGTGTAATTTAAGACGAATCATCACAACATACTTCCTATGTGGGCTGGAGAGATGGCTTGGTGGTTAAGAGCACTGGCTGCTCTTCCACAGGACCCAGATTTTGTTCTCAGCACCCACATGGCAGCTCATAATTGTCTATAATTCCAGTTCCAGAGGATCCTGTGTCCTTTTCTGGCATCAGGTAACAGACATGTTCTTGGTACATAGACTTACATGCAGGCAAAACATGAAACACATAAAACCAAGGGGCTGGAGAGATGGCTCAGAGATTAAGAGCACTGGCTGCTCTTCCAGAGATCCTGAGTTCAATTCCTAGCAACCACATGGCTCACAACCATCTATGAGATCTAGTGCCCTCTTCTGGCGTACAGGCATGCATGCAGGCAGAATACTATATACATAATAAATAAATCTTAAGAAAAAATAAAATAAAAAACAACCTTCCTATAAAGACCAGTTGGAGAATATTTTATTAGGCTTCAGACCAAGAGGCAAAACCCAGGCCAGTAAGTAGATACTTAGGATATAAAAGAGAAAACAAACTTCCACAAAGCTTATATTGAGGAGATTAAAAGGCCATAATCACTGAGTGAGCAGTAGGTTTTTGTTGTTGTTGTTTGTTTTGTATTTTTTTCTTTTTCTTTTATTTTTTAATTAATTAAAATTTCTATTACCAGCTTGATACAGTATAAATTCTTATCTTAATAGTGAAATGTTTCATTGAGGCTTGCTTAGTAATTGAGTAAAACCAAAACTTATTATAAGCCATAGTCATCCTAGAGTCCCCTATGCTATATATATGTATGTATGTATGTATACATATGTATATATATATGATATATATCATATGGTTCTGTGGTTGCAGTCTGATTGTTCTTTACTTTATATCTAGTATCCACTTATGAGTGAGTACATACCATGTTTGTCTTTCTGGGTTTGGGTTACCTCACTCAGGATGATATTTTCTAGTTCCATCCATTTGCCTGCAAATTTCATGCTGTCATTGTTTTTCTCTGCTGAGTAGTACTCCATTGTGTATATGTACCACATTTTCTTAATCCATTCTTTAGTTGTGGGCATCTAGGTTGTTTCCAGGTTCTGGCTATTACGACGAATATTGCTGCTGTGAACATAGTTGAGCATGTATCTTTGTGGTACGAATCAACATTCCTTGGGTATGTGCCCAAGAGTGGTATGGCTGGGTCTTGAGGTAGATCGATTCTCAATTTTTCTGAGGAACCGCCATACTTTGTTTTGTATTTTTTGAGGCAGGGTCTTGCTGCATATCTTTAGCTGGCCTGGAGTTTGCTCCAGAACCCAGGTTGTCTGGTCTTGAACTCACAGAAGTCTGTAAGCCTCTGTCTCCTGTGTTGGAGTTAAAAGCATGTACCACCATGCCTGGTTTAGAACACAGTTTTTCCTGTAATTTTGGCTGGGAGACTAGCCTTTAACAGCCAGGCCTTCTCTCCAGCCCAGAGCAGTTTTTCTACTAGGTTCTGTTGCTGAGGATGGGATTCTTTTTGGTGACTTAACATTTTGCTGGTCTTGACTCACTGTGTAACCAAAGCTGGCCTTGAGTTTGCTCCTCTCAAGTGCTGGTTGCAGGTGTGTGCCATCTTTCCTGGCACAAATGTTTACTCCTGAAAGTGTTGGTAGTGGGACTAGGGGTGGAATGCATAGTTAGCATGTACAAGGCCCTGGGGCTTCAGCCCCCAGCACCACAAAATACAAACAAACATTGGTGTTTTTGAAGTAAAAGCAGCAGACAGATGTTGGCCGATCCCAGACTGTCCAATCCCAGACCACTCCTTTTGGTCTTAGCTCTGTCTATTTTATTATCCCCATGAACTTTTCGTAACTTCTGAGATAGTGTCCTGTTCTCGTTCCGTAGCTGTCTGCTCTTGTTGTGTGGGTAGTTCTTCAGCAGCCTCCCCTGACTGCCTCTCCTCTCCTCCCTCGCCTTTCTCTGTCATGCTGGTCCCACGGTGCGTGTGCAGAAGGAGGGTGTTGATGAGTGGGTTAGTGTAGGCACCTCTTCATGATCTTCTCAGTCATGTGTTTCCCTGGGAAGGGGGGGCACCCTGGGAAAACAAAAGCCAGTGGCCTCCTGATGTCTCCCTGGACCCCCCCCCCCCTCCCCACTGTGTCTGTTCTGAGGGTCAGTGTGTCCTGCTTCCTTTCTGTGAAGGCAGCGTTAGAAAGGAGCCCGAGACGTGACTCCTGGCTTTTAAGGAGGTCGTGACGGGCTCGCTGGTGTCAGGACTGAGTCACGAGTGTGTGGGACTGCACTCCCACGCCTCCTCTGTGCTTTCTGACTTTTCGGAGTTTTTGGCGCACAGGTGAATAATTGAAACACAGAATTAGTCCACAGGAACAGGTTTTGGAACCAGGAAGGATTAAACTTTATTTGTTGTAGGCCAGTGAAGCAAAACCTTGTGAAATTGCCCATTTGTGGACAAAGAGCCGTTGAATGTGTCAGCCTTCTGATTCAGTTCAACCTGGAATTAATAAAATGGTGAATGCGCTTCCTCATAGGGTGGCTTCACTTAGTGAATTTTCAGCTTTATGAGGACACAGAAGATCCCCACACAGTTGTTCCCAAGAAGCTTTCACTTTCAGTCTATAGATCTCAGTAGATTGTACGGAACACCCACCACTGGTGAGGTCTTAGATGGGGTGGTCTTATGGGGCTGATGTAGGCGTTCTGATCACGTGTAAGGCAGACACACCTACACAGGGAGGTTAGGTGGGTTAAGTGCATTTTTACTTAATAATTCACCACAGGGCTAGGAACATCTGAGTTTTGTTACATTCGTTTATTGGTCTGAGGATATGTATGTGTGTGTATGTGTATGTATGTGTGTGTGTGTGTGTGTGTGTGTGTGTGTGTGTGTGTGTGTGTGTGTGTATATATATCTATATAT
Organism: Peromyscus maniculatus bairdii; assembly: GCF_049852395.1. Classification (NCBI taxonomy): domain Eukaryota; kingdom Metazoa; phylum Chordata; class Mammalia; order Rodentia; family Cricetidae; genus Peromyscus; species Peromyscus maniculatus. Next base: position 9,965,666 of record NC_134861.1, read on the forward strand.
ATATATATATATGGTCACACTAATTAGCCAGTTAAGTAGTTATTCCTATTTGCAAGCCATTCTGGAATATTCAGTCATAAGGGCCTTTTGTTGTTGTTGTTTTTATTTTTCTTTTGTTTTTTGAGACAGGGTTTCTCTGTGTAGCCCTGGCTGTCCATGAACTCACTTTGTAGACCAACCAGGCTGCCTTGAACTCAAGAGATCTGCCTGCCTCTGCCTCTAGAGTGTTGGGATTAAAGGCGTGTGCTACCACCACATGGCCATAAGGACCTTTTATCAATAACAAATTTAACTTCTCTTTTCCTGAATGAGGAAGTTTAACTATGAAGCGATTAAAACAAACTTGCTCATGAACACACGTTGTTTTGTTTTGTTGTAAGTTGGTGACTTAAATCCAAGAGTCTGCTGGCCTAGGCAGCTCTAGACGGAGCACTTAGACCCAGATGCCGCCTTCCTCTGGGCACACCTGGAAATGCGCCTGTCTCGTAAAGGTCTTGCTGCTGTGATCAAGTGGGGAAACAGCACCGTGGAGCGGACATGTCCTTGTCCTCCTGCCTGCAGGACCAGAGGGCCCTGGGTCTTCTCTGGTAGGTACAGTCCTGCGGTGTCTGCTTTCTGCTTGTTTGGCTGTGGCACGTCAGGCCGCAGAATGCCAAACCTCCACAGTAACATCCATCAGCTGATTGCACGGAGGTGGAGGGAAACGGACCCAGGCTGCCTAGGGGATTCTCCTGCTCCGAGCAGTGGAGGAATGTTTGCTGGTTTACCTTGTCTCTTTAGCATCTTCTTGGAATTGGCCAACAGCTTCTGGGTGCTGTTGCCCTTCAAGCTTTCTAAAAACTGTAAACAACTTCAGTAAGCTTTGCAGAAGGAAGCTGTGGTTTCTGGTCTTCCTGTGCACTCGTGTTTTTTCAGAGGGAGGGCTCAGCATCTGATCCTATTTTTCAGCCAGCTCAGAAGGGCTAGAAAATGCATGGCAACTGTCGGCAGAAGGTGAGGAACCAGGATTCCTCCAAAGAAACTTCTCTAACTGAGTGTCCCAGGAGCTCTCCCGTGGAGAACGAGGTAGGTTCACAGCCAGTGTGAAAAAGAATATCCTTGGAGGGACCACCATCCATGCTGCTTCCAGGATGTGCTTGTACACTGGGACCCTGAGTCCCACTCTGAGATGCTGGGTGGAGCTCCTTCACCAGCTTCTCAAGCTGAGAGACAGTGTGCTGGGGAGAGTCGTGCCAGGGTTAGGGCCTGGGTGTGAGGAGCTGCCCTGTCCAGCTGAGGTATAGACCGTTGCACTCACTCATCTTAAGGAAGGAGAGGCCATGGGTTTCATGTCTTCCAGGGAAAATATTTTCCTGTGGACCTGTCGTCCTTGGAGTTCTAAGATCACAGTTGAAAAATGGTGGTGGGGAGAGGTTGAGAAATCGAGGGATCTCAGATCTGGAAAGACGTGTGCCTCGAGTTTCTCCCTGAATGCATACCAGGACTAGGCTGCCAGCATGGACTCTGGCCTGGCATAGCCCTCTGTGGCCGTTAACACTCCTGTGGACTCACAGTAGAGCAAAAAGGTAGAGCAGGCAGAGATCCCATTTGATCCCATTCCTCTTGAACTTGGGAGTCCTGAGGTAGGGATGTATGCCGGGCATGTTGTGCCCGTTGTCTTGGTCCATATGCCAGGGTCCTTTTTCCATGGGTAGGGCTGGAGTGCTTACTTCCCTTTCTCACCCCCCTTTTCTCCTTTCCCAGGGTCTCATGTCCCATGGTTATTGGTTGAGGATGACCTTGAACTTCTGATCTTCCTGCCTCTATCTCCAGAGTGCTGATGGTAGTAGACTTGTGGCACCTCACCTGATTTTTATGAGGTGTTGGGAATTTAACCAAGGACTTTTGGGCAACTGAGCTACATCCCTAGCCCTTAATTTTCTGAGACAGAGACAGAGACAGACAGAGAAGTGGACCTGTCCCAGGTGTTGCAGAGAGCATCTGTGAGGCCGCAGTGGCAGCAGAAGGAGGTCCTTGTTTGGTTTGGTTTGGGGTTTTTTGAGGCAAGGTCTTACTCTGTAGACCAGGCCGTCCTGGAACTCACAGAGATCTCCTACCTCTGCCTCCGGAGTGCTGGGATTAAAGGCGTGCACCACCGTGCCAGGCTCCAGCTAGGAACTCTTTATTTTAGAGTTTGTATAAGATGCAGCAGGATGTGATGAGGAGTGACAGGTGGGATCTGTAGGAGGGTCTAGCTCCTGCTGCCCTCCGGCCGGCCTCCCCACAGGCCTCTTCTCAAACCCTCCCACTGACCTCTGAGCCTCTTCCGGCCCCCCATCCCGCCCCGGCCTGCTCTGCCGGTCTCAGTGCGGTTGCTGTCTGTCTTCCGGTTAGATTAGGGGAAGGGGACAGTACCTTCACTTTCACTGTTAGAGCCACGTTGTGGGGCACGTGGCAGGCGTGCATAGGGCCTCTTGCTTTGAGTATTGAGGTAGTCTCTCCCCCCTCTCCCCTCCCCCACTCCCCCACAGTTTTTCTGTGCAGCCCTGGCTGTCCTGGAACTCGCTCTGTCGCCCAGGCTGGCCTCGAACTCACGGAGATCCACCTGCCTCTGCCTCCCAAGTGAGTGCTGGGGTTAAAGTCGTGGGCCACCACCGCCCAGCAAGGTAGTCTTAGGATAAGATGAATCCTACCAAGTAGTTGATTATGAAGATTAAATCACAAGCACATGTGAGACTGTGGCACCCACCGTTTTGTGCCTTAGTTTGCCCCTTTCTTTTATCTTGGGCTTGCTAGACTTTCTCCAGAATAATGTGCTGAGCTTAGGGCTCTGCATGTTAGTATGTGTGGCTGTATTATTTACTTTGGTCCTCAAAGAAAGAGCTTGCTTCCCAGGAGTCTAGTGGTACTGGCTCTTCTCATGGATATATATATATATATATCCATATCCATATTTAAACCACTAACGTTTCATTCATTCATTGTGTGTGTGTCTCTGTCTGTCTGTCTATGTCCATGTCCATGCCACAGTGCATGTAGAGGGCAGAGTCACTACATGAAAAGACCAGAGTGAGTTAGTTGCAGAGATTTGTGTATTTTTGAGATAGGATCTCCCTATGTAGCCCAGGCTGGTATTAAACTCCAAATCCTCCTGCTTCCAACTGCCGGCGTCGTGCACAGGGTGTGCCAACATCCTGGGGTCACTACCGTGGTTCTCTGGATAGTTGTGTTGGTTTTGTTGTGGTGGTGGTTTTTAGGTTTCTAACCACGTCGTCTCCCACACATACACATACCTTTTTTCTTTCTGTGGCACTAGAGGTTAAAACAGGGCTTCATGTGAGGTAATTACTGTGCTGCTGAGCTCCATGCCTATTCCCGTTTCTAGCTTGAAGAACTATTTTAGGCATAAGATGGCAAGTAGTGGAAAAATAGTGTCAAGATCCGAGGGGCTTTTTCAGAGAGAATCTAGGAATTTTTCAGTGTGTCGAGAACACTGGATTCCTGTGTTCTGCATTCCTTTTCCCAGTTCTGTGCTTGCACAGTGGCTTACCCCTTCAACCCCGAGGACTCAGTTTCTTCAGGAAAGACTTGGTGTGGAAGTCCTGCCCTGCTGGGATTCCACTCACCTTGCTGCCCTTCTGGGTCCAAGTCACGCACACTCAGTAACACGATGAATGAAGAATACCAGTTGCTCAATCTGCCTTTTGATCTCTGTATTGACCTACAGGACATCACAGCCAGTTACAGACCCTATGATAATTACTGAAATCTTGACTCTGTGCCTCAAAATATTAATTATTTGTCTGTTTATTTATTTACTTGGATTTTTTTGAGACAATTTTTCTCCGTGTAGCCCAGCCTGTCCTGGAATTCACTGTGTAGACCAGGCTGACCTCAAACTCGCCGAGATCCTCCTTCCTGCCTCTACCTCCCAAGTGCTGGGATTAAAGACATGTGCCACCATGCCCTACTCGTTTACTTTTTAAGCAGAATTTCCTTTGACATTTTCATGTTAAGAGCTGGTGGGGTGGTTCCCACCTGGGGTTGCAGCACTCAGAAGTCTGAAGCAGGAACAGTGTGTTTTCAGCCAGCCTGAGCTGCAGCATAAACCCGAAACCAACCGAAAATAGATTGATAAACAAATCACCGAAACCAAAAGCAACTTCAGATCTGAGGTGCACCTCCCCCCCTTTTTTCCTTTGCAGTAGGTACTAGGGATGGGGCCTAGTGGTTCTCCCACGCCAGGCGGATGCTCACCTGTACACCCTCAGCCCCGAGGTTTATTTTGAGGTCCAGTCTGACCTGGATCTTGCAATCGTCCCGCCTCAGCGTCACCCCCCCCCCCCCCCCCCCGTTAGGTTTGTTTCTGCACTGTCTGAATGCTGCCCTCCAGTCCTGCTCTCTTAGCTGTTCAGCCTCACTCGCTGAGAGCTGAGACCACACTAACATGGTGGCCAGCTCTGTGCAGAGCATCAGTCACTCTGTCGTGTGCTGTGGTGAAGTCCTAGTGCATGTCTGCAGAGGAACTTCTCGGTTCAGTGCTCTGCATTGTAAGAACCAATTAAGATCATTTGAGGCATTGGGGGGAAAGCAGAGCGTGTAGTGCTTGTATCCAAGCTCAGTTCTAGGGCCAGAAAGACACATCTACCTCCACACACGGTGTTCTCCCCGTCTATATGGCTGCATTGAAGGTCCACTAGTGGATGCTTGGAAACTGAGCCCAATAGATACATAGATTTTCCCCTGGGCTGAAGTTCTAGTATAGGAAGAGATGAGCACTGTATATTATTGTATAGCAATTGCAACACTGTCCTGTAGTAAACGTATTTCAAAGTTATGAATTGTTAATTTCTGGAGTTCTCCATCTGTGGGTAACTGAAATCTAGGAAAGTGAGGCCATGGGATTATTGCAATCCGCGTTGTCTGTGCTTTTTTAGACCAAAGGCTCAAGTCCAAGAGACACTGGAGTGCCTCCACATGACTCAGGCTTGGAATTTAGGGATTGCACTTTCTTGGGGTACTCTGCGAGTGGGCCAAGGGTGACATTGCTTCTGCTCAGTTCTCCTTGTTCCTTACTGCTTAGGGTAGCACAAAAACGGGGTGGTTTAACACTGCAGTTGGCCCTCAGAGTCTGCTCAGCCGCTGGCCGCCTTTGCTGTGAGTTTAGTTACTCTTACCTGCTCTTGTCCTAATCTTTCTGCTTTACTATAGCCCTCTTGAGGGTGGGGACTATTCCATCCACAGCCTCCTGGTGTGCTAGGCACATAAAATAAAGGGTCTGCAATAGGATTTATTATTTATTGTAGCCTGTCCGGGCTACATACAGGCTACAGACTGGATGCTGGAGGTCACACAAGCTGCCAAAGGCAGCCCTGGGGATACAGCTCACTGGAAGGGCACTTGGCTGGGCATGTGCGGAACTGGAAGGAATGAACTCTCAGACAGTGAGAGGCATAGGCAAGGGCATCGGGGGGCCTGGTTTCTTTGCCTTGTAGAGTCCTAGCCAATGTCACCTCATCATAGAGAGTCTGTCTTTTGGGCTGGGATTACAAGATCCACCCAGGGTCCTTCCCAACACAGACTCTGCTATGAGCTGTGTACACTGTTGCGGTATGTGGCCTGTGGTCTGTGGGCCTGCTGATTCGGGTGAGAGCTTCTTGGTTAGAGACTCATCTTGGCAAACTCCTGGTTTCACAGTTTCCTGTTGCTTCCCTGTGTAAATCAGTAATGAGTTGGACTAACAGACAACTTCTGGAAGGGCAGACTGACGGAGCTGAGCTGCCTGCCTACCGGAGCCCACCTTCAGTCCCTGTCCACTGCGAGGACCTGTGGTTGAGGGAAGAAAGTCTGTGAGGTTGCAGGGGAGGGGGTGGGGCCGACACTCTCTTCTGGCCAGGGTGAGGTACTGTGGAGATGGTGCTTCTGGAGGGTCAGGTTCATGGACCATGAACACGTGGATGTTTAAGAGCTTAGGAAGAAGAAGCGATCAGGTATATACATTTGGCATAGTTTGAGTACCATCGGCAAAGGTGGTACTGTGGTGAAGAAATCACAGCTGTCTTCACTGGGGTGATGAAACATGATTTTTACATTGTCCAAATATGTCACTAAATTTGGGAGTCATATCTAGCTTGCAGTTCATTGTCGGGTTGTCTGGTAAGTCTCAAGTGACCATTTTCCGCTGTTCTCCTGTCTGAACCCCACACTGAGATCATCTTGTCCAGGTGCCCCTGCCCTATCCATCACTTGTGGGAGCTTGAGGAGAGTGAGCCTGGAAGGTCCCCACAGATAGCCTATCTTCACTTATCTCAGAGACTCTTCTAGAAGTGCTCCTGTTATTTCTGCTGTCTGTTGTCTTAGGACTTGGTTCTTAGGACTTCCAGTGTGTTTACATCTTGTCATGGTTTCAGTGTGGGCAGCGATAGGCAGCGGTTATTCATCCTTCGTTATGCAAAAATACATTTTTAAAAATGGAGCAGCTAGGGATTGTAGCTCACGTTATACAGTGCCTGCCCAGCATGTGCAAAGCCCTGGGTTCTGTTCTTAGCACTGCAAAAAAACCAGGTGTCGTGCAAACCTGTAATCCTAGCACTAGCACTTGGGAGCTGGAGGCAGGACTGTTAAGTTCAGAGTCCTTCCCAGCTCTACAGTGAGTTTGAAGCCAGCCTGAGCTACATGAGACCCTGTCTCAAAAAAGTAACTGAAGCTCCTGGGCTCATCACCCAGCTCCACTGTTGTAGTTCCTAGCTTCTTATTTCACCTTCTCCACACCAGCAAGAAGTTCCAAAAGCTGTCGTGTGTGTGTGTGTGTGTGTGTGTGTGTGTGTGTGTGTGTGTGTGTGTATTGATCAAGAGAGGACTTCAGGGTCAATGACAGACTATTTGAGGTCTAGGAGGGAAATTCCGGGTGATAGACTAGAATCTGCTCACATGAGTGGAAATATTTCACAGGGTTCTGGGCCACAGTCTTATCCTATCTTGGGTGCATGGACGCAGAAGTGGGTGGGTGCTGGCCCCACTATTATTCATTTTTTGTTCTCGGGGAGTAGAAGACCGTCTGAAGCCCTGGTGCTGGGCTGTGAAGACAGCACTTGAGGAGGAGATGGGTTAAAGCAATAGCAGCTCTGTTGCTTATTTACAACATATCAGATCCTGGCTCAGAGCTGTCTGTAGCTTGCTCATGAACGGCTCCTGATAACTTGCAAAGATCACGGCTCATTTTAGAGACTGTAGAGCTCAGCTAACTGTCTTGTGTGGGAAGCAGGGTAGCTCAGAGCCCATCAGAGCAGGTGAGCCTTGAGCCTGGAGAGTTCCTCGGTGAAGCCCGAGGTCCTGCGTTGGAGGGAAGCTTGTGGGGAGAGCGGCAGGCGTTCTGGCACCAAGACTGTTTTGACTGTTGGGTCGCTTCCTGGCTCTGTGTCCATTTCAGTAGGTCAGTGGATGAAAGCCCAGATGTCAAAGGATGTGGAGCCGAGGGGCAGGGGAGCTGTCCATGGCAGGAGGCAGCAGGCGCAGGAAAGGTGCCAGGGTGGGTTTCTGAGGCTCGGTGAGTCTTGTTGGCTTGTTGGTGTCTCTCTCACCCTAGTGCGAGAGAGCCAAGACTGAGGGTGAGGCTGGGGAGCAGCCCACATGCGGGGTCTCCTGGGAGCCTTGGGCCATGTGAGTCCTGTCTGATGATGTATTCTGTACATCTCAGGTTTGTTTGTTTGCTGCTAGTTTGGGGACTAAGGGGAGGTCAGAGCTGAGCCTGCTGTGGTGTCCCAGCTGCTGCCTGGGTGCCAGCCATGTAGTGGGCGAGCCTCAGGGGACGTGTTGTTGACATCTCTCTGAGCTGTCTACTGCATTAGAGATAAAACCGCTAGGACATCCTTTATGGCGTTGCTCATGGCTTTGGTCTCTGTGACCTATTGCTGCCGAGGACACATTTAAGCACCTTGGTTTCTGTGTTGATGAAGTGGCTGGCAGCGCCATCTTTCCGCAGAGCTGGGGATAGCGTCTCTTGCGGTCTCGGTAGGAGGTACTGGGTTTGCTTCCCTTCTCCCCAGCTCACAAGTTCATTTTGACTACGTGCAGGTTGAGTCTTCAAAGCCCGGGTACTAACCTCACATCCAGCAGGTTGTGAGGCTGTGAGTGTTGGTGGCCGGCTTGGAGCCCCAGCAGAGGGAAGGAGCTGCCCCGAGAACCTAGTCCGTTAGGACGTGAACTCCTTAGGGCTCATGTGACCTTGGCTGCTGAGGGGCTTTTGTGTGCTGTCTCAGAGCCATGATGACTTGGCCTCACCGAGCCGGGCGGGGTTGGAGCTCTGCCTCTGTCGCTGTCTTCCGGGGGACTGTTCCTGCCTGTCTGCATGCCGGTGAGAGTTGCCCTCCGAGTGTTCCAGGAGCCACTAACAGGCCTGTCTGCCTCCACGCCGGGGCGCTCGGACACTACCCTGCCACAGCCCGTGAGCTGGCTGTCGAGCCGTGCAGCGGCCTCGTGTGCTCTTCTTGGGCCTTTCTCACAGGCGGGGTGGCCTGTCCCCCGTTTTCACGGTGACTGTGCTGGCCGTTTTGGCCGCTTGTTTGTTCGTAGTAGCTACAACACCAACGCGTGAATAATGAACTCCCATCATTGCCGTTTCTGCCTGCAGCCTGGAATTGTGTCGCCGTTTAAACGCGTATTCCTAAAGGGTGAAAAGAGTAGAGATAAGAAAGCCCATGAGAAGGTGACAGAGAGGCGCCCTCTGCACACTGTGGTGCTGTCCTTACCCGAGCGCGTCGAGCCAGACAGACTGCTGAGCGACTATATTGAGAAGGAGGTGAAGGTAAGTCATGGTGGGCCACAGGGCACTGCTGCCGTTTAAACAGGTCCTGTCAGCGCCGCGGGAGTAAGTTAGCCGTGTCCTCCCCGTCACTGGGGAACCCAGCCCAGCCCCAGCCCTTCCCTCCCGTTTCTGACCCTTTGTGTGGTCGTGTGCTACTCTGTCTCCTGAAGCTCACGGGTGTCGTGTTGCCGCCAGAAAAGGCTTGAAGAAGAGGGGAACCAGGTCTTCCCTGTTGGCTGATGACAGCAGGAGCTGGTTCCAGGAGCCATTGTGTGTTCAGGGCCCAGATCCTTAGCCTGAATGAATGCTTGACGTCATACGTCTCAGAGGCTTGGGCCCAAGAAACGGGTCAGGCTGTATGATGTCTCCTAAAATGGAGATTGATTAATAAAATTATATAAAGCCCTAAGTTCTGAGAGAGTAGGAGAGGTGACAGTCTGTGAGAGCCCATACATGGGAAGAAGGAAGCCAGGGAAGGTGAGGCCGTCTCCTTAGTGGACCCGGTGGCTCAGGAGGCCCCTGGGGTGACTAAATATCCCAGGGATGGATTAGTCAGGACCTCCACACTGGCAGGCGGGGCATTGGAGATACTGACTCGCGGCATAAGCTGAAGAAGATGGGGAAGTTAAGTCAGAGCCTGTTAGGGGTGGTGAGAATCATAACCCCTTTTGTGTTCAGGCTTCCAGAACGTCTGTGAACAGGCCTTTCCCACAAACAGTTTACAGTCAAGTGTAGCTTCTTGATGGGGAAGCTGAGGAGTTCCATACCTCCCTAGGGATTCTTCAGTCAGCTCTTCAGGGCCTCGTTTTAAACACAGGCAGCAGAAGAGAAGTACATTTGAGGCCAACGTTAACACGAAGATTGAGCCCACGAGAATAAACAGGAATGAGAAGACAGTGGCTCCGGAAGTAAGAGCACCCGTGGGCGTGGAGCACCACACGGCAGTGGGTCACATTCTGCGAAAAGCTTTGTTGGATAGCTTCATTGTTAGGAAAATCACGGTGTTGCCCCCCCGCCCCCCCAGCTGAGGACCGAACCCAGGGCCTTGCGCTTGCTAGGCAAGCGCTCTACCACTGAGCTAAATCCCCAACCCCTCGTTGTGTTCTTGATGTTAGACAGAGTAGGGTAAACAGGAGATGAAAGAGGCCTCTGTTTGTTGGCTGCTGGTAAACTGCTTTTAACTGATAACAAACTAGGTTTTTTGTTTGCTTTAAAAACCTTTTTTAGTGGATTGGTTAATTTTATATGTACAGGTGTGTTACTTACACGTCTGTGCACCACATGCATGCAGTGCCCTGAGAGCCAGGTGGAGGATCCTCTGGAACTAGTGCCGGGAATTGAACTCAGGACCTCTGGAAAAGCAGCCAGTGCTCTTAACCTCTGAGCCATCTCTCCTGCCTCCCCACCCCACCTTGCTTTTTTTTGAGACCATGTCTCACTATTGTATCTCAGGCTATCCTTAATTCAAGGTCTTCCTTCCTCAGCTTCCTAAGTGATGGGATTACAGGTGTGCCTCTACACTTGATAGTGAACTGTTTTAGACAAGAGTACACTCAAAAATGCTGAAAAGTATAGTGTAGTAAATACACAGAGCAATAACATAGTTATATTAGTTACTTTTCTCCTTGCTTTGACAAAAGAGTTGATTAAAACAACTTAAGGGAGGCGTTATTTTGGCTTGTAGTTTGAGGGTCCATCACCGTAACGCGGAGGTCCTGGCGTCTGGAACACCAGGCACTGGTCACATGGCATCCGCAGTCAGGACGCAGAGGTAGATGGAGGCTGGTGCTCAGTTCGGGATCCCGGGCCATGGGACGGTGCTGTGCAGCCTGCAGTAGGGTCTTCACACTGAGTGTACCCAGTCTAGAGACTCCCTCACAGACATCCCCACAGGTCTGTCCCCTGAGGAATTCTAGATTCGGTCAAGTCGACAGGCTTAGCATCACAGTCATTTATTATGGTTGCCAAATACTATGTATGTGCTGTATAGCTGTTAATATATTCTGGCTTGTTCATATGTGTATCACTGTGGATTGAGTCATGGGTTCTTGCACTGTGACGTTAGTACAGCCACAAAGTTCGTCAGTACTAGAAAACTTTGATGCCTTTATGATTTTAGGGAACCATTGTTATAGTAGCTGTCATTGGCCAGGTCATCAGTAGGCAGCACATGGCTGTAGTCTCAAGAAGACAAGAAGACATTATTAATAATGTGATAGCAAGGATTCTACTTTTGTCTTTTTTGTTTGTTTGTTTGTTTGCTTTTCGAGACAGTGTTGCTCTGTGTAGCTTTGTGCCTTTCCTGGATCTCGCTCTGTAGACCAGGCTGGCCTTGAACTCACAGAGATCCACCTGGCTCTGCCTCCCAAGTACTGGAATTAAAGGCGTGCGCCACCATCGCCCAGCTACTACTTTTGTCTTTTTAAATTTATTTTTATTATTTTTAATTTTTTGAGTGTGTGTGAGTGTGTATGTGTACACACTTGTGTGTGTGTGTGGCTATGTGCTGGTGAGTGCAGTGCCTGCAGAGATTAGAGGCATTGGATCACCTGGAGCTGGAATTAGAGATGGTTATGTGCTACCTGATGTAGATGTTGGGGGTGTCGGTCCTCTGAGAGAATAGTCTTTCAGGACCCAGTGAGAGACCCTGTCTCAACAATCAAGGTGGGCAACCTCTGAGAAACAACCACCTCTGGTCTCTACATGTGCACATACACCATGTGTACACACACACACACACACACACACACACACACACACACACACACGCACACATGCATGCTCACCTATAAATACAAACATGCACAGTGTTGAAGAGAAAGTAGAGAACAACTGAGTAGATGGAGGGACGTGAAAGAGAAATATTGTGTTGTGTGCTGGAAGGTTCAGCTTACTTCACGTCAGTTCTCTCAAGTCCATAGGAATGGACCAGCACCTTTAAAAGCATAAACTACACAGGGCGTCTATCTGAAATAGGTAATTTGAACAGCTCGGTGACTGCAGTTTCAGTCACAATTCCAGCAAGCTGGTTTTGTAGACAGAAGTAGGATTAGTAGAAATGTGTCTGTGAAGGCTAGAAAAGAGTGACTAAGACGATTCCTTTTGGGAACAAAGAGAATAACGAGGAGTCAGCTGCCCTGTGTCAGGTCATGTTGGAGTGTTTCTGCTCCCAAGATTGCAGAGGGCTGGCGTGCGCTGGGGAACAGTATTGTGAGCCTAGAAGTAGACCCATACAGATCTGCTGTTTGGTCTTGTGGAGTGCAAGAGCCATTCTGTGGAGGAAGAAGGACCATGTCAGCAACCATACAGGAGCAGGTGGACGACATAGACAAAAAGGGACTTTGCTCAACACTTTACACCTTCACAAAAGTCCTTAGAGTGGACCATGGCCTTAAGTGTCCACTTATAAAATTTGTAAGGGCACTGGGGCAGGGACAGAAAATAATGCATGGTGTCAGGCTAGGCAGAGTTCTTAGATGACACTAGAAATGAGGAAAACTGATCATTCAGACTTTCAAAATGCAAAAATTTCAGTCTGTATGTGAGGATAAAATAGCAGTAGAATATTTCCTTAGCGTGCACAGGACCCAGGGGGTCTATCCTCATACCACAAAAGAAAAGATGAGAAGACATGCTACAGACTGAAAGGAAATATTTGGAAGCCACATATCCGACCAAGACTAGTATCTAGGACAGAGCAAAACCTTTCCAGATTCAATGTGAAAGCAATCCAGTTGGAACGTGGCCAGATACAGAGATGTTGCCGTGAAGGGGTAAGCGAAGTGGTAGTTAGGGATGAAAGGATGTCTGGCAGTCTGGCCATCAGGGAAATGCAGACAAAAGCCATATCAGCACACTGCTAACAGAGTGCCGGAAAGAAAACAGCGGCAGCACCTGGTACTAGTGAGGATGCAGAGAACGGAGCTCGTGTCCTGATGCCAGAGGGAGTCTAGCACTTTCTTCAAACCTCAAGATTAGTTACTAGCTACTCAGCGCTTGCATTGCTAAGCCTTTCATCCCACTGAGCTGCGAGATTTTATTTATATGAAAAATGGCAACTGCATATTCAAAGTAGTTTTTACAAGCCTTTGTGTGTGTGTGTGCCTGTGTGCCTCTGTGTGTTTGTGTGTGTGTGTGTGTGTGTGTGTGTGTGTGTGTTTGTGTCAGAAGCAGGTAGATCTCCATGAATCAAAGCTGCCAGCCTAATCTATATAGGAAGTTCCAGGCTACCTAAGGGTACATAGTGAGTGACCTTGTCTCCACACCAAACAAACAAGCAAAAACAAACAAAAACAAAAAAAAAACAAAAAAAGGAAAGAAAAGATTATGTATAGCTGGGCAAGGTGATATGCTCCTGTGATTCCAGCTGCTTAAGAGAATGAGGAGGAGGATCACCTGAACCCAAGAGTTCAAGGCCATCCTGGGCAGAGGGGGAAGAGATGGATTGTTGGTGGTAACGTTCATTTAAAGTGGCAAATAACCAGCCAGTTGTGGTGGTGCACTCCCTTGATACCAGCACTTGGGAGGCAGAGGCAGGCGGATCCCTAAGTTCAAGGCCAGCCTGGTCTACTGAGCGAGTTCCAGGACAGCCAGGGCTACACAGAGGAACCCTGTCTAACTAAATGACTAAATAAATAAAGTGTTAAATAACAAAGGCAAGTAAAAAAAAGAAAGAAAGAAAGCATTCGTGAACAGGACTAGTTCCTGAGCAGTGCAGTGAGATGTGCAGATGACAGAACACTGAGAAATGTCAAATAAAATTGGTGGATTAAAAGGGAAGTAGAGACCGACCGGGTATGGTGGCTCAGACCTCCAACCAGCTCTTGGGAGGCAGGGGGAGGCAGATATTATGAGTTTGAGGAGACCATCACGGTCTACATAGTGAGTTTTGGACCAGCCAGGGCTATGTACTGAGATCCTGTCTCAAATGGGTTTCTTGGGGGGTCATGATGTAACTGAAAATTGGAAGATAGTATTTATTCTTAAAATGATAAATGAAAAAATGGCCATGTGCCAGAAGGTAAGCTCTAGCAAGGCTGGAGCGGCTTATAAGGTTGTCCTGGTTGACTGGGTTGGTGGTTTTTATATTAGTCTAACCACAATTGGTCTTTTTAATCACGCACATTTGTTACTCTGACAAAATAAAATCAACACAAAATCTGCCAGTGGCAAGGAAATACTTCTCCCTGCTCCAGTGTGGTTCTTGAAGAAAGTATTTTAGGTTTTGAATGAGCATTGATAAAGTCAGTGACCTAGTGAGTGCTGAGTCCACACAGCAGCAACGTTTTACATTTCCACTCACATCTTACGTCATCCTCACAAAACCGCCGGGAAGTGAAACATTTTCCATGGCGTGCTGACCTCTGGCTCGGTGTATTTGGTGTGACATTAGCTCCCGGGTGTCTGAGTGGATACCGGGCCCACTGCGGCTTTCGTCTCTGCTTTTCCCACAAGGCAGCGAGCTGGGTTTGAGTCACCACTTTGCTCTGCAGTGTGGGGCTGGGGTCGGTTTTAGGGGTTCCGGGTGGCCTCCTCTGCTTGAGTAACCCACAAGTCAGAGGGCCACTGTGAGGATTGTGTCCTGTGTTCAGTAAGTGGGGGGAGCTGGTCTCCAGCTGTTTTTCACTCAGGGGACACTCGGAGGCAGACCCGTTCTTGCAGTGATCCCCTGACTTCTGTAAGTCCATACCACACACAGGGCTTGTTGGCAGTGTCTGTCCCCAGGTGTCAACGTCACCTACAACTTTTATTCCAAAACCATTTGAAGATGATCATTTTTCTCACTTATACGTACCCAGGTCAACAAAGTCCCTTCAGAAAGATGGAGTCCTTCCCTTCCAGCTCTCCTCTCCGTCACCATAGGGTGTGAGAGCTTCTCAGAACTAGAAATGGAGTCAGCTTGGTACTTCGTTACAGAAGCTTGCCTTGGCCTTTGCCCATTTCTGTGTGGTTTGCAAATTACACAGTGAACTGTTGGCTCATATCTTGCTCCGAGGGACTTCACCATCCAGTGAGCCGGATGCTCGGGTGTCCCACCGTCACGTTGACCTTGCTGCAGGTTACTGGCTCTACCTGTCCTGCCCTTGGTGAATTGCTACTGCCTGACTTGTGCAGTTCCTGGCCTGTGGCCTCTTCATCCTAGGGGCCAGGTTCTGAGTGCTCACACCCCACGGTTAGTTTCCCATGCAGAGGCTGGCCATCCCAGAGAGCCTCAGGGCACCCAAGCTCTTCCCAGAAGTCCTCAGTGCTGTGGTGGTTAGAGCACCTTCAGGCCTCCTGAGAGACTGGCGCATTTCCCGGTGGCTTAGCGGTCCTTCCCAGCATGTCTACTTTGCTGAGCATTTTGATCTGTGGTCCTCTGTGAGAGTTGGGTCGTCTTTTCTCTGCTTAGTACCTGCATATCTAGTTCCTGTTTGCTGCTGTGATAAACACCATGACCTAAGGCAACTCGGTAAAGACAGGGTTGATTTCATCCTTCAGCTTGTAGTCCATCCGGACGAGAAGTCAGGGCAGGAACTCAAGGGAGGAACCTGCAGTATGGAGCTGATGCAGAGACCAAGTAGGGGAGTGCTTGCTGCCCATAGCTTGCTTGACCTGCTTTCTTTAAGAACCCAGGACCACCTGCCCAGGAGTGGCACCACCCACAATGGGCAGTGCCCTGTAATCAAGAAAATGCTCTAGGTTGGGTGGTGGTGGCTGCAGCGGCGGCGGCGGCAGCGGTGGCGCATGCCTTTAATCCCAGCACTTGAGAGGCAGAGCCAGGCTGATCTCTGTGAATTCGAGATCAGCCTGGTCTACAGAGCGAGATCCAGGACAGGCACCAAAACTACATGGAGAAACCCTGTCACAAAAAAACAAAAAACCACAACCACAACAACAAAAGAAAATTGTGGGCTGAGCAGTGGGTACACAACTGAAGACTGACTGTTCCGCTCCAGAATCTGTCTGTAGCCCATAGTTCAGCAGTAAGGAGGCGGGCCTCAGGAGCCCCGCCTCTGCCCATGACTGACAGTTGGCAGAGCCTATCCTGTTCAGGCCCAGTGCAAACAACTAAGGTTGCTGACTTCGTGGTTACAGCGATTACACAGGGTTTAGAGGGCGGCACTTCTCAGGGCTTCACTGTCTCCTGGCTCTTAGGTTTTTTTCCCTGCCCCCTCAGCAATGTCCCTGAACCTTAGAGGGAGTGGTGTACTGGTCTTTTTAGGGGTGAGCACTCAGCAGCCACTTAGTCTCAGCATTTTGTCACTGGAAAACGTTTTAGCAGTTTTTTCCTCCCTCTCTGTGTACACACACAGGCACACAGAGCTAGAGAGCAGGCAGAGGGAGGGCCTTTGAGGCACTTTACAGTCTAGCCCATGGGACAGGTGAGATGGCTCAGCAGATAAGATACTTACATTAATCCCGGTGACTTGAGTTTAATTCTCGGAACCTAGATGGCCGAGAGAATCAGGTCCTCCAAGTTGTCCTCTGATCGCTACCTGTGCCTTGGCATTACATGCCCTTCCTCCCTTACCACAGCCCTAAAAAGTAACGTAGATATGGTATTATTTTTTGTTGATTTTGTTTTGAGGAGGGTCTCACTATGTAGTCTTGGCTGGCCTGGAACTCACAGAAATCTTCCTGCATCTGTCTCCCAAGTGCTGGGATTAAAGACATGTGCCACCATGCCTGGCTAGATACGGTAGTTTTGTGTGTGTGCTCATGTATATAGATACGGTATTAGCAGAATTGGTTTTGTGTGTGTGCTCATGGGTGTGTTCACGTGAGTGTGGTACATGTGTGTGGAAGTCAGACGGTAACCTCAGATGTTCGTCTCTCTTGTTTGCCTCTGTGTCCCAGGGTAGCTGGCTATGAGCTGCAGGCATTCTCCTTTCTCACCTCCCATCTTGCCGTAGTAGAATCCCTGAGGTTGTTATGCCCTACTTGATGTAGCTTCTGGAGATTTTAACTCAGGGTCATGTTTACATGGCAAATGTTTTTGCCTACTGAACCACCTTCCCAGCCCCTTAGTCCGGACTGGTCTTGAACTCCTGACCCTGCTTTCACCTCCTGAGTGCTGGAATTACTGGCATGCTCCACCATGCCCTGCTCGGAACACCCACCATCCCCCATTCCTTTCTGAGCTGGCTCACTGGTTCGGAAGGCTTTTCGTTACCGAGTTTACTTTAATGGATCCACGGGGATGTTCAGATTGTTTTCTGTGAGCTCCTCCTCCTTTGTGAGACTGTTTCTGCAAGCCGACATTGCATGCTGGCCTCTTTGAAAGGTTAGGTGTATTTATGACCCAGAATGTGGTCACGGGACAGATGCTGCATCTGAACTGAAGCGTGTGCAATCTACTGTTGCTGGATGCTCTTGACTGTAGCTGGCCGGTACAGCCAGTTGAGTGATGGCGCCGAGTTCAGCGCTGTCCTGATTGGCTGGGGAGGCCAAGGGTCAGACATGCGAGTGTGTGTGTACATGTGGAAAGGCCAGAGGTCAACATCAGATGTCTTCTTCCTCCTTTGCTGTCCATGTTATTTTTCTGAAACAGCGTCTCTTGCTGAACCTGGAGCTGATTTGGCTGGACTGGCTGGCCAGCAAGCCTCGGGGAGCCTCCCGTCCCTGCCTCCTCAGCTGAGTTACCGGAGTGTTCTTCCTCATGGGGGCGCTGGGGATAGAACTCGGGTCCTCAGGCTGCACAGCAAGCTCTTAACTACTGGGCAGTTCCCCAGCCCCTCCGATCTCTGCCTCCTGCATCTGTCCATTTCTGACTGAGGTTGTTGAGGCCTGAGCTGTGATGGAGTTGTCTACTTTTCCTTGTAGTTCCGCTAGTTCTCACTTCCTCATACTTTGCTACACACACCGTGGTTAGAAACACACAGCACATTGTGGATTACTGTGTCTTGTTGAAGAATTGACCCCTGGCCGGGCACTCGGAAGTCAGAAGCAGGTGGATCTCTGTGAGTTCATGCGACCCTGATCTACATAGTGAGTTCCAGGACAGCCAGGGCTACATAGTGAGACCCTGTCTCCAAAACAAAACAAGAAGAACTGACTCATTTATGGGCTTGTCTGCCTCCTTTGTCTTTAATTCTCTCCTGTGGTGCTGGGGATTGAGCACATGGCCTCCTGAGCACCAAGCTAGCCACACTTCCAGTCCTCTGTCCCCCACCCAGCCACACCTCCAGTTCTCTGTCCCACCCAGCCACACCTCCAGTCCTCTGTCCCCCCCCCCAGCCACACCTCCAGTCCTCTGTCCCCACCCAGCCACACCTCCAGTTCTTCTACTTTTCTTATGAAAGGAGACTACACTGGTTTTCTTTCCTTGAACACTAGCTCAAGATGACTTTTTCTGTTTTCTCTTAATGTGCATGCATCTTCATAATCAAAATGGTTCTCTTGTAGAAAGCATAGCTAGATCTTGCTTTACTTTAAAATCCAATCTGAGCCAGGCATGGTGGTCCTCGCCACTGGGGAGGCAGAGACAGGAAGATCTCTGCTAGAGGCCAACCTGTTCAGGACAGCCAGGGTAACAGAGAGACCCTGTCTCCATACAAACAAATAACAACAATAATAAAAGAAATGAAACCCAATCTGACAGTATTTTTTTCGTGTGTGTGCACACGTGCGTGCGTGCGTGCGTGCGTGCGTGCGTAGGTGTGTGTGTGTGTGTGTGTGTGTGTGTGTGTGTGTGTGTACATACACTTATGCTCTCACAAAGGCCAGAGAAGAGAGCATCAGGTGTCCTGCTTTGTCACTTCCTACCATATTCCCTTGACACAAGGTCTCTGACTCAACTATGCTGGCAGTCAGCAAGTCCGGCGATCCTCCTGTCTCCACCACCCACAGCACAGGGTTACAGGCACCTGGGGAC
The DNA here is from genome assembly GCF_049852395.1 of Peromyscus maniculatus bairdii. Lineage (NCBI taxonomy): Eukaryota > Metazoa > Chordata > Mammalia > Rodentia > Cricetidae > Peromyscus > Peromyscus maniculatus. The sequence continues at coordinate 9,984,304 of NC_134861.1, forward strand.
CATGCCCAGCTGTTTACATTGGCTCTGGGGATTCGAACCCAGGTCCTTGTGCTGACATGGCAAGGGCTTTTACTTGTTAAGTCATCTTCCCATCCCCAGTGTGTGTGTGTGTGTGTGTGTGTGTGTGTGTGTGTGTGTGTGTGTGTGTGTGTGTGTTTTACTGGGGATTAAACCTAGGGCCTCACACATGCTATATCCCTAATGCCCAAAAGTCAATAGTGATACAGCTGGATTAATACTTAACTGTGTTTAAGCTTTTTCCTTCCCTTGGTCTTTGCTTTCTTTTTTTCTCCTTTTTCTGCTTTCTCTGGTTTTAATGAGGATTTTGTACAGTGTTTTTCTTCCCCCTGACCATAGCACAAATATATCTATATGTTAGTTTAATTCAAATATATTATTTTAATTTAACTTGATGCCTTGGAATTTGCAGAAAGCATTTACAACTAACCTCACTCCACTTTCAGACAGTGCCGTCCTGTTTCGTGTGTTGTGGCCTTTTTTTTCCCCCCTCGAGACAGGGTTTCTCTGTGTAGTTTGGTGCCTGTCCTGGATCTCGCTCTGTAGACCAGGCTGGCCTCGAACTCACAGAGATCTGCCTGGCTGTGCCTCCCGAGTGCCGGGATTAAAGGCGTGCGCCACCGCCGCCCGGCTGTGTTGTGGTCATTTTATTACTGAAGACAGATTAACCCTCATCAGGAAAACATCAAAAGTGATTGAGTTTTTCTGGCACTGGAATCTTTTCATAATATTTTATAGGTTGAGCATCCCTGAAAATCCTAACTGCTGCACAGTTTGGAACTTTCCGGCATCACGTTAGCACTCAGTGTTCTGAGTGTTGGATTAGGGTGCTTCTCCTGTACTCAGTCCACCCCCATCCCAGTGCCAGTTTTGTGCTGTCCGTTCCCCTCGGCCTTACGCTCCTCTCATCTCGTGCACTCTTGCTCTGTTTTCAATCAGCGCTGTTGGGGCAATTAAAATAAGAAAACAGAAAATTTGATTTTTCCTTTATTTACATATTCTTTGTCCATGTGGATCACAGATTCTGGTCAAGTAATTGTCCTTCTCCCTGAAGGTTTTTGAAGATTTATTAATGTATTTTATGTATGTGTGTGCCTGCATATATATGTGTGTGTCTAGTGCCTGGAGAAGCCAGAAGAGGCTTTGGATCCCCTGGAGATGGAGTTACAGATGGTTGTGAGCTGCCATGTGGGTGCTGGGAGCTGAACCTGGATCCTCTGCAAGAGCAGCCCGTGCTCTTAACTGCTGAGCCCTTCTGAAGTACTTCCAACATTTTTTTTTTAACTCATTTACTTTTATTTTATGTGCAGTGGTGTTTTGCCTGCAGGTATGTCTGTGGAGAGTGTCAGCTCTTGGAGTTACAGACAATTGTGAGCTACATGTGGGTACTGAGATTTGAACCCAGGTCCTCTGGAAGAACAGTCAGTGCCCTTAACGGCTGAGCCATTTTCTCCAGCCCCATAACCTTTCTTACCAGATATCTGAGATCTTTTTTTTCTTTTTAAGCAGGGTCTCATTAAGTATCCTTGGGTGGCCTAGAGACCTGCCTGCCTTGCCTTGCCTCTGGAATGCTGGGATTAACGGGTTGTGCCACCACACCTGGCCTGCTTTTGTTTTTAAGGTAGACCTTACTCATAGCTCAGACTGGCCGGGAGCTCGCTCTGTAGCCCGGCCTGGCCGCTCCCTGGTGCTGATCCTCTGCCTCAGCCTCTTCGGTGTTGTGGTTATACCCGGCTGCAGCTTTACATTTTTATTTCTTTTCGCTTTTGAAGAATAATTTTACTGGATTCATAATTATAGGCTGGCACGTTTTCCTCTGAAATCTTTAAATCCTTCATTCTTGTCTTGTATTCTGAAAAGCAGCTCAGTGTCATTTTTAACTTTGGCCTCTTTATAGAGTTCTTGTTTCTCTTCATTTAAGCTTTGTTTTTCTCTTTCTGAAAACAGTCTAGGTTTATGTGTAGACTTTGTGCTTTCTATCCTGTTCAGTGTTCTGATCTTTCTGGCTCAGATTGGTACATTCACCTTAAATTGAGAAATTCTTAGGCATCAGTACTTTAAATATTTCTTTTGCTTTTTTCTTAAAAGTTTCCCTTTAGTGTATATGTGTATACATTTGTATCTGTGTATAAAGGTCACCTGAGGTGAGTGCTGGAACTGAACCCGGTCACAGCCAGAAAAGCCAGCGCTGTTAGCCACTGGGCCATCTCCTTACCCCGGCCCCTTTTAGCTTTCTCATCTATCACGTTGTATCTGTAGTCATCCTGCTTTCCTAGATTCTTTCATTTTTCCTTCCCCTTCCCTCTCTCTCAAATACTCTGGCTTCAGATTTACTACATAACTGAGGGTGCCCTCAACTCCTGATCTCATGCCTCTGCCTCCCGAGTTCTGAGTTACAGGTGTGTCCTATTTCGCTGGCTCCCTTTGCTTTTCAGTTTTGGAATTCCCTTTTGATACGTCCGCAAGCCCATTGATGCCTTTCTTGGCCAATATATCCAATAGACTGGTGAGCCCCCCAGAGGTGTTCTCTGTCGCTGCTACAGTGTTGTTGATTTCTAGGATGCCCTGCTGATTCCTTCTTAGACTGTCCATCTGTCTTTCTGCTTCCGTTGCCTGTCTCCTCATTTGTCTGTGTTGTGCACTTTTCCATTTCATCTTTTAGCATGCTAATGACAGTTGTTTTTTAATTACCGTGTCTCTGCCATGTCTGAAACGCTACCATTTGTGGTCACTCCCAACTGTGGTCCTGCCTTTTCCTACGCCTTGTAAGTCATTGAACTCCAGGCATGATACTCCAGGTACAAGGAATTCAGGTACAGGGGAGAGGGGTTGTGAGGGTTTATGGTGGTCTGCCGGGTAATTAAACTGTTCTGACTTGTAAGTATACATGCCAGCAGCAATAATTCCCTTTTCTTTCCTAGGGAACCTTCTTAAGTCAGGTCCTAAGTTTGTAGTTTTTCTAGTTGAAACAAGAGCCTTTGTTGATGGGTGAGAGCTGTGTTGATAGTTTAGTGATTAGGCCTCCATGTCTTTGTGAACTTGTCTCTGGGCTGTGAACCTCAAGTTTGCTTTTTGGTTTTGTTTCCTATTTTGTCTCTTATTTTTTTTCATTTTTTATTTTTATTTTTTTTCCAGAGCTGAGGACCGAACCCAGGGCCTTGCGCTTGCTAGGCAAGTGCTCTACCACTGAGCTAAATCCCCAAGTCCTGGTTTTGTTTTCTTTTGTTGTCAGTAGTAGGATGAACCAGAGGCTAGGGGGAGTAGGAGTCACATATTTTCCCGCTTGTAGGTGGGTGGTTTAGGCCCTGGGAATGTGTTTTCTTTGATGAAAATGCCTATATTAGGAATGATAGAATGCTCTGTTTATACTTTGGTATTTTACTTGTTTCTTTTTATTTTATTTGTTTGTTTGTTTTTCAAGACAGTTGTTTTCTGTGTAGCTCAAGATGTCCTAGAACTCACTCTATAAACCAGGCTGGCCTTGAACTCATAGAGATCCACCTGCCTCTGCCTCCTGAGTGTGTCCACCACCACCACCACCACCACCACCACCACCACCACCACCACCACCACCACCACCACCACCACCACCACCACCGCCCGGCCCCTGGCAGCTGTCTTGCTGTGATGATGAGAGGGACATTTCCAGGCTCTTGACATACTCACCAGAAACTGGAAGTTCATTTTCACTCCCCTTTTAATAAAGAACCTTAAATATATGAATTAATAAAGGACTGAGAAAGGTTGAGCCCAGGAATTCTCTTCTTGGGAGGAATATATCAGTAGGCTGTTAGTTCGTAAGAACTAGACATGGAGGGTTCCCTGGAGGTGGGGAAGTGTGCTGTGACTTGGACTGCTGCTGGGTGCTGCAGACATGCACTGTGACCAGGTGCCTCCTGGAGTCTGCTGCCTCCTACACTGTGATGGGCACCTGAACATGGGGCTCCAGAGATGAAAACTTACACCAGAGGAGTCACCCAGATAAGCTCCAGTGACAGGTGTGGACTCTTAGCTCTGGTAGTTAGGTTCTGTTCCTCGGGTGATTATGAAGCCAGTGAAGTAGCTTCAGGGCTAAAAGCACCTGGCTTTGCCAGACTGATGGTCTGAGTTTGATCCCCAGAACCTGCAGTAGAAGGAGAGAGAGAAAAGTTATCCTCTGATCTGCACACATGTACCATGGTGTGTGTGCAGATATCTTACACACACCTACACACACACACACACACACACACACACACACACACACACACCCCATATACACATACAGTAATTATAGAGTAAAAAAATTAAAATATAGCTGTGGGACCTGGATTTACTTCCCAGTACCCATGTGGTGGCTCACACCATCTCTAACTCCAATTCCAGGGGATCAAGTACTTTCTTCTGACCTTTGTGGGCACCAGGCAAGTACAGGGTCACATGTATACATGTGGGCAAAACACTCATAAACATAATTTATATATATATATATTTATATATATATATAAATATATATATATATATATTATTTTACAATACCATTCAGTTCTACATATCAGCCATGGGTTCCCCTATTCTCCCCCCTCCCACCTCCTCCCCTTACCCCCAGCCTACCCTCCATTTCCACCTCCTCCAGGACAAGTCCTCCCCCGAGGACTTCGATCAACCTGGTAGACTCAGTCCAGGCAGGTCCAGTCCCTTCCTCCCAGACTGAGCCAAGCGTCCCTGCATAAGCTCCAGGTTTCAAACAGCCAACCCATGCAATGAGCACAGGACTTGGTCCCACTGCCTAGATGCCTCCCAAACAGATCAAGCCAATCAACTGTCTCACCTATTCAGAGGGCCTGATCCAGCTGGGGGCCCCTCAGCCTTTGGTTCATAGTTCATGTGTTTCCATTCATTTGGCTATTTTTTTTCAATAATTGACATAATTTTTAAAATACATATTTATGTTTTATATGAGGGGGGAAAACTGAGCATGTAGTGTACAGACAGAACTGCCCTCGCAGCCTCCAGTGCCCCCGATCACTTGTCTGGAATCTGCTGAGCCAAGGCCTTGCGGCCTGCTTGCTTTTGTCTTAGCCGTTAGTGCTGCTTTGATAGAGTTAGCTTGGGTGAGGACAGACTCTTCCTTGTGGTTCTGGAGACGGAGGCTCTCACGATGAAGCTCTTCTCGGTGCATCCTCTGTGGTAGGAAGTGGAAGGACAGGATGGGGAGAGAGCGGAAAGGGAATGAAACTTGTTCTTTCCGAGTGCACCAAGTCCAGAGTGCTGACTGGTGCCTGCAACCCCAGGACTGGGAGCTGGAGCAGGAGGATGAGGGGCTGGGGACGTGGCTCAGTAGACAGAGCTCTTTGCCTAGTCCCCAGTACTGCCAAAAGCAGAGGCGTGGCCTCTCTCTAGGATGCCAGGGCTCCAGAGGTAGAGGCAGGAGGATCAGAAGTTTAAGGTCCTTGGCAGCAGAGGGAATTTGAGGCCTGGCAGGATTATGTGAGACATTGTCTCAAGCTTAAGTAGAGTGAGTTCCAGGCCATCCAGAACATAGCAGGAAAGAAGGGAAGGGGCGTGGGGGTGGGGGAGATGGCTCAGTAGTTCAGAACACTTGCTGCTTTTCCAGATGACCTGGGTTTGATTGCCAGTACCCACGTGGTGGCTCACAGTCATCTATAATGCCAGTCCCAAGGAATTCAGTGTTCTCTCTTGGTCCCCATGGGTACTAGGCATGCGTGTGGTGCATGAATGGAAGGGAGGGAGAACCTGCGGGGGGGGGGGGCTGTAGACGTGGCTCAGTGGTTAAGAGCAGTGGCTGCTGTCTCAGAGGATCTTAGTTCATTCCCAGCACCACATGATGGCTCACAACTGTTTGTAACTCTAGTTTCAGGTGATCTGACGCCTTCTGCTGCCCTCCTGGCACCAGACACACACGCAGACAAAGCATCCATACATATAAAACAAGACCCTGCTTCTGCTATAATGTCACTACCTCATTTCTAAGGGCAGAGCCTTTGTGAGCTGATTACCTCCCACAGCCGCACCTTTCAGCACTGTTACTGAAGGGTTAAGTTTGAAACATGGATCTCGAGAGGTGCATTCAAACCTTGGCACTTCACTTTTCTATCTGTGTACATTTGTCAGCGGGCTGACCTTTCCCTTTTTTTATTTTTTATTTTTAGTGGGGCTGTGCACAGTGTCCCAACAGTGAATGGAAACACTGGCCATCTAGGTCCCTATTCTACCAAAACTTGTCTTGAGATATCTTTGAAAGACTTTCAATACCAGTTGTGAACACAGAGCAGTAGGAAATGTGGGAAGATTGTCTGCAGCTGCTGAGACTTCAGTAAGAATGTAGGATTCAGGGCTGCAGAGATGGCTCAGTGGTTAGAACACTGGCTGCTCTTCCAGAGAACCGGGGTTCAATTCCTAGGTGGCAGCTCACAGCTGTCTGTACTCCAGTTCCAGGGCATCAAGTACCCTCAGACAGACATGCAGGCAAAGCACCAATGCACATTAAAAAAAAAAAAAATTATCTAGCTACAGGGTGTGCCAGGACAGCCAGGGTTACACAGAGAAAACTTATCTCGAAAAACCAAAGAAATAAAAAGACTCTTCTAGAGCATGGGTGACCTGTGGACGTGTGGCCTGGGGACAGGCACAGGGTCTGTGCCGTGTGGTAGCAGCGGTAGTCTGGCTCTGTTTTTCACGGCGATCTTTCTCCCCTCTCTTACAGTATTTGGGTCAGTTAACCTCCATACCCGGCTACCTGAACCCCTCCAGTAGAACGGAAATCCTGCATTTCATAGACAAGGCAAAGGTAATAGCCCTCCCGCATGTGCTCTTAGCCTGCGCCAGTCCTCGGCCCCTCACTTTGACCTCAGACTGAGAGGGATGACCCAGCCCTATCACTTTGTGGGTGTTCTTGGCTCCCGGCGACGAAGACTGTTTCGTAGTCTGAACCTTGAATCTCTAGACATGGTTTTGGGCTGCTTCCCAAGCTCACAGTTTGAAGATATTCCAGATTTACACATACTGTAAATCTGAATCTAAAAGGCAGTTCCGGAGGACTCTCCCACATGATTCGAACATGTTGACATCCTTGGAGTGAGTTCCGCTGTACTGAGGGGAACAGCACTTTTCTTCACCTCTCCTTCGCTAGAACCAGTCATGTGTGGCCAGCAGCCAGCACAGCGCTCCCCGAGGAGAGGAGAGCCTGATACAGTGGCCCAGCGTTTCTGATGCCTGTGGTTCTTTGCAGCGGTCCCACCAACTTCCTGGACACCTGACCCAGGAGCACGATGCTGTGCTCAGTCTGTCTGCCTACAATGTCAAGCTGGCCTGGAGGGACGGGGAGGACATTATCCTCAGGGTGCCCATCCACGACATCGCTGCTGTCTCCTATGTCCGAGATGATGCTGCCCACCTGGTGGTCCTGAAGACGGGTATGGATTTGGGGGTAGTGGTCTGGAGGTTCCCAACCTGAGGAGGAACCCTGGCTTTCATGACATTCTGGAGATGGCTTCTATAGCTCCTGGCTGAGTGCTACCACCTATTGTGGCTATAAATTGGCTTTCCTGCCATGAACATCTGTGTCTCCAGGGTCCCTGTCACACTCAGGGACTTTGGAGACTTGAAGAGACATTCAGGGTCAGTATTCAAATAAGGCTTTCTTGGGCCAGGTGTGGTCAAAGGCAGGTGGATCTCTGTGAGTTCTAGGACAGCCAGGACTACATAGTGAAACCTTGTCTCAAAAGCTTTTCTCCTGGTGAGTCCTCAGTCTCTGTCCCATAATTGATGTTGCCTCCACTGCTCAGGTACAGTGGAGCCCCAGAGAAGGGTGGTGACCGAGAGCTATGGCAGGGACCTGAGCCCAGCCTGTATTTGTTTTGTTCTGGTTTTTCGAGACAGGTCTCTTTACATAGGCTGTCTTAGGACTCACAGAGATCTGCCCGCCTCTGCCTCCTGAATATTAGAATTAATGGTATGCACCACCACGTCCAGCCTCCAGCCCGCACTTTGAGCCCCAGTGTTCCCAAAGCCAGGATAGCACAGACAGTTCCCCCCAGGCTCTGGGGCTGCCTTCATGTTCAAGGACAGCAGGGTGGTACCCTCCACTCCTCTGCTGAGGCACACAGCGCCCACCTCCCTAGATGCCCGTGTGCCAGCTCCTCCAGCCTCTGAGCCTCCACTCTCACGTTTAAACCAGTGAGAAACGGGGGAGAAACTCTCACCTGTGTGGCCGCAGGCGCACTGGCCCAGGCTTGCTGGATCCCTGTGAGTGGTTGGAATGATTCTGAAGCCAGCTCCTGAGTGCTGGTGAGAAGGCACGAGGGGCCAGCACTGGGCCATCCCGTTTTGTGGTGTGGGAGGAGTGTGGCTGGCTTATGATGCTAACCCAAGTGCTGTGGCCATCTCCAGGCAGCCGGAGGGTTGGAAGGAGTTTTAGCTGCCCTGCCTTGTCTGTGTAGAGTAGTTCATTCCTTGCCCAGCACACTTACACACCACATTTTCCTTCATACAACTCACATGTCCCACACCACACATGCTACACATACAGAGTTGCGTGTCACACAGACACAGACTCAGATGCACTTGCCGGCCCAACCCAGTCACACCCACACACATCCTTGTACATACTTGCAGTCACACAGACTCCAGTATTGTCACCAAGGACATCTAAACACGGTCCGCTTGAGATATTCAGCTTACAAAGCACAGAGGTTTATTTTTAGTTAAGATCTCACTATAGTCTCCTCTGACCTGGAATTCACTCTGAGGTCCAGGGTAGCCTGGAACTCACAGCAGTCGTACCCCAGCTTTCCCATTGGGTTACACAGTGAGCCTCCATTCCCAGCTAGAAAGGGGAAGGGGCCGGGCGGTGGTGGCGCACGCCTTTAATCCCAGCACTCGGGAGGCAGAGCCAGGCGGATCTCTGTGAGTTCGAGGCCAACCTGGGCTACCAAGTGAGCTCCAGGAAAGGCGCAAAGCTACACAAGAGAAACGCTGTCTCGAAAAACCAAAAAAAAAAAAAAAAAGAAAGGGGAAGGGTTTACTTGGCTCATGGCCTCTGAGGTTCCAGTCTGTGATCAAGTAGACCCGCTGCTTGTAGGCATATGGTGCAGATGCCAGATGCCAGCAGTGGGGATGGCATCGCAGAACAAAGCTGCTTGTTCCATGGCCAGAAAGCCCAAAAAGAGGAAGAGGCCTGGGCCCCATGGTTTCCCTTGAGGGCATGCCCTTGTGACCAAAGGCTCTCCTGAACTTTCCCACTTCCCAGTAGCGCTATCCTGGGGCCAAGTCTTTACCACACATTTAGCATCCACATCATAGTGCTTTGTTTTCCTTCTCGGAGTTGAGGGAGGATGCACTGTCTGGGTCATGCTAGGCATTGAATTAGGTTGGACAGTGTGAAATTGTCGCTAAGCATTTTAATCTGTAAAAAGTCAGTTTAGCATGACTCAAACTACAAAACATCTTACATGAATTACATCATTTAACATCTATAATAAACCCAAGAGAAGTTCATGAGCCTCATGTCACATGTGGGTGAAGGTGGGTGGCCTTGAACTGGGTCCTTCTGGCTTTAAACCCCAGCCACTCTGTCCAGCATCACCAAGGTGATCCTCTGGCTCTTGGCCCTCAGAGACAAGGAGGGAGGGGGCTGGTTCCTGATCAGGTTCCGGTGGGTGTCTTAAGCTAGTATGGAGAAGTGGTCCATGTATTTCTCATGCTGCAGGAATGTTTCTGTGCTTGAATCATTAGAATAAATTGTTAAGGAAGAGAAAATAGAGAATCCCTTATAGGGAACATTCCAAAAACATGAGACTAGGTACTGAGGTCCTGTTCTCTCACCAGCAGAGACTGCATCCCGGTGTCCCAGGGGCTGGCCTCATTTTGGCAGGAGTGTGTGTGTGTGTGTGTGTGTGTGTGTGTGTGTGTGTGTGTGTGTGTGCATTCCCTCTGATTCAGGCTTCCGGAGTGTGTGTGTGTGTGTGTGTGTGTGTGTGTGTGTGTGTGTGTGTGTGCATTCCCTCTGATTCAGGCTTCCGGACAGGCTTGTCGTTTCCCCACCCAGAGCCAGGCAGACGAGTTTGTAACGGTTCACCTCGGCACCTCCTTGCACCAGTCGCCTCTGTGTGCCTCTTGTGTGCAGGGGGCTGCTAGTGTCTGGGGCAGTCTAGTGTGGAAAGCGGATGGAGCGGAGAGCCCGTGTGTCTGCCAGGCTGTCTTGAATGATGCAGGAGAGACAGGTGGCAGGTCTGAAGCTGGTGGCACAGAGCAGCCTGCGTGGCTGTGTCTCGGCCTGCTGCCCAGAGGGTAGAAGTGGCATCCTCCCTCACAGATGGCACCTGCTTGGTACCCACGCTTCACAGCTGCCCACCGAGGGCCAGGAAGCCAGTTTAGAACGTTACAAAAATAGAAACAATTGAGACTACTTTTAATAATATATTTATAGTCTCTTTGTGTGTGTGGGGTTTGTGTATACATGCACACATATACTAGCTGAGCTACATCCCTACCCTCTATATTTTTAAAATTTATATTCAGTTACTATATTTAATTTTTTGAGACTTTCATCATGGCTGGTCTTTGTTTGTTTGTTTTTGAGATGATGTTTCTCTGTGTAGCTCTGGTTGTCCTAACTCTGTAGACCAGGCTGGCCTCAAACTCACAGAGATCTGACTGCCTCTGCCTCCCGAGTGCTGGGATTAAAAGTGTGCACCGCCATCACCTAGCAGTGGCTGGTCTTAAACTCACTGTCTAGCCTTGAACTCAGGTGGTCCTTCTTTCTGGTTCTTGTCTCCCAAGTGCTGCAGTTACACAGTATATTTTATAGTATATAAATAGTATATTATTTTGCCTCCTGTATCTAATATGTTGCTGCGAGAGCATGTGAACAATATGAAAATGACTGAGCTAGTTACTATTTAGTTAAAAACAAGTCAAGCCCCAGGTGTGATGTGGCCTGCGCCCAGCTCAGTCTCGCCTTGTATGTACATCAGGAGCTCTGTGGTCAGTGGCTGTGGTAAGGACACTGTTGTCCCGGGAGCCGTTGTCTGCACTCTCCCTGTCTCTGCCTCGGGTTTCCGCAGCTTTGTCACCCGAGGAGAGTGACAGCAGAGCCACCTCTGAGCTTTGCTTACAGTTCTGGCACCCTTCCCAGGCTGCTGCTCTTGGGGCCCCATCCCCTGGACGACTCTGGAACCACAGTGCATTTTTTGATGTGTACAGTGTGAGGGTGGCCTCGGACTACGTCCATACCCACAACTGGACCATTCACGTGCTTTCAGGTCCCCTGCCTTAGTTTATCCCTCTGGAGGAAGAAACTCGATGGAGGTGTGGGCCCCTGTTGGGATTATCTGTGGTCTGTTGTCTGTTAGCTTGAATCGTGTGAGCTCCTGCCTTTTATGGAGATCTAAGCAGCTGAATACCAGCTGGCGTGATTTGGCACACAGTGGAGTATGAAGACGGTGCTTTGGCGCCCTGCAGTTCTCACAAGCTAGTTTTGTTTTGAAGAACTGGTGGGCTAGATTTTAATTGTTGATTTATTTTAATTAAATATTATATATATAATATTTTATATATATGATGCTGTGGGGATGTGCACACGTGCCGTGGTGAAAGTGTGTGTCCTGGCATGCACGTAGAGGTCAGAGGACAACTTCGTGGGGTTGGTTTTCTCCTTCCACCTTTGTGAGGGTTCCTGGGCATGGAGCTCAGGTTGTCAGGCTTGCATGGCGAGCACTTTCCCACTGAGACATCTCGCAGGCCCCCGGGAGTGAGTGGTCCAGCTGGTGCTCAGCTGTCCTCATGCCTGCCTCCATGCACTGCACTAACCTGATGTGTTTACTTCCCAGCCCAGGACCCAGGCATCTCTCCCAGCCAAAGTCTGTGTGCAGAAAGTTCTAGAGGCCTCAGCGCAGGTTCCTTGTCAGAAAGTGCAGTGGGGCCAGTAGAGGCATGTTGCCTGGTCATCATGGCCACAGAGAGCAAGGTGAGACCTCCCCGTTGTGGACCAGAACGATTCACAACCTCTTCCTGTCCTTAGTCCAAGCCTGGCCCGTGACCCAGCTCACAGCCTGGTCCTGCCTATGATCAGGCCTTGCCTGTAGCCCAGCCCTTCCCAAGACCAGATCCCACCCACAAACCTGCATGGCCCCGCTTAGACCCCGGCCCTAGCCAGCCCTTCCTCCACCTCTGTCTAGCGCCAGTTCAGGCATTGTCCTTCCCACTTTCTCCGTGACCAAGCCCTACCCTCAGTTCCCAGGCCCCGTCCGTGACCTAGTCAGTGTCCTCACCTCTAGCCGTGGCAGCCCGCACTCCCTGCCCAGAGGGCGCCTCCTGTACCTAGACCCGCTTCACCTCCTCTGCCAGCCGTGCCCTAGTCCGGTCCCTCGCCACCCCAGCCCCATCCGTGAGACGGCCACCAGAGCTTTGCTCGCCCGTCTCCTCTTCAGGATGCTTCTCTCCACCCCCACACTGATTGATTGACAGCGATGGCTACAGGCATGGTGACCTGCACCTCACGCCTGCCTGGTGCTGCGAACAGAGTTAGCCTTTTCCCCAGCACGTGGGCGGTCACAGAGGCACAGAGGAGGCTGTGGAGCCTCAGGAGGAGTCCCTTGCCCCCTTGCCCTTCGTTTTCGTCTCTTACTCTCAGTGGCTAATGGCTGCCTTCCTAAATATCCTCTAGTTCACTTTACTCGTAGCCTTGGTGCTGGTGACGTTTTCAATCTAATCCTCTCTTTAGGGGGCTGGAGAGATGGCTCAGCAGTTAAGAGCACTGGCTTCTCTTCCAGGGGACCTGGGTTCAGTTCCCAACACCCACATGGCAGCTCACAACTGTCTGTAACCCCACTTACAGGGGATCTGACACCCTCACACAGACATACTTGCAGACAAAATACAATGCACGTAAAATAGAAATTTTTGAAAATACACGTTCTTTGTTGCTGGTAGCTAACTCATGAACTGTAGAGTGTTGATCAACATCCCTGGCTTTTCCTTGTAATGATCAAAAATGTCCCCAGATATCATCACATCTAGGGTTCAGGACAAAATCAGCCCACTAGAGAAGCCCTGTTTTAAACGGCACACTGTTATAAAGGGACTCTGCTTCTGGAAATGCCTCTAAGGTTGGAAGTGAGACCAGTGGTGTCTTTTCTCTTTTACTTGGGCTTAGGTAGAATTTTGAACATGTTGACAGCCGGTTAGAGGGGGAGGAGGTAAAACCGATGCCAGCACCCATGTCTGACATGGTCTCCAGACGCCTGTGAGGCCACACCTAGGCCAGACAGACTCTGTTGTTCTCCAGCGTTTGTTCTGGTTTTTGATATCCCTCTGGGCCGTGGAAGGCACAGGGCCCTTTATTCACAGTCTGCTCCCCGTTTGTAGTTGTGGGGCCTCTGAGACGTGATGGGCGCCCTGGAGACTGTGTGAGAAGGTGCTGTCTGTGGCCGCAGCCACTGAGGACGGCCGCTGCTCTCCACTCACTGTAGGTCGCCGCGGAAGAACTGTGCTCCCTGCTCAGCCAGGTCTTCCAGATTGTTTACACGGAGTCGACCATCGACTTTCTGGACCGAGCCATATTTGATGGGGCCTCCACACCCACCCACCACCAGTCACTGCACAGCGGTATGTCGAGTGAAAGTGGGGGCCGTGAGCACCCCATCTGGAAGCGTGGGCTCCCAGTAAGGGGTGCTGTGGAACTGGGGAGGCTGAACTTGTTTTGGGGAGCCTCCCTTTTGGCATCCCTGGGCGGCTCTCAGTGTATAGTCCCTTGCAAGACCACAACCAGACAGCCTGGGGTTGCTCTGGCTTTGTGAGAGACTGAGAGCAGGAAATTAGGAAGGGGCAGAAAGAACCAGGGGTCAGCACCTCTGCATCATCCATGAAAGCTGGCTATAGTACTGTGCAGACCTCTTGGTAGTCCATAGACACTTTCTAGTTGAGTGTGGAGACATATACCTGTAGTCCAGGAAGGAACCCAGGAGATGAAGACAAGTTTGAGGCCAGCCTGGGCTACATAACCAGACCCTGTTTCACAATAGCACACTTCTCATATGAGTTAGTTTTCTCACTGCTGTAACCAAATACCTAACAAGATGCAGTTTAAGCGAGGAATGGCTTCGTGTCTTTCCCTCATGGTGGAGAAGGCATAGCGGCCAGAGGGCGGGCATGGTGTCAGGGGCAGAAGTCTGAAGGCTGCTGGCATCCTTAGTTGGGAAGCAGAGAGGAAGAGGAAGTGGGGCCAGGCTAAAACATCGAAGCCTAGGGACCTACTTCCCTCAGCAAGGCTCCGCCTCTTAACGGTTCTGCAACCTTCTCAAACAGTGCCGCTAACTCGGGACCAAGTATTGAAACCTCCTATGGTAACATTTCACTTTCAAACCAAATTCTGTGCCCCTGGCCCCGCTTAGCATGCTCATGGCAATTAAGTGATGCAAAAAACGAATGAATTCATTCCAGCTTCTGAAGTCCCTGTAATCCTTGAGAGTCCAGAACTGTTCAAAAGTCCAGTCTCCCCAGACACCTATAAAAACAAAACAAACAAACACCAGGTTATATAATTCGAATACACTTTCAAGGCACAGTGGCACAGGGTGAACATTTTCATTCCAGAAGCAAGGATGAGGCAGAGCAAGGAAAGAGACGGTGATTCTAAGATCAAAACCAAGAGGGAAGCACCAGTTCCCGCTTCCCTATGTCTATGTCTGGGGCTCGTGGTGGGATTGCCTTGGCTCCAGGGGGCTTAGGTAGTCCTGCCCTCCAGCTCCTCCGCCTGCATCACCAGCCTCTCCTAGACTGGCCATACTCGATACTGTAGCGTTATTTGACAGGTGTCCTTAGTTCCAACCTGTGTAACATCCTGAGGTCTCTGGTGGCGTAGGCTTTCTCTTCACAGCCTACACAGCCACAGGTGGCATCTCAGGGCTTCCTTGTGGGGATTCGGACCCCACTGCTTGATGCTTGGCTTTAGCAGCTTCCTAGAACCGTGGAATAAGACTCCATGAGCTCTCAGCTTTGCATTTTTCATTCCTACATCTCCAATATCATGTGAACAGTCCTGTCAAGTTCTACACCAGCTTGGGGTGGACCTTGGACCCCATGGACCACAGTTGCAACAGCACATACTTTGCTAGGCAGTTGTTTTCAAGGAGCAGGAAGCCCCTTCCACCTTATTTGAGATCTTCTGGATTCAGGACACAGTTCTTTATGTCTTTCTGTCCTCCTGGATAGAGTGGTGAGCAGTAACCTCCTTGTATTCTGAGTGCTCTTCCACCTTGAAGTTTCCTGTTAAATACATTAATCCATCACTTTATAATTCTCAGGACACGAGCAGAGGACTGCAGGACTCTGCCAGGCTGTAACCTCTAACCTAGTACCTAGTGGGTGTTGTTTTTTGGTTTTGGTTTTTCAAGACAGGGTTTCTTTGTGTAGCCCTGGCTGTCCTGGAACTCACTCTGTAGACCAGGCTGGCCTCAGCAATCCACCTGTCTGAGCCTCCTGGGTTCTGGGATTAAAGGTGTGCACCACCACTGCCCAGCTAACCTAGTTCTTAATAGAGCCTATTTCATGTCTGAAACTTCATAAATACAATTTTTACCATGTGCATTTCTTTACCATTCTGGTTTTCCAGACCCTACCAGAGTGGCCTATTTTTTTGTTTTGTTTTGTTTTTGTTTTTTTTGTTTGTTTTGGTTTTGGTTTTTTGGTTTATCGAGACAGAGTTTCTCTGTGTAGCTTTGCGCCTTTCCTGGAACTCCCTTGGTAGTCCAGGCTGGCCTCGAACTCACAGAGATCTGCCTGCCTCTGCCTCCCGAGTGCTGGGATTAAAGGCATGCGCCACCACCTCCCGGCCAGAGTGGCCCATTAAGCCCTAAGTTCTAGACTTCCACATTTCTTCTACAGACCAGTTTCAAAGGCCTAAGAACCACATGGTCAGGTTTATCTCTGCAAGGGCCCCACTCCTGATACTCTATCCTCTTAGTGTACTCTAGGGAACAGAACCCATAGAATGAATACATATTACACAGGTGATTTACTGGATTGGCCTGCACGGTACAGGCTCAGTAGTCCAGCAATGGCTGTCTGCGTACTGCAAATCCAGCACGGCTCGGTTCCTGAGGCTGGGTGCTGCAGCAGTCACAGTATGGTGCTGAAGGCCTGGAGAGCCAGGGAAGCTGGGCTCTGCTGTCAGCAACAGGATAGTCAGACTCCCAAGGAGGAGCAGAGACGGCAGGTGAGGAGCCGCTTTAGCTCAGACTTTATATTTGGGCCAAGGCCGCTGGAAGTGCCGCCCACTTCTGGGGAGAGTCTTCCTCCCGTTGGTTGGTCCTTCTAAGAAGTACTCTCACAGACTGACCCAGAGGCATGTTTCATAGTCGATCTCAGATCCAATCAAGTTAGCAACTAAACTGTCACAATTCATCGTGAGCAAGCTCACTGTCTTAGTTAGGTTTTCTATTGACGTGAAGAGACACCATGACCACAGCAACTGTTTTTGTTTTTGTTTTTTTAATTTACTTTTATTTGTATTGGTGTTTTACCTGCATGTATATGTGAGGGTGTCAGATGATGGAGTTACAGATAGTTGTGAGCTGCCATGTATGTGCTGGGAATTGAACCCAGGTCCTCTGGAGGAGCACTCGGTACTCTTAACTGCTGAGCCATCTTTCCAGCCCCTGGCCACGGCAACTCTTACAAAGAAAACATTTAATTGTGGTGACTTGCTTACAGTTCAGAGGTTCAGTCCATTATCAACATGGCGGGGAACATGGCAGTGTGCAGGCAGACCCGGTGGCTGCATCTTCATCAAAAGGCAACAGGAAGTGGACTGAGTATCACACTGAACAAAACTTGAGCATATATGAGACCTCAAAGCCCACCCCCACAGTGACTCACTTCCTCCAACAAGGCCACACCCACTCTATCAAAGCCACACCTCCCAATAATGCCACTCCTTTTGGGGGCCATTTTCTTTCAAACCACCATACTCACTGAAGGTAAGTCTAAACACAGCAAGTCTGTCATTTATTGAGGATTAATGGTGTGTGTGAATCAGGCATGAAATGATGTCAGGAGCAGCTTGCAATCTGCTACTTATTTTTGTGGAGGGACTGTCCTGTCCTCTCCGCTGTTCCTGGTAATTCACTGGTAAGGGAGAGCTGTTGGTGTGGTTACAGAGCTGAAAGGGGCCTTGAGCAGCTATGTGGCCATCGTAGGAGCCATTGAGTCTTCCGCAGGCCAGTGAAACCACAACACCTTTATTACTGACTTGCAGGTGGGGAAGTTGAGGCTTAGAGGTCACCAGGAGTCCAGGGTACACACAGCTTGAAGCAGTTCACTGTCCCTGTGATTGGTTTGACCCCTTGTTCATTGAAAATCCTACTAGGGTCTTCTCTCTCTCTCTCTCTCTCTCTCTCTCTCTCTCTCTCTCTCTCTCTCTCTCTCTCTCTCTCTTTCTCCTTTTCTCTCTTTCTTAGATAGGTCTCACTATATAGCCCTTGCTGATCTGGAGCTCATCTATATAGACCAGGCTGGCCTTGAACTTGCAGAGATCCACCTGCCTCTGCCTCCCGAGTGCTGGGATTAAAGATTAAAGATATGCACCACTGAGGCTGGAGAGATGGCTCAGTGGTTTAGAGCACTGAATGTTCTTCCAGAGGACTCGGGTTCAATTCCCAGCACCCACATGGCAGCTCACAACTGTCTGTAACTCCAGTTCCAGGGGACCTGACACCCACAGCAAAACACCAGTGGACATTCAATAAAAATAAATAAATGAAAAAAAAAAAGATAGGCACCACCATGTCCACCCCCTTTTTGAGAGAAGTCTTACAAATTCCTGAGTGCTAGGATTACAGACAGGCATTTGCTACTCCACCCAGTTTTCTTGTGTTGGGGATTGAATTTAGGGATTTACATGTTTGAAGCACACATGTGGTTTCTGTGCTAAATAGGTTTCCTTTGGCCAGCTTGTCCTGAGACCTCCCTGAGGACTGCACACCCACACCCCTGCTGCTTCCTGCTCAGTTCTGGCTTGCCTGCTGGATTCTGCCTACCCTGACAGATCCCAGTCTTACACAGCACAAGCTCACCTTATCAGAAAGCTCTCCTGTCAGGAAGCTCTCCTGTCAGAAAGCTCTCCTGTCAGAAAGCTCACCCTGTCAGAAAGCTCTCCTGTCAGAAAGCTCACCCTGTCAGAAAGCTTACCCTGTCAGAAAGCTCACCCTGTCAGAAAGCTCACCTGTCAGAAAGCTCTCCTGTCAGAAAGCTCTCCTGTCAGAAAGCTCACCCTGTCAGAAAGCTCACCCTGTCAGAAAACTCACCCTGTCAGAAAGCTCTCCTGTCAGAAAGCTCTCCTGTCAGAAAGCTCACCCTGTCAGAAAGCTCACCCTGTCAGAAAACTCTCCTGTCAGAAAGCTCACCCTGTCAGAAAGCTCTCCTGTCAGGAAGGTCTCCTGTCAGAAAGCTCTCCTGTCAGAAAGCTCTCCTGTCAGAAAGCTCTCCTGTCAGAAAGCTCTCCTGTCAGAAAGCTCTCCTGTCAGAAAGCTCTCCTGTCAGAAAGCTCACCCTGTCAGAAAGCTCTCCTGTCAGAAAGCTCACCCTGTCAGAAAGCTCACCCTGTCAGAAAGCTCACCCTGTCAGAAAGCTCTCCTGTCAGAAAGCTCACCCTGTCAGAAAGCTCTCCTGTCAGAAAGCTCTCCTGTCAGAAAGCTCACCTGTCAGAAAGCTCACCCTGTCAGAAAGCTCTCCTGTCAGAAAGCTCTCCTGTCAGAAAGCTCTCCTGTCAGAAAGCTCTCCTGTCAGAAAGCTCTCCTGTCAGAAAGCTCTCCTGTCAGAAAGCTCTCCTGTCAGAAAACTCTCCTGTCAGAAAGCTCACCCTGTCAGAAAGCTCTCCTGTCAGGAAGCTCTCCTGTCAGAAAGCTCTCCTGTCAGAAAGCTCACCCTGTCAGGAAGCTCTCCTGTCAGAAAGCTCTCCTGTCAGAAAGCTCTCCTGTCAGAAAGCTCACCCTGTCAGAAAGCTCTCCTGTCAGAAAGCTCTCCTGTCAGAAAGCTCTCCTGTCAGAAAGCTCACCCTGTCAGGAAGCTCTCCTGTCAGAAAGCTCTCCTGTCAGAAAGCTCTCCTGTCAGAAAGCTCTCCTGTCAGAAAGCTCTCCTGTCAGAAAGCTCTCCTGTCAGAAAGCTCTCCTGTCAGAAAGCTCACCCTGTCAGAAAGCTCTCCTGTCAGAAAGCTCACCCTGTCAGAAAGCTCTCCTGTCAGAAAGCTCACCCTGTCAGAAAGCTCACCCTGTCAGAAAGCTCACCTGTCAGAGCTCTGTATGTCAGAGTTCAGCACAAGCCTCGGGGCGCAGAAGCCTTTCTAGATGCTCCAGAGCCTTCATTTTCCTGACCTTTCCGGCTTCCAGAGCAGTGGTTCTCAACCTTCCCAGTGCTGCGACCTTTCAGTACAGCTCCTCATGGTGTGGTGACCCCAACCATAAAATTATTTTTGTTGCTACTTCATAACTAATTTTCCTACTGTTAGGAGTTGTAACGCATATATCTGACATGCAACCCTTATGGAGTCACAACCCACAGGTTGAGAACCACTGTCTGGAGGCTTCCTTGGTCTTCACTGAGGCCATGCACACCTCTGCCTTTCTCGATGGCCACAGCTCCTGCTGACACACAGAAGCTGTATTAGGCTGTCCATCACAGTGACGGACACTGAGAAGAACAGTTCACACAAGGGGAGGGTTTGCGTGTTCATAGTCCCAGGGGTTTCAGTCTACGGCTGACCCTGTACCTGGGCCGTGGGGAGGACAGCGTCATGGTGAGAGGGCAGGAGGATCCAAGTTGTCCCTTCCTGGGGGCCAGGAAGCAGAGAGCCGGAGGGGTTCTGGACAGGATGAGGTTCTAGTGGACAGAGCCCGGTGACCACTTGCACAACTAGGCCCTACATCTTCAGGTTTCCAGAACTTGCAAAATAGTGCCATCAGCTGGGACAAAGCCAGCTGAAGTATTTGAGCCTTTTAGGTGGACACTTTATATCGACACCACAGCAAAGTGCTTGTAACTACACCCATCCCCCACACAATCCAGGGTCGCCTCCCTGTTTCAGGGTCTACTCACTAGTGACCTTCATTCCTCTTGCCTTGCACCGCTGGAGTCCCAATCCCAGGAGAGGATGTGATGTCTTCAGATGCCATTGCACATACCTGGTCCCTCTGGCATCAGCAGTCCCCTGCTCCCTGTTAGCCTTTCTCAAGACTCTGCCTCTGAGAGTCTCCACCCACTGTCTGTGGGTGGTGGAGCGGCTTTCCTTGGGGTTGGAGACGCAAAGTGCAGTCTTAAACTCCACGCAGTGGTGTCTGTTGGACATTATGGCGGCAGCCACTCTGGGTCTCATCCTCCCAGGGACTCAGGGATTCTGAGGCCTCGGCTATGTCCAGGCAGAGGTCCAACTGCCTAGCTCTGGCTTCTGCTGAGTGACCTGGGACAAGTGGCATTACCTATCTGGTTTAGTTGAGCACTTAGTTGACATGTCCAAAAGCAACTATTATTCTATTACCTTGGCCATCTGTGAGTCCTGTGTGGACTCCATCCCAGTCTATGACAGGATGCGTATTTGATAGATGACCTCAGGAGGGATGAGGGTTCAAGTCTAGGACCCTTGCCTTGGGTACTCAGCACTTGCTAGGATAGGAAGCTCCATGATGAAGTTCTCCAAGCTGGGGCTGCTGCTGCCGCCTGTCGATGTGGCATTGGGGTTACCTGAGCCGAGTGCTCACTTTAGGGCCGGCTGGGTACCTGGGCCCGAAACACCTACCCAGTACTTGAAAGTCCTCTGTGTCTTCTGTATCTTTTGCACAGATGATTCTTCCACGAAAGTGGACATGAAGGACACTTACGACGCTGAAACCAGCACCTTGTGAGTACATGCACTGAGCTCGGGTCTTGGATCACTAAATGCATGGTCTTCTGTGGCTACTTTCTATCTCGGGGGCCCACAAGTTCTCTTCAGTCTCACTGAGTCGAGTGCTCCAGATGTCCATCCACCTCTGGAGCCCTGCCTGTCCTTTCTCCTCCCTCCCTTCTGTGGCCTCCAGAAGTGCCCTTGGAAAAGGCACACTAAATAGTGGTGGTTTGCACCTTCTGGATTCCTGTTCATTCTGCCTGTGCAAGCTCCCAGCCTTCCTGCCCCTCTGTGCCGTCCCTCAGCTCTGGATACCTAGCCTAGCCCTTCCTCTGAACCCCCTCTCTTTGCCCAGAACCCATCTTGAGAGTCGCTCCATTAGGGCGTCTCAGCTGCATGGTAAGGTTGAGCTGCCTCCTGGGATCGCCTGGATCTCCACATGTGCCCGGCCATGCCCAGGCACTTCTCCTTAGCCGCTGTCCTTTGCTTTTATGGTTGTATTGGCGAGCAGGTTGACAGGCCCCAGCCCTAAGCGGGCACGTGAGGTTGAGTAGTCTGGGGCTCCGCCCACCTTGTGCCTTTGCAGCTGCTTCCCTGACCCTGGGGATGTGGGAGGCCTGCCGCCCTTGCCCTTCTGCATGCAGGCATCACCCCATAGCAAGACTGTCAGCGAGAGTGAGCTGAGCACCAGTGCCACGGAACTGCTGCAGGACTACATGCTCACGGTAGGCAGCCGGCTCCACCACCTGCCCTGTTTTGCTGCTGGTCTGTGGGGGTGGGAGTCTGTGGGCCCCAGTTGATGCTGGGCTATTTGGCCTGGACCATGCTGGTACTGATTAGGAACAGCAGCTCCATCAGTGCCTAGGCCTTAGGCCTCCGTGCATCCTAGATTTATCTTTGAAAAGTCAACCCTTCCAGATCTGTTTTCCCCCGGGGTCATGTATGTAACCTTGCTGCTCCACGCAGAGCCAGCTTCCTTCCCTTCAGTCCTCCTGAGGACCCTTTTGTACTGGGACAGCAGATCTGTGTTCTTCCTGGTTCTGGGTGGTGTTTTTATACCGGGCCTGATGACAGAGACATACGGTGGCCATTCTGACCCCATAGCAGGCACACCGGTGTGTCTGCAGCATGGCCTGGCACCTAAATATTGAGCCGTGGCCACTGGGGGCGTGGTAAGGGCGGGGTCCAGCTGCTACACGAGCGCACACACCCACACACCTCCCCGTGCCGGCCCCTCACTCCTCTGCGCTTCTCCCCCTCACAGTTACGCACGAAGCTGTCGTCACAGGAGATCCAGCAGTTCGCAGCGCTCCTGCATGAATACCGCAACGGGGCCTCCATCCACGAGTTCTGCATCAGCCTGCGGCAGCTCTATGGGGACAGCCGCAAGTTCCTGCTGCTTGGTGAGTGGGGCTCTGGACGGGGAGGGCGGGGGGAGCCCCATCATGTCTGCCGTCCAAGCCGGCCTGAGAGGCAGGGTGGACAGAGCTACTCGGAAGGGCCCTTGCTGTGTCCTCCCCCTGCTCAGACCCTGGAGCTGAGCCGGATGGGCTCTGCCAGGGAGCATGAAAGGGTCCTGAGACTGAGTCTAAACAAACCCCAGCAAGTCAGAAGGGTGCCGCTGGAAAGAGTCAAGGGACTCCTTAAGGAGGTAACTTTGTCGGTGGGATTGGGGGGGCATGGAGGAATTTAGGGAGTGGGAAAGCAAAGGCATCATCTAGATGGAAGGATGAGCCTTTGTCCGAGACCCCCGAAGAGCCCAGAACATTCTGTCAGAGTCACTGCCGGTCTAGGTGTCAGGCCCGCCACATCAGCCCACCTGAAAGGGACCGCGGTGCCTCAGCTTCCCTTCTGCCAACACTCAGAACACAGTGAGCTGGCAGTCGCCCACTGAAAGTTGTGAGGGTCTTATCATGCTCTCGGTGAACCAAGGGAGGTCAGCTGATCTCGATTTTTATTGGCCTGGTGGGCATCAGCTGCCGGCCCGGGGCTCTTCACTGTCGGGAGGTGAAGGATTGGCGACTAGACTCTCGCGGGTCTAGTCTGCGCTCGTCACTCCCTGCAGGCTTTCTGGACCAGGTACCCAGCAAGGCTCAGGTTCCAGGCCCCTGGCGCCCAGCCCAGAATGTACCTTTAGAAGCCTGAAGCCAGCTCCTTCCCATTTTGTTCTTGGCTGCCTCTTTGCCAAAAGTGGGTACAGAGCCAGACATGAAGATAGGGCACAGCCATAATCTGAGCACTTGGGTGACGGAGGCAGGAGGATAGCAAGTCAAGGTTAGCTTGAGCTATGTAGTAAGGCTCTCAGATAAAGTGGGTTGGAAGGGAGCTGAGCTGCGGGCATCTGCTGCTTAGAACCCTGTCAGGCAGGCAGTTAGTTCTAGTAGCCTCTGACCTCTCTGTCTACCACCTCCTGGCCCTCACCTAAGCAGGGTGTTTTGAGTGTTATTTCCATGTGTTTGGTTTGTTTTAGTTTGGGTTTATGATAGAGAGTTTGGCCCTGAACTCCCTGTTTAGGGGAGGATGACCTTGAACTCCTTACCTCCTGCTTCCTGTGTCCTGCAATTATAGTGTGAATGATATGTCAGGGGTTCTCTTAAAGGCTCCACCTCAGAGGAGTGCTGTCTGTAAACTTAACTCATCCATTGTGTACATGAACTCCACATCCTGTCTGGATGGGCCCAGCCTGCCTGCACACATCAGGGTTCTGGTTCCGGGACTATGAAACACTGGTCTTCCTGAGTAGGACAGCTTCCTGGTTGGAAAAGTTGCCCTGGTTTGGTTATTGGCTTTGGCATGAGTCCTGGTTCTAAGGACAGACCTCATACAAGTGGCTTTTGGCCTTGGCTTTCTGCCCTATAAGGTAGGGGCTGTGGAGGTCGTAGGCCTCTGACCCATGCCATGTCTCAAAGCCAAAGCGGTTGAGATTGACGGACAACAAGCTCTGCGTAGCTGGGAGCCCTTCTCAGAGTCAGATGTAATTACCTGGCTCCAGGCCATAGCTTGTATGGTCTGAGGGTCCTGAGCCCCCCTGAGAGGTCACTCTGGGTCATATGTTGGCAGGTTTGAGGCCCTTTATCCCTGAGAAGGACAGTCAGCACTTTGAAAACTTCCTGGAGACCATTGGCGTGAAAGATGGCCGCGGCATCATCACTGACAGCTTTGGCAGGCACCGCCGTGCCCTGAGCACCACATCCACCTCTACCACCAACGGGAACAGGACCACAGGCAGCCCCGACGACCGGTCAGCGCCTTCAGAGGGAGATGAGTGGGACCGCATGATCCTGGACATCAGTAGTGATATTGAAGCCTTAGGCTGCAGCATGGACCAGGACTCGGCGTGATGGGTCGTGACAGCGCACACTCGTCTCACACAGCCGTCCCAGGCCTTCCTGGGAGGAGATGCCTGGACCTGACTGTCAGCCCTTCCTGGCTAGGAGCCAGGGAGGGGCTGCAGACACAGGTGGCCAGGTCCTCTACTGTGAAGGAGTGGAGAGCTGCCATGGGACAGGTGCCCCAACACAGGGCGGAAGCCTCTGTGCCTCTTCCTCAGGGGCTCAGCCATGCCTGTAGCATACCCCACTCGGGGAGGGCCAGCTGCATCTGGCAGGAAGAGCCAGTCCTGTCGGCCTGGCCCTGGACAGCTGATATTTTGCACATGATTTTCCTCTCCTAACTCTCAGAGACCTTAAAAAGAAGTTTACTACAATGTGAATAATTTAATCTCCAGTTGTCGAGCTTTTTTTTTTCTCTTCCAATTAGTTGAAAGCCATGTTGTCACGGGGGCTGTGGAGGGGCATTCCATTCTGGCCCCTGTCCGTTGGACCATGACTGCCACAGTATCCAGGGCTGGGCTAGAAGAGACGATCGGTGCTTCAGCTTTGCCTCTGGGGACAAGGGACAGGAGCAGGACAAGGGAATCTCTCTCACATGTCAGGGTTATCTCGCATTCTATGTATGATTATCCCAGGGGCAGTAGTGTGATCTGGCCCTTTGTGTCAGACTCCTTGACTCAGAAGGACAGTGAACAAGGAAGGCTGTGGCCCACCGCGCTTCTGAAAGGCTGACATGGGCCCCGTGGCCCCCACTGTCCCGTCCCAGTCAGCTTTTCTCCTAAGCCTGTTGACTTCGTTCTGGCCTCTACCCTCTAGACCCCTTAAAACTCTCCTAGCCACTGAGGGGTGGGAAGTGGCCTGGGGTCAGGCAACCCTGTACAGCGCCTGGGCTGAGGGGACTGGTCAGGTGCCTCTGTTGCCCACACTCGGGGAGGAAGGGCTGTGTCCTGGGCAGAAGGGCTTTGGGAGGACCCCAGGACTGTCTCTGGCCTGGAATGGTTGTGACTGTGCCCCTGGAGCTCTGTGGATACCTCAGTTGTCTCCAGGGCAAGCTAGTGTCCCCGGGGTCTCAGATGCTTTCCTCAGCAGTCTCCTGGCCCTTAGGACAGAATTTTTCTGTCATCTGCTGTCCTGGGGCTGGTCATGGGAGCCTAGGCCAAGCCAAGAGAGTCAAGGCTGTTGGAGTGGTCTCTCATTTCCATGCAGCTAATTCTCTCCTGGAAGTGTGGGACACTGAAGACAAGCCGCAGTCCACCCCGTGCCCAGTTACGTCCTGGTGTTCCCGTGTGCACACCAGCAGGAGGGTGTATGTGGAAATAAGGGACCAGGGCAGCCACACCTCTGTGGCCAGAACCGCAGGAGGAAAGGACAGGGCGTGCATGGCCATGCCGCTGCAGCTGTGTCCGAGAGAATGCCAGAGGGTGGAGGAACTCTGGGGGATGTCAGGGGCATTGGGGAGACACTGGAGGGCAGTTGGGTAACGGCGGAGGTTGATGGGACACTGAAGGGTGACGGTGACATGGTGGTGACATAGAAACATGACAAGGCAGTGACCAATACCGGGTTCTAAGGGGATACTAGAGGGCAGTGAAGGGACATCAGAGGGTCCTGATGAGACGACACCACACAACTGAGGGCACTCCAGAGGGTGATGATATGACACTGATTTATTGGGCAACAGAGCTGGGGAGAGGCAGGACGGCCCGAGCTTGCAGTCAGTCGGTAGCTACATCGTCAGTTCCTGCAGAGAAAGAGTCAGGTTAGGAGAGGCTTTTTCTACGGGACCTCCCTAGGGTCATCCGGGCTGCTGAAGGGGCTGGTAGTTGCTCACCATGATGGCATTGACAATGTCACTGTGGTTGTCCCTCAGTGCCCGCACGGCCTTTGCCCTGGACACATTAGCCTGGGCCATCACCAGCTCAATGTCACGAAGTTCAAGTCCAGCCTCCTCTACCTGGTGGAGGGACACAGGGAGGTGGGGGAAGCTGCCGGAGTCCCCTTGAGCAGGGTGCTGCCCAGGCAGAAGAGAAGCCCATGCTACCCTAACCCCGCCCCCAGCCATGCGTCCAGATCCTCTAGGCCTCACCTCCTCGTCTTCCTCCTCCTGCTCCTCACACTCTGGCCTCACCCGGGGTCCAGGTGCCAACTCGGGGACCAGGGCTGAGGACTCGGAGGGCACCTTGAACTTCTCTGCTGCAGCTTTGTGTACTTGCTGGGACAGATCCTCGATCTGCAATATAGGACAGAGCTCACTGGCCTGTTGGACTTCCCCGGCCTTTCCCCCAAACGCAGCATGGCCGTAGCCTTGGCCGTGACAATGACAGCATAACAGACCTTGGCCTCACCAAAGACCACATAGGTGTCTGAGGCGGGGCTCTTGAAGACATCCGGCTTGGCAATGACAAACAGGATGTTCTTGGACTTCTGGATGGTGATCCTGGTGACTCCCTGAATCTGCCGTAAACCCAGTTTCGACATTGCCTGAGGCGGAAGGCAAGAGATTCAGACCACCTTCCCTGTGACTCTGTTAAAGACCCCCTCAGGACATTCCAGCGTTCAGGGGTGAGGGTTGCTAGATCTGACTCAAAGCCGTTTTCGTGGATAGGGTTTCACTGGCCACAGGCTATGAGGGGCGTTGGTGAGGGTGCTCCCCTGTGCACATGTCCTCTCCCAGGGCCCTCTAGGGGGGCCCCTCGGCTGACCTTTCGAGCCTTCTTCTCACTGCGGCTTTGCTTGGCTTTGGCAATGGTCTCCTCATTGCTGCCCGCGGGGCCCTGTAGGAAGATGAAGGCTGAGCATCTGTGGGGCCCTGAGGTACCGATGTCCAGAGACCCGCCCCCTTCTGGGCCAGCACCTGTGCTGTGCACTGCACTTTCTGAGGTGGCGTATCCTGCTCATCCAGCTCAGCGGACGACTCCCCGTGGCTGTCCGAATGCTGCCCGGAGCCTGGGGCCCTCTGTGAGTCTGGGGAAGGGGTGAGGTGTGAGGGCCTCTTGCTATTGCAGAGGGCCCTCCAGTCCCATCCTCTAGTGTCTCCCTGGGAGGAGTCTAGCTGGCCCAGGCCCTGACCCCACATACCCTTACCTTCCTCTAGGCTGTCCTCATCCTCTTCTTGCTCACCAGCTAGGAACCCTCGAGGGCCAGATGGGTTCTGGGTCCCAGAGGGAGGAGGCACTTGGCAGGGGCTTGAGATGATGCAAGCCAGGTCTTTGGCATCTGTGGGGGTCGCCTTGGGGTTGAGGGTGGAATGAGGAGAGAGGCTGACACGATGCCGGGCCCCCAGAGGCTTTGTGGATCCTGAGGAGGAGATGGCAGCCATTCCCTGGGCTCCTGCCCGAGGCATCAGACCACGAGAGGATGGGGGCTCCTCCTCTTCCGCAGAGACTTTCTGGGGAGTGGGGCACAGGCAGGGTGCTGGGGGTCCTGGGGATGTCTGGGATGCCCTGTCAAGGGCACTGGGAGCAGGAGGGTCAGGGTCTAGGAATCGATTCTGGGGTGTGGTAGGCAGGCCACTGGCCGAGCGTGCTGGGGAAGGGTTAAGGGCACCTGGGGTCATCTGGGGCTGATCTCGATTACCCAGGCCTAGCACAGGCTCCAGGTGCTGGAAGGCTGCCGCAGACCTGGAAGTCTCTTCAGAGTGGACTCTGCTCAGCGTGCATGTGGTCCTGGCTGGGGACCCTGAGCAGGAACCTAGCCTAGCTTGTACAGATAGAGCCACAGGAAGCCCGGGGCCCAAGGTGTCCTTGCTGCTCAGGCCCCTCCCCTCCCCAGCTGAGCTCAGCTGTTTCTGACTGACCTCAGAGCATGCAGCAGAAAGTGTCTTGGAAGTCTCCCCTGCACCTTGGGATGCTGACTTGGACCCATTTCCTTGCCCTGGTCGTTTGGGGCCTCTACCCTGCTTGTTCTTGCCCCCTGGGGCCTCTCTTTGAGGTGAGTGGGTCTTGACCCCTTCACGGGCTTCAAGACATGCTCTCTGCTTGAGTGCAGATATGCTCTCAGCTCCTTTCTCTCC
Source organism: Peromyscus maniculatus bairdii (assembly GCF_049852395.1). Lineage (NCBI taxonomy): Eukaryota > Metazoa > Chordata > Mammalia > Rodentia > Cricetidae > Peromyscus > Peromyscus maniculatus. Next base: position 10,012,541 of record NC_134861.1, read on the forward strand.
CATACAAGATGTGGGCTCAGAGATCTTTGTGCTCAAGGTGGGGCGTGACTCTTCCGGAGCCCCGAAGCTGTCAGCTTTCACAGCTGGCTCTGAGCCATTCTGTTGAGCTTTGTTTGAAGCTGCGGGTGCCCAGTCTGGAGAGGGCTCTGCATCTTGCTCAGGCACTGGCTTTGGTCCTAAGGCCACACCTAATTCCTGATGGACCCCAGAGGCTGGAGGGTTAGTCTCTGGGGCATAGTCTGTTTCTCTCTGCAGTGTCTGAGAGGTGTCTTGGACTATCAGCTCTGGGTCTGAGGTGCAGTCTGTATCTGGAAGGGATGGAGGTGCCGTCACAGGGGTGTCCTGGGGAGCTCTAGCACTCAGGCCTTCAGCCTGCTGGGACCCTGGTGTGGCTGCAGCCACAGGTTGGAGGTCTGAGGTTGAACCCAAGCTTTGCAGGGGTGAATGTGATGCTACTGGGGCCACCTGGGGTTTGGTGACACCCTCCTCGGCCTGCTGTGGTCCTGATGTGGCAGCAAGCACAGGTTGTGGGTCTAGGGTGGGATCTGAGCCTTGCAGGGCTAGACATGCCATAGGAGAGTCCTGGGGTACCGGGACAATCCCTTCATCCTGCTGGGCCCCCAATGTGACCACGGCCTCAGGTTCTGGGTCTAGGGTGGGATCTGAGCCTTGCAGGGGTGGGGATGATGCTATAGGAGAGTCCTGGGGTACCGGGACAATCCCTTCATCCTGCTGGGCCCCCAATGTGACCACGGCCTCAGGTTCTGGGTCTAGGGTGGGATCTGAGCCTTGCAGGGGTGGACATGCCATAGGAGAATCCTGGGTTACCAGGACAATCCCTTCATCCTGCTGGGCCCCCAATGTGACCACAGCCTCAGGTTCTGGGTCTAGGGTGGGATCTGAGCCTTGCAGGGGTAGACATGCCATAGGAGAGTCCTGGGGTACCGGGACAATCCCTTCATCCTGCTGGGTCCCCAATGTGACCACAGCCTCAGGTTCTGGGTCTAGGGTGGGATCTGAGCCTTGCAGGGGTGAGGATGATGTCACAGGGGAGTCCTGGGGTTCTGTGATACCTTTCTTAGCATGTTGGAACTCAAATGTAGCCATGGCCCTAGACTCTGGGCCTGAGGTGGGATCTGTACTTTGGAGGGGTGGAGGTGATGCCCCAGGGACATCCTGCAATGCTATGACACATTCCTCATCCCTCTGGAGCCCCAGACTGACTACAGCCACAGACTCTGGGTCTGAGGAGGGGTCTGCATAGTGCAAGAATGGGGGTAATGGCTTAGGGGAGTCCTGGGGTATTGTAACACCTTCCTCAGCCTCCTGGGGCCTCACTGAAGCCACAGCTACATACTCCAGTGTAGCGGGAAGGCCCTGGCCTCCTTCCTTCAAGTTACAAGGAAGGACCGGACACAAGGTGGGCCTTGCTTCTTCCTGCAGATCTAGAATGGACTCTGCAGTGGCAGGCTTACAGCCTGAAGTAGTGCTCCTCCCCTTCTGGCAGGGTTGAGGCCGTGCCCTGGGTGCTTGCTGAGCAACCGAGTCAACTTCTTCCTTCCCCACCCTAGGGGTTACTGTGGTAGCCTCCTCCACCTGGGAGCCTGGAGCTGCTCGCCGATTGGGAGGAGTCACGGTAGCTTCGGTCTCTATATCTAAAGCTAGGGCCTCTTCTACTATTTCTGCAATCGATTCCTGGCTATTGCTAAGACGGCTCTCTTGCTCTGAAATCCGAGGCGTGAACTCTGTCCCCTGAAATGCGGCCCTACTTCTGGGCTCCTGCTCTGTATCCGGGGCACTGGGCTGGGCATGGGGCTCCCCACTGTAGCGCCTGTCGTCATCTGCCCCTGCATAGGAAGCTGAGTCCGAGTCAGAGGAGGCTGCCGAGGTGTCATCCCGGAAGGCGAAGGCCTCGTCCATGCCCTCGATGATGGACAGATCAGAGAGTGACTGCAGGAAGGAGGCAGATGTGCTGTTGTCCTCACCCTCTCCAGCCAGGTCTCCATCCGGGGTGGCAGCACCAGCAGCTACCTCTTCCTCCTCCTCCTCCTCTTCTGCCTCCTCCTCTTGGGGCAGTGGAGTCACTTCCACGGCTTCCACCTGGAAGATGAGGCTACCCCGGAAGGGTAGGAGGGCGGCAGGGATCATTGGGTCGTTGGCCAAGAAGGCTGGGTCAAAGAAATGGCCCTCTTGGCTCCAGGAAGAGCTGCTGTCGGTTGAGAGGCTAGACTCCGAGGAGGGAGGCTCCGGAGGGCCTGTGGGGTGTGGCTCCAGTTCATCCACCACAGAGCCTGATGGGGAGAGGCCCCAGTCGGAGGGGAAGTCCAGCCCTTCAGCTGGGGCCAGCAGGCTGAGGGAACACGAAGGTGATGAGGCCCAGCTGCCCCCATCTGCTGTGATGTAGGAGCCCGAGGGCGAAGCTGGCGTGGAGTCCAGTAACTCATCCAGCAGCTCGGCCTCCAGGTCCCAGGCATCCCCGTGGGGCCCCTGGTCAGGGAGCAGGGCATAGGTGGTCTTGGTGGGAGTGGAGGGGGGTGTGAAGTAGGAATCGAGGTCAGGGGGAGGGGAAGGCACAGGAGAATCACCCTGAGAACATAGTTCCGGAGGTGGGTGCAGGGCGATGTGCCCACCCGCCCGGTCCCTGAGCACTGGCCAGGCTGCCCTGGGTGAAGGGATGACCTGGCACGTCTCCTCACCCATCACGATGCGGGGCTCCAGGGTGGTGGGAAGAGGGACTTCAGCAGGCAAAGGCTGGAGAGGCAGGCCCTCAGGGAGGACCCCTGGACTTGGGCCGCCCTCTGCCGGGTCCGCCCAGGTTGAGGCGGCCCCGCCCGACCCTGCATCCCAGCTGGCTCCCTCAGGTTGGGGCCGGGCACCTGGCTTGCTGGACAGGAATGTGAGGGCCAGAGGGCTAGGCCCCGGGGTCAGGGCATGGGGCTCCCGTTGGTCCCCTTTAAGGATGGTGGCAATGGCTGCGTCACATGAGAGATCTGTGGAGACAGAAAAAGGACATGAGATGCCTACAGGACACGCCTCAGGGCCAGGCCAGGTGAAGAGCTGAACATGGGACAGGGGCAGGTTTTCATGGATACAGTTTCGGAGGAGGGCTGGTCAGGGGAGAGGGCGGAGAAGAGAGTGACCTGTAGGCTAAGTGTACTTGAGGAAGAATTTCCAGGCATTTCAGCCAAGCAGGCAGCTGCTGACAGGCTTTATAGGAAGGGGAGTCATGAGGAGGGCTGTGTATTAGAAACCCAGGCTTTTCTTGGGGACACTTCAGCAAAGGTACAATTAGCAGTCGTCTCTGTTCAGAATCCGGCTTGCTATTTCAGCTTGGTTCACCTGGGCTTGGCAGGAACAGGGCTACGAGAACCCACTGGACAATGCCAGCTCCTTCCTGTGACAAGGGCAGGGGTCCCACACGACAGCTCTGGAACATTCCAGGTCTACTGTAAAGCAGGAAGTTTCGCCTCTAGCCCATCTCCTACCCTTGTTGCCAATACTCAAGGCCAGCCTCAGGTTCCCCAGAGCTCCCCGCATGGCCCTGCATGTAGCTAAGTTTCTGGAGAATGGAGGCAGACCTATCTCACAGAGTCTGAATTGCAGCATCCTGCTCAAAAGGTGGGGGATGTTGGTGATCAGGGTGCCAAATGGGAACAGGACAGCTGAGGGAAGGCTGGCCACGTCCTCTCCATGGTGGCAGCCACTCAGGGGAACAGATCCCTCACCATACTGGGAGCTCCTGGCCTGCCTTGGGGTCTGTCTCTAGGTCTCTTCAGGCACGGGTGCTCCTGGGCTGCATTGCCCTCAGCCGACGTGCCACACCACAAACACATGCCTGTGCCGTGATGCCCCGTGGATCAGAAAGTACTTCAGAACTTAGGAAGGTAGCAAACCAAGTTCTCCAGATGGCAGAGCCCCATACTGCCTCCTATGTCTCTGGCTCTTGCTGGCTTGCTTCTTGCTGACCTGCATGTCACCACTGAGGGCACTGGGCACATGCACTCTGAGTCCTGGGGCCTTTAACCGTTTAAGTGTTCTCTGAGTGCTCAAAGCATCGTTTTTTAAGTCTCATTTTTAATGACCCTGTAACAGCGCCTCCCTCACCTGGACCATGGCCAAACACACATCTCTTTGAAGTATCCACTTAAAGCCCTTTCTCCTGTCCCCAGAGCCCAGGCCAGGTCCTGCACAAGAGGGGGAGGGGCAGTGCCTAGCGGCCTGCCGCTCTGGCGGGCACACAGCCAATGCTGCTGGCTCTGCCATGCTCACTGGTGACAGGGCAACATCGCCTGCACCGTGGCTTTGTCTTTCTCAGCTACTGAGCAGATCGCACCTAGGATGAGAGGAGACAGCCACCTCCCCCGAGATCTGCTCCCAGCGGTGTCGGGGCACTGGGCTCTTGGACACTAGCTGGACTCGTTGGCCTGCAGCTGGGCTACTAGGGCAGCCAGGGGTCCTGACAGGAAAGGGAGGGGGACCCTGCAGGTCCCTTGAGGGACACCTGGCACTGGAAGTGGGTGTGGCTAGTAGCTATCACTGGCTGTCCCCAAGTCGGGCTCTTGCCATCTCTTCTTCTTAGTGTGGCCTCAGGGCAGAACTGGGCCAAGGTTAAAATGGAAATAAAGGGACAAAGTTGTGTGGGGGGGGATTTTTGTTGTTGTTTGTTTTGTGACTCATTCAAGGTCACCAAACAAGCCAGAAAGGAACCAGTTTATCACTTTGGGTCTGGGGAGTCCCAGCCTGGATTGTCTGTTCCCCAACAAGAGTAGGGTGACATCTGTGTTAGCTCTAAGTCAGGCCCCTGGCCCAGCACTGGTACCATTCCCATTCTTGCCCATCCTGTCCCCAGATGACTTCTTGCACACAGCAAGGTGCCCTTGGCTTTGCCCAATCTACACACAGCCCATCTCCAGCAGGAACCATTCAAGCTTAAGAGTACCCTCAGGCCTGCAAGTGGACTGGCTTTACCAACATTTAATGTCCCTCTTTCTCCAAGGTCTACATATTAAGACCACTGCTGGCCACGACACCTTCCCAGGACCCCACCTCCCAGACCCAGCTCTGCCAGTGTCCTCTGGCTGGGCTCCCAGATCCCATTGGTCCTACACCTCCTTTCTAAGTCTAGCCGCTTGCTGCCCTGGGCACTCAAGGTACCTCTAAGGACCCTCTGGTGGTTAAAGGATGAGCCTGCAGGGACCCTCTGGGCCTCCTGCTTCCAAATCTGCCACCCCACCGTCGTCCTGGAGCCCTGCAGCTCTCCGTGAACAAAAGAAACGCGATGCAGCACAGAGGCCCAAGTAAATGAGTATTGGTCCAAAGAACAGGCTCCCCCACCTCCAGCCCGAGTGAAAGGCCAAGACACTGCCCTTCATAGCTTCAGGCTTGGAGGATGCTGTCTGCGGCCTCCAGGCTTTCATGAAATCCTGAGGGTGGGGAGTGGGGGAAGGATGCAATGTGGAGGGAAGAACCGGTCTGGAAAGACAGGGGAGGGGACTGTTAGGAGGCTGAGAGATAAAGAGAGAGAAAGGTATTGGGCCAGAAAGGAGATCCGCCGCGGTCTCACCTGTGCGGGATCCTGGCCCTCCTGCCTCAGGCAGCGGCAATTCAGCGCGCGCAGCCTCCCCTGGCATGGCCTGGACGCGTGCCTGCCGGTCCCCCTGTCTCTCTGTCCCTCTGTCCGTCAATGCGCTCGGAGTAGCCAGCTCGGCCACCGCCCCTCTGCCTGGGGGGGGGGGGGGGAGCGTGGATGACGTCAGCGCTGCCCCGCCCGCCTATCAAGCCTAGTGAGCGTGCGCTGCCGCGCCAGGCACTGCGGAGAGCCGGAGGGAGGGCGCTCGTTCCCCACGTCCATCCCAAACCCTCTCTTCCACTGCCGAGTCTAGGGCCGGAAGGCTGCGCCCTGCCCCGCCTTTCCCGCAGTATCTAAGGGGCCGCTTGGAGTCAGGGCTCCTCCCAAGGTGACATCGCCTCTTAGCTGGAAAGAGGCAAATGGTGTCGCCAGAACCAGGGGTGCGGGTTAATCTGGGGAGATAGCTATGTATTTTGTAGAGTGGGCAGGGCCACTTTAATGAATGATGGCCCAACCTATCACTCAATGATTGGATAGAGGGCGCAGGGAGTACAGGGAAGGAGTTACCCTCAGGCACCAGGATGAGCTGAAACAGCAGCTCGGGATTGGCTGGTCGTGGCAGTCAGTCTCCATAGCAACCACCTCCTGTCTCTGTGGCAACGGGAGATGGAGATGAGTGCGCCAGGGAAAGGGGCTCCAGACAAGCTCCTGGGTGAGCTGGATCTTTGAGTTCTAGCTCGGCAATCGGCTTTTTTTCCTTCACCCTTCAGATCTCTGGGCCAGGGAAGAAAGATACCTCACTCTATTCCCGGCAGGGCCTGTGCCACACCTCCAGAGAGGATGCTTACCATTTCCCTTCCTGAAATGTACTATTGCTTCCACACTGACTGTTGCACTGCCCGGTTCGTCTCCCCCCCCCCCCCCGCCCCTTCCAGTGCCAGGCACCAGGAGATGAATGAATGACATATTGTCATCTTTGAGCTGGAGTTAGGGAAATTAGCAGTTATCGAGGCAAGCAAGGAGGAAGAGCCTAGGGTATGGGATCTTCTGGGTTTACGTTCAGCCCAGGAAGCTGGCCAGGTGCTGCTCTCTACTCCCTTGTACCTGAGTCAAGGTGCAGCACCACACACCGACGTACCCCTGGTACCTTTACCCACCAGGTCCAAACATAGCCCAGCATCTCCTGCAGAGCTGCCCAATCCTGTCTGTCGCTGAACCTGCCCATCTTTCCACCTTATATCTGACTTCCTACCTTTCCTTATACTCTCCACTTAAGGACTTCACCTCCCAAGGATCTAAGTTTCCTTGTTTCCTCCTGTGCACCTTTTTAAAAAGCTGAATTCTACCCTAAATGCTACTGTTGTGACCGCCCAGAAAAGATGGTATGGTCTTGTCTCTGTTTTTGTTTTGACTAAGGTCAACTGTAAATGGAAGAAAACCCAAATAGAACTTTCAAGGATGAGAAAGCAGCCATGAGGTAGTGAGGAGCCAAGTGAATGTCATAGCAGGAAGGCATCCTGCGGTGCCACATCCAGTGGGTGGAGGCCAGCTCTGGTGTTTCCTCACCACAGACTACCAACACGAAGACCATGTAGGCGTCTTCATCCCGCGTGGAACCACAGAGGCTGGCAGGACAGGGCAACCTTCTGGGCAGCATATTCGTTCCCTTTCCAGCCCTATAGAGGTCCTGAGGATAGGACACTGACAACAAAAGAAAGTGCCACTCAGGAAAGACAGACAGACACTCAGGACATGAAGGATTGAAGTTCAGGGTTATCATCAGCTACATAGTGAATTTGAGGCCAGTGTGGACCTCACGTTTCGTTCTGCCCGCTCAAAAATAAAAACAAAACCAAGAAAGCCCAAATGCCAGGCACGCTCCGTGGCTGTGCTGGTTAGTTGGCTTTTTAATGTTTGTTTGTGTCAGCTTGATCTAGTCCTCTGGAAGGAGGGAACTGGAGAGACGGCCTCTATCAGATTGCTTGTGGGCAAGTCCGTGGGGTGCTCTCTTGGTTAGCGATTGGTGTGGGAGGGCAGGCTCACTGTGGGCAGTGCCACCCTCGGCCGGTGGTCCTGGGTGATAGAAGAAAGCAGGCCAGTCGTAGCTTCCTTCTGCCATTTGTCTCGCCTCATACTTGGGTTCCTGCCTTGGCTTTCCTCAATGATCAACTGTGATCAGGACATGTAAGCTAAACAAGTCCTTTCCTTCCCGAGGTGGTTTTTTCTTTTATTTTTTTTTATTTTTTTTTATCCCCCCCCCCCAAGACCGGGTTTCTCAGTATAGCCCTGTCCTGGAACTCGCTCTGTAGACCAGGCCAACCTCAGATTTAGAGATCCACCTGTCTGCTTCCTGAGTGCTGGGATTAAAGGCGTGTGCCACCACTGCCCAGCCAAGTTGCTTTTGGTCATGGTGTTTATCACAGCAACAGAAAGCAAACTAATTCAACAACTGGCCCCAGAAAATGGGCTCGTTGGTGTGATGGACTGACCATGCTGTTTTGTGGGAGGACTGAGGAAGTATTTGGAGCTTTGGACTAGAAAGGGCCACTGGATGCTCAGAACTTAATGAGCTGTTATGGGAGCTTGGGAGACAGGAATGTTGAGAGAGGCTTGTGAAGTTCCAGAGGGAAGCAAAGACTTCACTGGGGCTATTCGTGTGATATCTTGAATTAAGAATCTGTGGTTTCTGGTCAGCTGGGACTGAAGAGTCAACCATGGTTTTAACAAGAGATCAGCACTGCTTTACTGGGACAGTTGACAATGGTTAGCTGGGGCTGAAAAAAAATGAGCTGTGATTAAGAGAACAGCGTCACTGAGGTAAAATCTTCCGAGAAGTATTTTTCAGGGTCAGCACACAGAAACCACAGTCCGGTAGGGCCACGGCTTAATTTCAAACTGGCAGCTGAGCTTAGTAATATGTAAGAGTATTCTGCATGGCTTCGGAATTTCTCTACTGGTACTGAAGACATGAAGGGCTTATGGAGAGCAGTTGAGAACCCAGTGTATTGGAGACACACCAGGTCTGTGGGACCACTAAGAAGAGCAGTGGGGGCCGGGCATGGTGGTGCACGCCTGTAATCCCAGCACCCAGGAGGAAGAGGCAGGTGGACCTCTGTGAGTTGGAGAGCAGCTGGGTCTACAGAGTGAGTTCTAGGACAGCCAGGGTTACACAGAGAAAACCCTGTCTTGAAAAACCTAAGGTGGGAAAAAAAAGAAAGAGCAGTGGATGGAGTGGCCTCACTCTAGAGACAAACTGCACACACTGCAGAGCTACTGCTTGGGCCTGTTGGCGTCCAGACCACAGTGAATTCTAGACATTAGACACTGAACTACGTACACTGCTGGAATCTGGTTTTGCTTTGATCTGATTGTAACTGTGCCCTGGTTCTTCCCTCTTGGAATAGGAAGTATGATATTTTGGATTTCTTCAGGAGCCCAAAGTTAAGAGACTGGACTTTGGTTTGTGTGTGTGTTTGTGTTTTGTTGTTTGTTTTGTTTTTGAGACAGGGTTTCTCTGTGTAACCACTCTGGCTGTCCTGAAATTTGTTCTGTAGACCAGGCTGGCCTTGAACTCACGAAGGTCTGCCTGTCTCTGCTTCTTGAGTGCTGGGTTTAAAGGTGTGCATCATCACTGCCTGGCTGAGACTGGAGTTTTAAAGACTGAACTTCTCAAGTGTTAGAATTTTTTCAAAATTTTCTTTCTTTGGTTTTTCGAGTCAGGGTTTCTCTGTGTAGCCCTCGATGTCCTGTAGACCAGGCTGGTTTCAATTGAGAGACCCACCTGCCTCTGCTTCCCAAGTGCTGGGATTAAAGGTGTGCACCACAATGTGTATGAACCTCACTGAATGTGTGGAGGTCAGAGAACAGCTTACATGAGTTGGCTGTCTCCTTCCATCATGCTGGTCCCAGGAATTGAACTCAGGTTATCAGGCTTGGCAGAAAATCTTGGTAGTTCCAGAAAACACATATATTTAAAATGTCCTTAGATCATCTCTCAAAACAGACCACTTTTCTAGTCTATAAAACAGTACCAATATATTTAATAGCAGGGCTTGGTTATAAGTTCCAGGACAGGGCTGGAGAGATGGCTCAGAGGTTAAGAGCACTGGCCGCTCTTCCTGAGGTCCTGAGTTTTGAGTTTAATTCCCAGCAACCACATGGTGGCTCACAACCATCTGTAATTTGATCTGGTGCCCTCTTCTGGTGTGTAGGCAGAATACAGCATACATAATAAATAAATCTTTAAAAAATAAATAAATAAGTTCCAGGACATCCAGAGCTAACCAGTGAGACCCTGGCTAAAAAAACCAAAAGGAGCCACATGGTGGTGGTGCATGCCTCTAATCCTAGCATTCGATTAGGGTTAGAAGGGAGGCAGAACCAGGCGGAGCTCTGTGAGTTCGAGGCCAGTCTGGTCTACAGAGCAAGTTCCAGGACAGCCAGGGCTACACAGAGAAACCCTGTCTCGAAAAACAAACTCAAAAAATCTGAAACGAACAAAAAAATATAATAGAAATAATACAAAATATATACCCATACTACCATGAATGTAAAGTAGAAATCAATCAACAAAAAGACAATAGGAAGAAAAAGAGGGGTCTGATGCTATGTCCATAATTCCAGTTCTCGGGAGGCAGAAACAGAATTACACCAAGTTCAAGGCCAGCCTAGTCTACATAGTGAGTGCCAGAACTATCTAGTGACACCTTGTCTCCAAACAAACAAAACCCACAAAAAAACCTAGAATGGAAATTCCTACCAAAATTTTAAAGCGAAATTAACATAAATTTAAAGAAATTTCTTCCAGAAAAAAAAAATAGGTATTTCATCATTTGTTTTACAAGGCAGATAATAACTCGGCACCAAACCCAACAAATACACTAAAAATAAATCTTTAAAAAAAAAAAAAAGTAAAAGCTTTGCCTTGTTTAGCGGGACAGTCTGGCGGGAGCCTAATCTTTTTCAGACTCCTGCTGCCTCCTGAAGATGGTTCCATTCCACCTCTCTCGACCACTTCCTGCTCTCCTCCCCTCCAGCAGGCATTTGGTCCCCAAACCCCAAGAGCAGTCTCTAGAGTGGTTCACACACTTACCGTCAGGTTCCCACACCTTTCACCAACATCTCAGCTCCAAGTTTGAGAATCATCCGAGACTTAGCGCCCGTTGTGGGACAATGTGGTTGGAGTGGAAATAGAAGTTGGTGCGACTGTGTTAAGGAAGGATGTCACTGCAGCAGGCTTTGGGACTTCAAATATCGATGACACCACACTGACTAGACCTGTGTGTGAGCTGAAAGTAGCCGCTACTCTGGGCTTGTTGGTAAAGCTATATGCACCAGAGAACAGGAAGTGAAGTCAACCACAATTCAAGGGCTCAGACAGGGTCCTCCAGAAACCTGTATGTGCTTTGAATCATCATCCACTATATGGGATTACTCCTATTCACGGGTCCAGCAACCAAAGGGTGGGAATGGTACCACTATCACTCCTAGTGACCCTCTACAAAAAAAAAAAAAATGCTTCTACTCTGCAACATTGTGCTCTGCAGATCAAGGAATTTTGGTACCAGAGCAGGGAGTGCTTCTGCCCAGAGGCACAGCAAACACTCCCCTGAACTGTAAGCTAAGGCTTCTCCCTGGCCATTTTGGGCTCCTGATGCCTTCAGTCAACAGGTTAAAGAAAGTTATAGCTGAGAGGTGGTGGCCCACATCTTTAAGCTCAGCACTTGAAAGGCAGAGGCAAGTGGATCTCTGTTGACTTTGAGGCAGGGCTTTGAGAATGTCTCAAAACAAAACCCAAAAAATGACCACTCACAAAAAACCCAGCCCTAAACAAATGTAGGCAGGCAGTTCTTGTGTTAAGAGGATGCTGACCATCAGGGGGAAATTGGACTGCTTCTCCAAAATGAAGGGTGTCTGGAGTACAGGAGATCCTTGCTTCCAGGGGGACTTTGGTGTTGCTGTGTCCCGTGATTAAGTTCAATGGGAGGTTCCAACCCAATCCAAGTAGGATGACGAAGGGCCCAGAGCCTTCAGGGATGAAAGGAAAGAACCAAGACCCGCTGAGGTGCTTGTAGAGGGTGAATACAGAATGGGTAGTAGAGGAAGGCAATTACAGATACCAGCTAAGGCCACAGGACAAGTCACAGAAACAAGGGTTCTGAGTGATGTGTTTATCTACATACATACACACACATACACACACACACATACACACAGCAGTATTTGTGTTTTACATTTGATGATAAGTCTTGGTTGTCAACTTGATCGAATCTGGGACCAACCAAGAGACACTAGACAAGCTGTGAAGCATTTCTGGGGATGGGAAGACCCTCCTCCAGAGTGGGTAGCAGCTTCCGGCCTGTCCAGAGGTATAGGAGTTTGAGGCGGGCCGGCAGGATGGCACAGTGGGCAAGTGTGCTTGCCGCGTAAACCCGGGCCCTAAGTTTGATCACATAGAAACTTGGACAAACTGTCCTCTAGCTTACTTCCATGCGTTTACCATGGCACACCCATGCTCAGCTACCATAATAAAGTAAAAAACTAGGCAGCCACAGCTAAGTTTCAGACTTGGGACCTTTGTGGCAAGGAGGAAGAACTGTGGAAACAGCCAGAGGACTTAAAGACTGAGCTGTGTCCCCCCACCCCACCCCACCCCCACCCCCGCTGTGCACAGCTGAAGTGGTAGGTGTCTTGACAGCCAAGCTCTCCAAGAGCCGAGTCATTCACAAATCGACTATCTGTGCCCTCACCATCATTAACCATACCTAGAAAACCTGAGGAAATTCTCCAAGGGTGACAAGTCCCTAGCCCCATGTTCACGAAGACCTGTGTCCTGCATGGACACCAGATGCCAGAGACCAAACAGCAGCCATGGAAGGGGCAGATGTACCCACACTAGCCAGAGGGAAAGCAGCGCTTCTGTCTGTCGGCATCTGCACCTTGCTGTCACTGGTGCTACCACCGCCATTCACTAACACCGGAACTCAGCATCTTCAGCCTTCCAAACTGGACTGTGACAAGTGGCTCTCCAGGAACTCTCCAGATCTTGAGCAGCAGACTGAGATGACTCCAAGCCAGCCTTGTGTGTTAAGCAGCTACCGTTGACTACCTAGCCTGTAAGTCAATCTAATCCATCCACTGTTGACACCCAGCCTGTAAATCAATCTAATTCATCTGCTGTTGACACCCAGCCTGTACATCAATCTAATCCATCCACTGTTGACACCTAGCCTGTAAATCAATCTAATTCATCTGCTGTTGACACCTAGCCTGTAAATCAATCTAATCCATCCACTGTTGACACCCAGCCTGTACATCAATCTAATCCATCCACTGTTGACACCTAGCCTGTAAGTCAATCTAATTCATCTGCTGTTGATACCTAGCCTGTAAGTCAATCTAATAAATCCATCATTGGTTCTGTTGGGAGGAGGTAGCAGGAAGATCAGGATCACAAGTTCAAGGCCGGCTTCCACCAGATACAAATAAACAAGTGCATGAGACTAACAAGAGAGCACAGATGTGACAGTCCAGGGTTTCTACACCTGACAGACAGAACCAATAACACAGGGCTGTGCTTTCAGAGGCTGTTTGGTTCCCAGAATCCATATCAGAGCCCATCCCTGCCTCTAACTCCAGCTCTAGATCAGGCACACCTGCACAAACTCAGAGACACATCTGTGTGTGTATGTGTGCGCGCGCACGTGTGCGCGTGCATGCGTGTGTATGTATATACAGCCTGGTTTACACATTAAGTTCCAGGGCTGACAGAGCTGGACAGTGAGACCCCGTCTCGATTCCTTCTCTCCAGCATCCCCTGCCCTAAACTGACTAGCACAGTGCATTCGTATCAATCATTGTAAGCCCTTGGCCATACACTAAAGAAAAACTACAAAACAGCGATGAAAGCTATCAAAGACCTACAAAGTAAGTCATGTTTGTTGATTGTATAATTAATTCAGCACAGTAATGATGCGTTTCCTCAGACTGTTCCATAGACTTCGTGTACTTTCTACTAAAATCCCATGCTTTCACAGATGCAAACTTACTAAAAACTTGGTGGACAGACAAAGGAACTACAACTGAAGCCATCTTAAATAGGACTCATTGTTTTCGAGACAGTCTCATTATATAGTTCTGGCTGTCCTGGAACTCAACTCTGTAAACTAGGCTGGCCTTGAACTCACAAAGATCCATCTACTTCTGCTTCCCAAGTGCTGAGATTAAAGTTGTGAGCCACTATTTTTGGCTACTTAAGGCAAAGAGATAACTTAGCCAGTTCAAACTTGCAATCCTCCTGCTTCAGCCCCTGTAAGTGCCAGGTATAAGCCCGACCTATAGCTATTTTAGAGCCCTGGTAGTTTTGAATATGTAACACTGCTGCACCGACAGAGCTTATCAACAGCACAAAAACTTACAACTATGCAAACTTTCTGCAGAAGCACATATACAAAATCACCTTGGGAAGAATGCTTCTCAACAAGATTCTGGAGCACCTGGACACCTTGAGGCCACGCCCCCAAACATTCATTTTAAGTCACACAAGTGCGAAGACTTGGGAGATAAGATGATTGCTGCCTTCCTTGAAGACCCAAGTCTGATGCCTGAGTGCATGCTTGTTTCCAGGTGCAGCAAGTCAGAGGCAGAAGGACCCCAGGGCTTCCCGACCAGCCAGCCAGGCCTACCTGGCAAGATCCAGACCAGAGAGAAAATAAACAAAAATAAAGCTGGATGGTGGTGCCTCTCACCTTTAATCCTAGCACTTGGCACTTGGAAGGTAGGGGCAGGTGGACCTCTGAATTTGGGGCCAGCCTGCTCTAGAGTAAGTTCCAGGACAGCCAAGGCTACACAGAAAAACTGCCTCAAAAAACAAAACCAACAAGCAAAACCCCACAAAAAAACAAAACCTGGAAAACAAACAGCAAAGTGGACAGTGCCTGAGGAGCACACCTAGGCTGTTCTCTGGCCTGCATGTTCAAGTGCATATGAACACAGGTGCACAAAGCTGGGGCCAGAGTTCCTCCACTGAAGATGATCCTTGCCTCAAAATCGATCAAAGACAAAATTGTCAACACTTTTAGGAAAAGAATTTCAGGACTCTAAGGGCTAGGCACAATTCTTTTTTTTAAAAAATATTTTTTATGTACATTAGGGTTCACCTGCATGTATGTCAGTGTGAGGGTGTTAGATCCCCTAGAACTGGAGTTACAGACACTTGTGAACTGCCATGTGGGTACTGGGAATTGAACCCGGGCCCTTTGGAAGAGTGACCTGTGCTCTAACACCTGAGCCACCTCTAGTCCCCAGGCACAGTTCTTAAGTCTTGACACTGAAGTACAACCTATGAAAGTGACTAATGAGTAACTAATCTAATAGGAATTCTATGCTCTGTCAAGAGCCCAGTTAAAAGGACTACAAAATCACAAACTATTGATTGGGAGGGAATATTTGCGAACTACCAGTAACCAGGGAAATGCAACGTAAACCCTCATCACAAGATAACTGTACCTACCAAGACAGCAGAGGCTGCAGAGCCCAGCAGTCCAGAGCACCCGAGTTTAGTTCTCAGCATCACACCAAGTCTAGGGGATTTGAGGCCTCTTCACTCACGCACATACCCACACACAGAGCTACACAAATTAAAATAAATATTTTTTATTTTTTATTACATCAGGGCTCACCTGCATGTATGTCAGTGTGAGTTCTGAGTATTAACTGAATGGTGACCCCCCAGTCAGCTCAAAAGAAAAGCCAGTGGCCCATGTGGTGAGCAGCACAAATCTTTATTTCCTCATACACCAACAGGCCACCCCAGCCGCCTTGTCAGCCCTCTATGCCTGCCTCACCTCAACTCAGACAAGCTGTGGCCGGCTGTTCCTCCCCTCCAGCCAGCTGCAGCCACTTTTCTGTTTTCCCTTCACCTCTGACAACGAGCAGGCTTGGGCAGGCCAGCAGGAGTGCTAAGCCACACACAGGGCTCAGGCTGGTGCTTGGGGCAATGTACAGAGTAGGTAAGACCCTCCTCTGTCCTCCGCCTCCCCTTTGGGCAAGCTTTGCCTATGGGCGTCTCCTGCAAAGGTTGCACTCTGTTGCTATTCACAGCAGCAAGGGCTCAGGCCTCCATCTTGAATTGGTGGTTTCTGAGTTGGCTGTGGTTAAGGTAGTTATGCGAGTGACATCAGCCAAGTGGACTTTTCTCTTTTTCCAGGACCAGGGCCTTCCAAATGCTCCCACACCACCCGTTACCATTAGATATCTCTAGTCACATGGACATGGGAGGGAACCTCTCAGGATCATAACTAGAACTCTGCTGTCCACTCCAAGTCTAGTCAGTCTCCTAGAATCTGAGTGTCTAGGACCCTCCCATTTACATCCCGGTTTCCTGTCTCAAGCCAGGCCTCCTCTGTTCGCTGCATCACAGGCACTATCGGAGAGTTGGGGGAGGACAGCGCACTGGGTAAAATCCTGGAGAGCTGGGAAGGAGATCGGATAGGGTCTGTGTCCAGAATGGAGGGGGGTGGGGCAGAGGAGATAGATACAGAGCCTAGGAGGATACCTGGCATCCACCCAAACCAAAGATTTATTAGGACCACCTGTCCTTTGGAGCTGCTGCCCAAGGTCCTATCGAGACGGTCCATCCTTGAGGGTGACAACTCTGGCTTGCCTAGCACTCTGCTGGGCCACTGAGCAGTCAGGTCTCTGGGGTGCAGCTTGAACTGATGGGAAAGGTCATTTGGCTAGCTCCTCAGCCACTGCTTTTCGTATCTTGTCCTTGAGGTAGGCGCCTTTCTGCCATTCAGACTTGAGATCCAGCCATTCATAATATGGGACCTGGAAGAAGGTGGTAGAGACAGATCACATGGTCTGTGGGGTCCTTCCCACTGACAGTCCAGTGACTGACAGACTTAAACACCCAGCCCTTGTCCTCAGGAAGAGCACAGAGCCTATGCACATGGAGAGGTCCTGGCTCTGGCAGGGGCAAAGAGACTGCAAACCAGACAGGTCCCAGCAGGGCTTCTGAAGAAGATGTGACAGAAACTCATGCAGCCCCGAAAGCTCTGAACTCTCTCTCTGCAGGAAAGTCAGCACTTCCCATGTGATCTGAGCGCCGAGGTTGTCCTGTGTTACGGCTCCACAGAGCACACAGCAGCAGTCGGTTACAGATCTCAGCCCTAGCTCCACAGGCAGAGCAACAGTTCCCGGGGCTGGGCTGCACTCTCGGCGTGTCCACAGAAGGCAAGCTAAGCCCCTGTGTGGCAGTGTGGAGGAGAGGTACCTGGCTTAGGGTTCAGAGCTGGGCACCTGTCTATACCCTTCTAGTCTTTAAATAAGTATGGGCTTCTCCCTCTGCAGTGGTCCCTTGCCTAAAAGATACTCACATCTACTACCAGGAAGCCTGCAGCCAGCATATGTCGACGGGCCAGGACGAAACGGCCCAACAAGTCCTTGCTTCGGCTGTTGAAGTTAGGGAACTCCCAGCGCAGGAAAGCGATCCTAGCAGGAGGCAAGGGTGCTTACAAGGCATGCTCTCAGATTAAGACAGGAGTTAAAAGACATTCAAGAATAGCAGTACCGCTGTATCCCTTCCCAGGGCCATGACCAGAGGTCCCTGGCCACCTACCTTTTAGCTCCTGGGGGCAGTGGCTTTTTCCCAACTGGCTGGGCAAGGTGAGGAGCAACAAAATCCCTCGGGGGCAGAAAGTGGCCATCGGCATCCAGGAGCACCTCTGCATCTGGGGGAGGACAGGGGCCGGGGGAGGGATGAGGACCTGCAGCGATGCCTTGGAGACCCCACAGTGAACACACAAATAAGCACTGGGGGCAGGTGCCTGCAGCTCTCCGGGTCCTTGCTGAGCCATGCAGGGTTTTGACAGCGGGCCTGTTAGCTTTAGACCCTTTCCTAGCAGAAGGGAGCCCTTACCCAGCACCCAGCCATACTGGGTGACCACCTCCAGGCTGCCCTGGTCAGTGCTCCCCAGCAGTGTCTTCAGCGTCTCCTGCAGCTCCTTCTGGAGCGGGGTCATCTTCTTGCTAGAGGACGAGGGGCTGAGGGCTACAGCTGAGGCTGGCAGGAGAGGACCTTTATAGTCAGGGTGCTCCAGCAGGGCAGTGGTGTTGATGTGGACCAACTTCTGGAAGGTGCTCTGCTCCTTTGGAGACTTGCTCCCTGGGGGAATGAGAGAAAAGGTAGGCTGACGTCCAGCAGCAGGTCCAGAAATGGGGATCACAAGAGACTACATGGGAAGGCACTTTGGGCTGGGGCTCCAAAGTGAAGATCTGTAGGCCAACTTCGGGGAGTTGCTGAAGAGTCACGGGGGTGTGCTTTGGGTGCTTTGGCCTTCTCCTGTCTCTGCTCCAGTTTCTGCCCTGGCTGGTAGATCAGAAAGCTCCCATGCCACGGTAGAGTGTGCATGCTTACGCGGTGTGCAGGGCAGAATCCTCACCTAGGAATTGTTGGTGAAGCCCAGGGTGGAGAACTGTCTGCAGCTCTGCTTCTCGAACCTGCTGTAGCACACACAGCGCCCACACCAGGTCCACCTGCAGGGCTGGCTCCAGGCTCCCCAGCACGGAGTCCAGCTTGTCGTGTACCTGGGCAAGGCGAGCACAGTGGAGGGCGCAGGCTCAGCCCAGGGACTGCAGCCAGCCCTTGCTGGACCCGTCCTACTGGAGCCAGAGGCAGTTACTGGAGAGCAAGACCAAGACCCTGACTGGGAAAGGCTTGCACCAACGCCAGGCTCATATTCAAGGGACCTTCTTTGTGCTGGGAGTCCAGTATCCTGGTGCTCTTTAGCTAGGTTTATCCACATCCTGCCCAGCAGCAGGGACCCAAGGCCCTTGAGATGCTCCCCAGCGGGCACTGTGATAAAGGAAGGATTTTTGGCCAGGGCACCTAGGTGGTTATACTGCTGTTGCCCCGACAGTCTGCCTGTTCTCCAATGGTCTCTGGGATGCCCGCCCCCTCCCATACCAAATGTTCCCACCCCCACTCCTGCCACTTCTGGACAGTGGCTTGAGCCAGAAGTCAGTGGGTCAGGAAAGTGGTCGTTCGGCGTCCATACCAACTTGAAGAACTGATCCTCTTGTTCAGGATGGAAGTTGAGACGGGCGAAGGCGAGAAGAATGCTGCACAGGTGGGACAGGGAGACGTCCTGGGCCCTGCTCAGGAGGTGCTGGGCCATCAGAGTGACAAAGTCAGTGCCCTGACAGCAGCTGCCCCCTCGGGAGCCCAGACTATTCACCAACTCGCTGACAGCTGACTTAGACACTGACAGCCCTAGGGACAAGTGCACACAGGCACCGTGTTTCTGGAATTCCACTGGAGTGGGCAGGGGCCGGGAGACAAAGGTGTGCCCCCCCCCCCCCCCCCCCCCGCCACACACACACACACACACACACACACACACACACACAGCTGCCCCAAGAGGAAGGGAAACAGGACATTCAGGAACAAAACAGTCCCTTGCTTGCATGTCCCCCCTGCCCCCACACTATTAGACATGGTTTTCCAAATCAAAGTAAGAAAGTCCGTATTCACAACCCAAAAGGAGTTATTTTCAGCTTGGCTTTGCTTCCATAATCAAAGCAGCGGTTTCCTACCGAGGCCTGCAGAGCCTCTACACACAGAGCCCCAGAACTGGTCCTAACTCACCTGAGTAAAGGCTTCAAACAAGGGCAGGTTGAGCCACTTGAGGAAGGCAAAGGACTTGGCGCAACGGGCCACCTCGCCAAGTGTCATGCTGGGAATGAAGGGCAGGAGGTCAGCAGCTAGGCGCTGGGACACTTGGGTTTGGTGGAAATTGAGTTTACCTTTGGGATGGAGCAGACATCAGAGATTCGTTGTGGGGGAGGTCAGTGCCCCACACCCCCTGCCCTCCCCCATCTCAGACTTGACATCTAGGGGGCTTGGTGTCTGTGACTAAATTTATCCCGGAACCAAGCATGGGCACAGGGCTCAGGAGTCACAGTTTCTATGGCAGCCTTCTGGGCCAGTGCTCGCCATCATTAGGACAGGCACTGAATTTGACATGGCTGCAGGTGTCCCCGGCCAGGCCCCCTCTTCTCACCGTAGGCGTAGGCCAGGTCCAGCAGCACGCCTTTCGTCAGCGGGAAGGGCTTCTGTACCAGGTGGTAGGAGATGGCCCGCAGCAGGGGCACCGACCGCCGGCTCTGTGCCGCCAGTGTCACGAGCACCTTCCGCAGCTCCTCAGGGCCAAACTGCTCCACCAGCTCCAGGCACTGTCAACCACAGCCGCGCAGGGATCAGCTGAGGTGGCTGGGACGGCTGGGGGCAGGGGTCCCATCCAGTGCAGCCCCTGTGAGATAGCAACTGGGCCTGAGCTGACTCAACACAGGCCCGGCTGCACAGAATCAGCCTTTTCGCCTGCCCCAGGGACTCCTGGGCCCGAGGTGCAGTGTCTGCAGCCAAATTTATCCCTAGGTCCCAGGGCAGGGGACCCAGGGCCCATGAGCAGCAGAGCTTGCTGTGGCAGCCATCTGGGCCAGCTCCCGTCATGAGAAGACGGGAACTGAATTTGACTTGACTGCAGAGATAGCAACATGCAAGGGGCAGCGGACAGAACCGCCTCTAGGAGGTTTATCTAGAAGCTGAACTGAGCATGGGATAGCTCAGGTCTAACCAGGACTCATATGTTACATTAACATCAGGAGTTGCCCACCACACCCACTTCTTACGATCATTTGGTTAGGTGTTGGATTTCTGTGGTTAGAGCCCTTCCCGTGTGATGCCTGAGACGAGACAGAGGCTTCCAGGGCTCCAACCCCCTTTCTGCAGAAGACTGTCACCCACGGAACAGGCCCAAAGTCCCAGAAGGCCTCTTCTCAGCCCCATACCTTGTCTTCCAGGCGGTTCATCAGTGACTCTGAGAGGTGTCCCGCCTTCACCATCACGGTCACCACTGTGCGGCTGTCACTGATCTCGGTCCAGCGCCGCTCCAGGTGCAGCAGCAGCTCCGCCAGCAGCTCCTGGGAGTGCTGCTCCCGCATGAAGGCGGCACAGGACTCAGCCAGGTAGACCAAGTGCTTGTACTTGAGTCTCCGAAGTCGCCAGCGCACTTCCTGCTCCACCGACTGCAGCTCCTTGGAGGTCTGAGGGAGCCCTAGCGTGTACAGGCTCCGCAGCAGCTTCACGAGGGTCCCGTGCCAGACCGAAGTTATCTGCGCAGAAAAGCACAAAGACAGTATGAAGCCAGTTCCAGAGGTAGTTAACCCAACTCTTCTGAGGAGCTACTCCCACCCCAGCCTCGGGGGACCCGTTTCCTGAGCCTGCTCCCGGAGCCTCCGAAGAACCTAGTGCTTCTACCAGAGGTGGCCCGGGCAGTGTGCCATGGAAAGACAGAGCTCTAAGTGTCAAGAGAGATTCCTTAATGCAGACTCACAACAGACCACAGTCCCTAGTACTGGGTCCTGGCCCAGCCACGTGCTGTGCATCCTTGAGCTGCTAGCACAGAAGCTACAAACACAGGTCAGAGGACATGGGCACTTACCTCCACTAGCACTAGCTGTCTGGCCAGTCTTATTACAGACTTACTATTTTTGCTCACAATGACACATTTTTAGGTATAAAAAAACCTGGTTTTTCTTCAGAAAAAACATTATTTTGAATCTAAGGAGCTCCAACCCTTCCACTTTTCTTTCTGGTGACATGGAGTTGTCCCCAAGACTCAGAACAGCTGGGTCCAGATCCTGCTCTCCCTGCCACCACCACCTCTTTTCTGAAGAAGCTGACTCTTCTGTGCACGCAGTGACTTGGGTCTTAGGAGCTACGGGGAGCCCACCATCAGGGAAGACGGAAGGGGTGTGATGAATGGCTCTCATTATTTGTGCTCAGTCTCTGCACCCGACATCGCCTCTCCAAGGGGAATGGAAAGCAAGCACACGGAGGGAGATGAGCTGGGAATGGAGAAGGGCCGCCTGAAGGGCTGGGGAGGCAGGGCAGCCACTGCTGTTAGCCTAGCCCCGGGCGGTCTGGCTGCCTGAGCCTCTGTAGCCTCCTGGAAAACTCTACCTTCATGCGCGCGCGCGCACACACACACACACACACACACACACACACACACACACACACACACACACACAATGGGGATAGTGAGAGCCTCAGAGGACGTTGGTGCCCTGGGGAGCATGGAGAGATGCCACGCACCAAGAAAGATTACTCAGATACTGTGGACACAAGTAGGGCCTTCCCAGGACATCTCTGTATTTGCAGGCAGGGTCTAGAGGTGCAGTTTTCAAATGGACAGCAGCGAACCCCACCACTGACATTGTGAAGACTTGGCTTTAGGGCTGGGGAGTAATTGGGAGGGTAAATGCCCGAAACTAAGCCTGATGGAGAACTGACCCCTGTAAGGTGTACTCTCAGTTCCACATACATGTCATACAAACACAAACAAAATAACTTTCAAACCACACAACCCCCTTTGCTTCTAGTGTTTCTGTCTTACTATTCTCTTCCAATACTGAGTCTTGTATCTTAAGACTTAAACCAAACCAAACAAAGGCCACATCTTATTACAGTGGTTTAAAAACCCCAAGCTTTTAAAGCACTTAGCCCAACCCTTCTTTATCACACTGAGACTAGGGAGTGAAGGCCAGTTTAGCTAGGGCAGGTTTGGACTTCCTTTTAGCTGATGGACTCCAGGGAAACAGCTGTGTGAAGGAGTTTTTCCTCACTGGGGCACAAACTGGCTGTAGCGGAGAGCTGCTGCAGAACCACGAAAACAGGCCTTATCTTTTCCTCCTGTTCAGCCTCTGAGGCTCTGAATGTGACTAGAAATTAGCCCTAGGTTCAGGGACCGTCCATTAGGCACCCTGCACCTCCTGACATCAAGGGTTGTGACATTGATTGCCATCAATGGGCAATCAGACACTGAGGGGTGGGAGCAGAAACGTAAGCTACAGCTCTGCCGCTGAGGAAAAAGCCCCAAAGGAACTGAAAAGAACCAGGCTCATCTCCTGTACTTCTGATACCAGGCACCGGATTGCCTGTCTTTGACTCAAACATCTACCTAACAGGCTCCTGGGAGGATAAACAAAATGCACAGTTCTTTGAAATCTCGAAAAAGAAATGCCAGGAGCCCTGTCTACAACTAGTGCTAGTGGTGAGGGAGGGAGAGAAGCCTCCTTGCAAGGATTCCAAAGACCTCAAGAGAAAAGAGGGGGAGTACTATACTTTCCCCTCACCTACATCCCCAGGCAACATGTTAGCGCTCACCTGACTGTTGACCTGGCTGACAAGCTGCTGAAAGCGAGCATCCTCTACAAGCAAGGCCTTTTCCTTTGGCTTCTCGGACAGCAGGTAAGACAGCCGGATGAGGATGAGGGCTGCGTGATTGTGGTGCAGGTGATGATCCCCACCTAGCAGTTCTAGCAGCTCCTCTGGCCTGGTGGCTTTCTCGATGAGGCAGTCCACCTCCTGGTGCTCTGGGTAGGGGGTAAACACTTGCTCTTTTCCCAACAGCTCCGTCAAGGAACCTGAGGAGGGGGAGCTGACTGAGGAGGTCAGAGTCTTACAGGCCACCCCAGCAAGTCTCAGTCGGGCAACTGGAGCAATGGTAGGGACCAGGCGGGTAGCTTCTCTCAGCAGGCATGTGCACTGCTTCATCAGGCGAACGGCCATGATGGTGGGCGTCGGGAGAGGGAGGAAGGTAAGAC
The DNA here is from genome assembly GCF_049852395.1 of Peromyscus maniculatus bairdii. Lineage (NCBI taxonomy): Eukaryota > Metazoa > Chordata > Mammalia > Rodentia > Cricetidae > Peromyscus > Peromyscus maniculatus. The sequence continues at coordinate 10,035,780 of NC_134861.1, forward strand.
TCCTAGCAAGCGATTCCGAAGTCCTGAAAAGAGAGGGGACTGTTACATAAACTTAGAGGACCATGATAGTGACAAGACACAGCTATCCTATACAACTGGCCTCAGTCTTTTCCTGTTCTCAACACCCATCACATACGAAACGGCACTTTCCGAAGCCAGAGTCCTGAGATTGTTTCAGTACAGAAAGTGGTCGGACACCACAGCTCAGCGTTCCGGCCTGGGAGGTGCCAGTCCCAGAGGCACTTCAAAACCCATCCGGACCCCCAGGTCCCACTCAATGTTTCCTGGATGCAAATCTGGCCATGTGTGTCTTGTACAGGGCTAGGTTGTTCTTAATTTCCAAGGTATTCCAGGATCAAAATTTTTTGGCTTAAAGAAACATGACAGGACATTCTAAGTCAGAATGATTCTGAGAAACCTAGGATACACAATTCATGTTCCTGAAACTTCTGGGAAAGCAAGTGACCACTACTGATATGGGTGTTAGATACAGACAGGCTGCCTCATTAACCAACCTGGAAAAAGCCACCACCACCCCTTAACTTTTGGCTTTTTTTTTTTTGGTATGTGTTGGGGGGCTGGAGAGATGGCTTGGTAGTTAACAGCATTCTGTTACTTCCAGGTAAACAAAATTCAGGCCCCAGCACCCTCGTCAAGTGATCTAACTGTCTCTGGGTCTCTGTGGGCACCTGCACGCGTGTCCATGCTCACACACAGACACAAAGAAGCAATTTAAATTGGATTTTTTCTTTATTTTTAGACAGACTCTCATATAGTGCAGGCTGACTACAATTATTTTACATGGCTGAGGATGACCTTGACCTTCTGTTCCTCCTGCCTCTCGAGGGTTAGCATTACAGGTGTCCTACCACTCCTGCTTTTACTCCAACTAGGCAAGAGTTCCAACTGAGTCACACCTGAAAACTTGAGCAAAACTCCCTACCACCACCCAGAGTCACCTTCCCAGTTTTTATCCAATCCCCGAGGCTCCACTTTGCACTTTCATCCCACAAGACGTGCTTACTGCCTTCCAAGCTAATCACAGGGTATGGCAAAACACACTGCCTTTTTTCAAGTCCTGCAAAACGTTACCTTCTTCGAGAATATGCTACATATCCACGTTTCTCTCAACAAGTCTGCCCAGTCTTGTTCCCTAAAGTGAGACAGGAACCAGGTGAGGCAAATTACTGGATCTTGCTTCAACCAAAGCAGTGAACACCTTAAAATTTTTTGTTTCTGGGAATAGGGTATATGACCAGCTCATTTTATTGTCACACGAGCGGATTACTGCAGCTGTAAAAAAAGATTGGCTTAACTTATAATTATGGGACATAAAATATGGCTCAGAAAGGGGAAATTTGCCCAATCCCAATATCCACCACTTGCTGAACCCAGACAGTGAGGAAGCACTGGCAAATATCAATTTTCAAGGCATCTCTAAGAATAATTTTTTTCCCCCAAAGCTGAGGACCGAACCCAGGGCCTTGCGCTTGCTAGGCAAGCGCTCTACCACTGAGCTAAATCCCCAACCCCAAGAATAATTTAAAAAGAACCTACGCTGAAGTAATTACCAACCCTGAAGCCAAGGGTCACTGCGGGGAGCTCGTTCTAGCCGACTAGGCCTCGAGTCCCACGCGGGCAGCGGGGCGCGTGCGCAATAGCAGGCTGGAACCGACTTTGCAACCGGCCAGCGCCCTTGGGTCACGGAGCCCAAAGCCCCTTTCCAGCCCGCCCTCCCCCGACACAACAGCCCCGCTGGGCCTTGCTAGCTGCTGCCCTTCCCAGCCACCCTTCCCGGCCCGGGTACCCACGCTCAGCCACCCAGCCTCTCCATGACGCCAGCCTGGTGCAGCGATCACCCTCGCTGACCTCCATCCGCCGAACTGCCTCCACGCGGCCCGGCGCGCTCACGCACGTCACCTGCGCGCCGCCGGAAGCGATGAAGCCGGGCGCGGTGCGCCGGAGGCCACGCCCTCCGCCTTTTCCGGGCGAGCTCTGTCTTGGCTGAGTACCGGCTTCCGGTGTTGGGCAGCCAAGCGAGAGGCCGGGACGGGAGACACGGACGGCAGGGGAGGAAGGGACGGAAGGGACTGCTGGAAGGCAGGGTTTGACTGGCCAGGACTTCCTACCTGTGCGGGGTTGGGGTAGCGGCGCTAATGTCAGTCGGTGCTTGGGACGTTCGCAGGCCTTGCAGGAGAGGTGTGGGTTTGCACTGCGGAAGTGACTTAGGGGGATGGCGCCGAAGGGCGCTGCCCAATGGCGACTGATGACAGAGAGGCCAGTTGTAGCTCCAGCTGAAGGTCTTTTGCAAATGTAAGCCGTTTGTCTAGATTAAACCACAAAATTGTACAGACACGTACCATGACAAACCTATAAGCTCCTGTAATTTCAGTCCTGGAGGCAGAAGCAGGGGTCTGAGGCTAGCCTGTGCTACGACGGAGGCTGATTCAAGAAGCAGAACAGCCGGGCATGGGGGTGCACGCCTTTAATATCTGCGCTGGGGAGGCAGAGGGAGAAGGAGCTCTGTGAGTTCGAGGCTAGCTTGGCTTACACAGCGAGTTCCATGACAGCCAGGACAATAGAGAGAGACCCTGTTTCAGCACCACCACCACCCCCCCCAAAAAAAAAAAACCAAACAAACAAAACCAAAAACAAACCCAGCGGGTTCGGGGTGATAGCTCTGCCCATAAAATGGTTGTTATGCGAGCATGAGAACCTGAGTTGATCCCAAGGACGTTAAGAACAAAAGAAAACCACAAAAAGTTGGATAGGATGGTGGGGTGGTGAGTTTTCCTTGTAATTCCAAAGCACGAACACTAGTAACCATATGACAAGAGTCTATACTAGGCTGTTTTGAGATTTTTTTTTTCTGCCAACAGAATCCAAAGCTCTTCACTTTAGCCTCAGGCAGACTCTTCCAAAAAGAACACAAGACAGCCACTTTCTTCACCAAAACATCGCAAGAATGATCTCTAGGCAACACACTACAATTCTCCGAACCCCACAGCCCATCAAGGCACATTCAGTACCACTGTCTTCCATGTTCCTATTAGTATGGCCCTTTAAGTAGTGCTTAAAGCATTCTACTGCTTTCCTAATCCAAACTCCCAAAGTCCATATTACTCCAAACAAAAACATAGACCTATTACAACAATATCCCAGTTCCTAGTACCAACTTCTTAGTTTGGGGTTTCTATTGCTATGAAGAGACAACATGACCACAGGAACTCTTATAAAGGGCAACATTTAATTGGGGTGGCTCACACAGTTTTAGAGGTTCAGTCAATCAATTATCATCATGATGGGGAAAATGGTGGCATGCAGGCAGGTGTGGTGCTGGAGAAATAAATAGCCAAGTGTCCTACATCTTTTAGGCAACCGAAAGTTGACTGAGACACTATCCTGAGCATAGAAAACCTTAAAGTCTGCCCCTACAGTGACACACTTCCAAGAAGGCCATACCCACTCCAACAAAGCCACACCTCCTAATAGTGCCACTCACTGTGAGATTATGGGGGCCAATTACATTCAAACTACCACAATGGACTTTATGAGTTTTTCTTCCTGTACTGTATTTAAAAAAATATCGTGTGTGTGTGTGTGTGTGTGTGCATGCACGCATGTGTGCACACGCGTGCATTTGGAGCAGAGGAAAACTGGTGGGAATTGGTTCCTTCCTTTTATCATGTGGGCTCTGGGACTTACACTCAGTCAGGTCAAGTGCCTTTACCTGGTAAAGCTATCTTGCTGCCCCTAATTTTGTAAGACAAACAAATACAACTTTCTTTTTTCCTTAAAAATTTTTATTTTTAGCCGGGCGGTGGTGGCGCACGCCTTTAATCCCAGCACTCGGGAGGCAGAGCCAGGCGGATCTCTGTGAGTTCGAGGCCAGCCTGGTCTACCAAGTGAGTTCCAGGAAAGGCGCAAAGCTACACAGAGAAACCCTGTCTTGAAAAACCAAAAAAAAAAAAAAAAAAAATTTTTATTTTTGTAAAAGTGCATGGCTTCTCTTCTTTTTGACTAAAATCAAAGTGTAAACTCTGGTTCTTGTTTCATAAAAGCTTGCTGGATTACCCAGGAGAGATTCTCCTGCTTTGCCCTCCCCAGTAGCTGGGACTGTATTACCACACTAGCTTACCTCATTGTTCTTGTTTCAGAGTCTCATGCTGAATACAACATTAACTCAAATAGACCAGAGACAGAAAGGTATAAGACTCTTCAGGGAAAACAAATTTTTGCTATCTTTGATTGGACAGTAGTTTCTCAGGTAGGATACTTCCTAGGGTTATGGGTTCCCTGTGAATGTAGCCTCCTGGTGACTGTGGTGTCCCTTAAGTGTGGCTCACAATGAGTTACACTGTTATCCTTCCTTGTAAGTTCTAAGAAGGGTCTTCCCAGAGCAGGATAAAAGGAGGTGAACCAGATCTTGGGGTTCATCCATCCTAGCCAGTCCAGTGATGGGAGTCACCTCTGGTGTCTTAGTTACTTTTCTGTTGCTATTCAGAACACCGTGACCAAGGCAATTTATAAAGAAAGCATTGGATTGGGGCATTTAATTGAAGGTTTGCTTACAGTTTCAGAGGGTGGGTCCATGACCCTCATGGCAGAGAGCCTGGTGGCAGGCAGGCAGGCAGGCAGGAGCAGTAGCTGAGAGCTCACATCTGTTCCACAAGCAAGAGGCAGAGAGCCAGAGGCTAACTGGAAATGGAGGCGCTTCTAAAACCTCAAAGCCCCCATCAACCCCCACGACAGATCCCCTCCAATAAGGCCCCATGACCTAATTTTTCTCAAACAGTTCCTCCAACTGCAGACCAAGTATTCAAATATATGAGCCCGTGGGGGCCAGTCTTATTCAAACTACCACAGCTGGCAAGCCAGACAGGGTTCTGATCCAGGAAGGCCCAGGCTTAGGTCAGAGAGTGGACCTAAGCGCAGTGTTTCCTCGTGAAAGGGCTGACAGTGGAGTCCCATGTGTTCAGTGAAGGGTTGGAGCCTCTGAAGATAAAGCACCTCCACTCGATGCTCCTCGAAGCTGCTGTACCCTCATCTCCTGCCCATACGTAGTCACAGTTCCCTGGAGCCACAGGGACAGGCCGGGTGCCAGAGGCCCTGCATCCCTAGGTGGCTGGCAGAACTGACCACCAGGGATGTACAGGAATGGGTTCATTTTTCTCTGCCAACTAAGTAATTAAAAGACAGGAAAGACCTGTTAGTAGGAATCTTGGGGAGTCCCAGATGAGCCATCATATGGCACCTAAGGAATCAGGGCTCCTTCTTAGGGTTCTTACTCATTAATAAAAGAATTTAGGAATACACACAAACAGAAGCTGAGGACAATTAGAGTTCAAAAAAGAAGACCTCAGGGCAGGTGAGCCATAAATCTTGAAGCTGCCTGGAAGAGGGGAGGGGACTGGAGAAGAAAAGGAACGCAGCTTGAGCTGGGCAGCTCATGGGTAGAGGCCATCAAGGAACTGGCTTGCTCTCCATGGCTTGTTCAGCCTGTTTTCTCATAGCATCCAGGACCACCTGTTCAGGGGTGACACTGCCATAGGTGGCTGGCCCCTCCCACATTAATCATCAATCAAGAAAATGCTCCATAGGCTTGCCTGCAAGCCAATTTGATGGAGACATTATTTTCAACTGAGGTCCCCCTTCCCAGAGGACTCTGGCTTGTGTAAGTTGATAAAACAACAACAAAACAAACGGACAAAAACAAACCCCAAACCAAAACAAACTAGCCTGCACAGCCAGCATCTGGAAGAAAAAGACAAGGGAAGAGAAAGAAACAGCTCCATGTTTCCTCTTCAGGTCTCAGAAAGACCAACCTCTTGGGGCCTTTGCTTTTAGAGACTGCCCTCGTGGGTAGGAATTCCGGGAAAGAAGAGTACAGAATGTTAAGGTGAATCTGCTTCTCTAGGGGTGGAGGAGACAAGGGTCCCATCTCCGTCTAGACTGTAGCTGCCATTCTTTACATAACCACACCCACCTTTGCAGCCAGCTGGGCACACACAGAGAAAAGCTGTACCTGTTATTACCTCCAGCCAGCTCCAGCAAGTCAAATCCACAGCCTGCCACCTCACTCTATATGGCACTTGCTTTTCTTGATGCTGTGGCCAAAAGTACCTAAAGAAAACAGGGAAGGGAGGGAGGGAGGGAGAAAGGGAGGGAAGGGGGGAGGGAGGAAAGGACGAGGGGGTATTTTGGCTCAGATTCTGAGGGCACAATCCATCATAGAGGTGAAGGTTGGCCGCAGAAGCCAGACACAGCTAGTCACATGGGTACAGGTGTGGATCAGAGTCCAGAGGCGCACCTGCTGAGACTTCCAGGTTCCCGTGTCCCAGAACAAAGAATTGGACCAGAGATCTTAGATTATGATAGAAATAGAGATGTTTTATTGAGAAAAAGAAAAGCAGCTTAGAGAGACGGCTCAGGGGTTAAAGGCACGTAATGCCCTTGCAAAGCACGGGAATTTGGCTCCCAGCACTTACATGGTGACTCACAACTGCCTGTAACTCCAGTTCCAAGAGAACTGGCCACCTAGTACATGTAAATTTATGTAAACAAACATAACAAATAATAAATACATCTTTAAAACAGAGAGAGAGAAAAATACTCCTGAGAATGGAAGTGGGCTAAGGAGCTGGGACAGGCCCAAAATGCAGAAGATGCGTTTCCTAGTGGCTTGACCCTTTATAGGTCATTTACATAAGTGCTTCCTTCTCCAAGAGATCTCCTCAGCTTTGTCTCAAGCCTGTGGTTTTGTTATATGCTGCTCTGGTGTGTGTGTGTGTGTGTGTGTGTGTGTGTGTGTGTGTGTGTGTGTGTGTTCTAGTTTTTCTATTAACTGGCTTTTTTTTAATGTGTTTTTCATTCTCTCTCTCTGTCTCTCTGTCTCTCTGTCTCTCTGTCTCTCTGTCTGTGTGTGTGTGTGTGTGTGTGTGTGTGTGTGTGTGTGTATGTGTGTTCATGTGGGGTGCCTGTGTATGGGGGCCCATATGGGGGCCAGAGGAGAATGCTGGGTGTTGATCAGAGTCTTACTGAAACTGAAGCTTGCCACTTTAGTTAGGCCTGCTGGCCAGCAGGTTCCCAGAATCCATCGGTCTCCACCCCTCAGTGCTGGGTCACAGGCCATGTCACCGTGTAGCCACACATAGCTTTTATGTGAGTGCTAGAGGTTTGAACTCAGGTCCTTTAACTTTCACAGGATGATCTGGCTCCCTAGCTCCTCATGTTAATCATGGCCCCCTTTCTGTGGCCATCATATTACCTCTACAGTCAGGAAGCAGAGAGAGATGAATGCTGATAGTGGGCTGGCTTTTTTTTTTTTTTTTTTTTGAGAGGAGGGGCGGGCTAGGGACAGGGTCTCTCTGTATAGTCCTGGCTGCCCTGGAGCTCACCATGTAGACCTCAAACTCACAGAGATCTTCCTACCTCTGCCTCCTGATTAAAGATGTGTGCCATCATGCCTGGCCTTGACTTTCTTCTTTTTATTCAGTTTGGTAGTCCAGTCCCCAGGATGGCACCTCCCTGACCCGTTCAGATGGCTCTTCTCTCTTTGCTAAACTCTTCTAGAAACATCTTAATTGCCCCAGCCAGCAGGGCTTCAACGGGTTCTCGACCACCCTAAGGACGGAATGATAGGGACAGGAGACACAAAGGAAATACACCAAATCAAGATTCTGATCAAGGTGCAACTTTATTTTTCTCCAGAAGGGTTTATATAGTTCCTGCAGGGTGGGGGAGCAAGAAGCTGTTATCTGCATACGGTGGGGCAAGCTAACAGGATGTTTATGTAGGATGTTTACAGGGTGAAAGGGTCAAGGGCTCTGACTCAATGTCCTGTTGCTAGGCAACTTGACTGTAAGATGATCTAGTTCCCTGTCTTTTCTGGGGGTCTGTATTTTCCCACTAACTAGAGATTCTGTCCTTGTCCCTGACACTTAATAAGCACACTCGGAAGTCTATTTCCATGCTGATTCTAAATCCAGTCAAATTGATAATTAAAGTTAACTATCACAGTTCTTGGACCCTAAGATGGCAAAGCCATTGACATGCCCTTTATTCTGACTGGTAGGAGTCAAGAAAGGGGAATGACATCATCTTTGTTCATTATTATCCACCCTGTGCTGGAAACTTCTGTCCTTTCTTCTAGAGAAGGTACCAAGACCCAGAAGAAAATTACTAACCTGACTCCTAACTTGCATGAGGCAGAGCCTAACTACATCTTGAGTCATAAGGACAAAACAAGTTAAAAATCAGCAGCAAAACAGATGTGGTAGCTGTACTGGCTGGTTTTGTGTGTCAACTTAACACAAGCTAGAGTCATCAGAGAGGAAGGAGCCTCAGTTGAAGAAATACCTCCAAGAGATCCAGGTATAAGGCATTTTCTCAATTAGTGACTGTCTTAGCTAGGGTTTCTATTGTTGTGAAGAGATACCATGATGATAATGCAGTAAACCTTTGAAACTGTAAGCCGCCACCTCAATTAAATATTTTCTTTTATAAGAGTTGCCATGATCATGGTGTCTTGTCATACCAATAGAAACCCTAACTAAGACAGAAGTTGGTACTAGGGACTGGGGTTTTTCTGTGATAGGCCTGGCCATGCTTTAGTTTGAAGGAATATGACCCGTGATATTGTGGATTAGAAAAGCAGTGGAATGTTTTAAGTGCTGTTTAATGGGCCATCCTAGTAGGAACAAGGAAGACAGTGGTGCTGAGTGAGATTTGAACTGTGGGGCCTGGATCAAGAGGTTTCAGAGAAGAATGTTAGTATGTGGCCTAGAGACCAGTCTTGTGATATTTTGGTGAAGAATGTGGCTGCTTTTTTTTTCTTGTCTGAAAAGTCTGCCTGGGGCCAAAGTGAAGAGTTTTGGATTAATTCTGCTGGCAGAGGAAATCTCAAAACAGCCTAGTATTGACTCTGTCATGTGGTTATTAGTGTTAACTCTGATGAAGATTTATAATGAAAAGGAGCAAGATGAGCAAGGAAAAACACAAAATGTACAATTTGAGGAGAAAAGGAACACCAGGAATGGAGGGAGTTAGGTGGAATGGAGTTGAGTCCTGTGTTCAAGGAGATAAACAGATTAAGAAATGGAATAAATGGAGTGGTGACCTCAGGGCAAGATCCCATCCTGCTAATTTTCCAACTTGTGAAAAGGAATTAAATAAAAGCTTAGAGCCAGGGGTGGTGGGGCACACCTTTAATCCCAACACTGGGAAGGCAGAGACTGGCAGAGCTCTGAGTTTGAAGCTAGCTTGGTCCACAGAGCAAGTTTCAGAACAGCCAAACTTAGGCAGTGAAGGAAATCATCAAAAACAGAAAGCTGGTGAAGATGTAATTGAACAAGGGGGCCATGTTCCAGCCCCAGTAAGCAGCAGAACTTGGCAGCTTTGGCCATGTGGTTCCAGAGTTAAGGATAGAAGAAAGGGGCTATGGAACCTTCCTCAGTGACTAAGGAAAGCTGCTGAGGCCAGGCATGTGCCAGGGGTGTCCCATTGTGTGAAGCTGTGAAGGTGAAGCTTGGATTGCCTTGGAGATCCCAAGATGTTGTGATAGACCCCAGACCCAGGGTACTACCTTCTCGGGTGGGTGCCCCAAGAACCCAGACTCCAGTCCAGTTGATGCAAGCAGCAAGAGGTTTATTGATGTGGCTGTACAGTCGGGCTCCTCTTGTTCTGAGAGCAAGAGTTGCACCTACTACAGCCATATGGGTACTTTAAAGGAAAAACCCACAAAAGCCATAAGATTACAATTCCCATACAATTTCGTTCTGATTGATTTATGTCACAAGATCATGGCCTGATCACAGGGTGGGTACAATCACGTCCACATGCACATTCTTCCCGAAACCTCAAGAGGTGGGAGTGAAGGTTACACAAAGGTTACAGTGGTCTTTCTTGGAACACTTGCAATTATCCCAGTCACAGTTGAGCTCATCTCTTAACAGAAATCTCTTTACATTGTTACATTGTGGCAGAGGTGGTTGAGTAATGGCTGAGTCAGTTTGCCCTTGGAACTAGCTTTTTAGTTTCTCATTTCCTGGGGCTTGCGGGTGTAAGCCTGAAGGGTTAGGGTCTTTCAGTTGGAGATGCTAGAGCTATGGGATACCTGTTGAGGAGAGCTACTTACAGGGAGTGGAACCAGCTCAAGAGAGAGAAGTGTGTTACAGTCAACAAAAGAGAAAGGAGTTGGAGATCTGGGGATCACTTTGACATCAAATATGGAGATGCAGTTTGGAGTTTGCCCAGCTGGTTTTTGGTCTTGCTTGGTTCAGTATTTCCTCATATGCTCCCTTCCCTAGGAATGGTAATGTATACCTGTGCCATTATATGTTGGAAATATGTGATTTGCTTTTTGCTTTTTATTTTACAGGTGATTACAGTTAAGAGATTGCATGAATTTCAGAAGAAACTTTGAACTTTAAACTTTTAAATAAGTTTGGTACTGTTACAGACTATGGGAACTTTTGAAGTTGGACTGAATGAATTTTTGCATATGGCTACAAGCCTTTGGGGGCTGTTGTAGGAATTTAGCAGAGTCACTGTATGTAGGGTAAACATTAGAGTGAATAGTTGTTTTCTAGAAGTACTTTGATCTTGAAGAATCATTGTGGAAAAAAGTAAAGAATCTTTGTGGAAAACAGTGATTGTTTTCTGGAATTTGTAGAACTTTTTCTGAAGGGGCATTGTCGCCTTCACATGACTTTGGTCACAAGACGCCTCTGGTCGTCATTGGCTATATGGCCTGGGATACAGAAGACCCGGTTTCAACCCGCACAAACAAACAAACAAACAAACAAACAAACAAACAAAACATTTTCCTCAGAGTTTTACCTGGTGGTTGTAAGTACTTTCTTCTTTCTTTGAAAGGCAGTAAATCTTTTTGAAGACTAGATAAGCTTTTTGTCATAGTTCTGGCTCAGTAGAGTCTTTTACCTCAGCCATCTCTTTGAAATGTAAGCCTCAAGGAACTTAGTACGTCCACAGGTGGGAGTGACTTACGTACAGAATGGGACAAAGTCGCCCCTTGTTTTAGACAGCTAGGGTTTGTGTCTCCTCTGGGTAAAGCCAACGTACCCAGGTGGCCACCTCAATTACCAGGCCAGTTTAGGGTGAACTTTGCACCAAGCATTTTAGAAGCTTCATACAAAGAACCAGGGAGAATAAATATTTGTCACCATACCACATTGTGTGACTTCCTGTTTGTTCCCTACCATACAAGCATGAGGTAGGATAAAAAGATGGGGGGATGTGCTGGGCGGTGGTAGCACACACCTTTAATCCCAGCACTTGGGAGGCAGAGCCAGGTGGATCTCTGTGAGTTCGAGGCCAGCCTGGGCTACAGAGTGAATTCCAGGAAAGGCACAAAGCTACACAGAGAAACCCTGTCTTGAAAAAAAAAGGGGGGGGGGACAAGAGGTGAAAGGACCCAATAGTCTGTCTAGTCAAAGCCTCTAGCCAGCTGAGAGTAGAGAATCTGAGCACAGTTAACAGCATTTGCTATGAAGGTGTTGTGTGACTATTTCCAGGGAGACATGAACAAACGTCTACTCAGCCTAGATAGTAAGGATACCATCAAAGTCCTATTTAGTGAACCAATAATTTTTATGCGTTACTTATAGGAGTATGGGTGAGGGTGTCTTAGTTACTTTTCTATTGCTGTGATAAGCCATTATGACTAGGGCAACATCTAGAAAGAGTTTATTGGGAGATTACAGTTTCAGAGGGTTAGAGTTCATGATCATCATGGTGGGGAGCATGGCAGCAGGCAGGCATGGATGGTGTTGGAGCAGGAGCTGAAGGTTTGCATCTTGATCCACAAGTAGCAGGCACACACGCACGCACGCACGCACACGCACACACACACACACACACACACACGCACACTCACGGAATGGCATGGACTTTTGAAACCTCAGTGGCATATCTCCTCCGAAAGGTCACACCTCCGAATCCTTCCCAAGCAGTTCCACCAACTGGGGATCAAATATTCAAACATAAGAGCCTAAGAGGCTATTTTCATTTAAACTACCACAGAGGGGTTATATATAGGAGCAGAAATGACTTAAAGACAACTTAATTACCAAAAGCCCACCCTGTATGGGTAATGGCTCATGAAAACTGGAAACCTGGAGCACACTGCACAGCCTGCAGGTAGCTCAACAGGCCTGGAGAGTGTCCAAACAGCTCAGTTCTGAGTGTTTTCTATGCAGCTTGCTGGTCTGAGAGTGTCTTTCAGCAGTTCTTACTGCTTACATAAATTTGGAGTGTGAGGGACCTAGAACATGTTTTCAGTTTCAGGGACTTCCTGAAACTTTTGAGTTGTTTACTTCTTGAGTTTTAACTAACTTCTCTGCAGGATGGAATGTTTTAGCCACCCCCATCCCCTTTAGAAAACTCTGTGCCTTTATAAGCTTCTCTCCAAGACAGAGGGTTTTATCTCAGAGGAAATTGCTATAAAATACTACTCTAGTTTGACCCAATTCATTTGGGAATGCTGTCAAATTATAGCTTCACATGGTGTCTCAGTTAGGGTTTCTATTTTTTTTTTTTTTTTTTTGGTTTTTCGAGACAGGGTTTCTCTGTGTAGCTTTGTGCCTTTCCTGGAACTCACTCTGTAGACCAGGCTGGCCTCGAACTCACAAAGATCCGCCTGCCTCTGCCTCTGAGTGCTGGGATTAAAGGCTTGTGCCACCACCGCCCAGCAGGGTTTCTATTGTTGCAGTGAAACACCATGACCATAAAGCAAGTTGGGAAGGAAAGGGTTTATTTGGCTTATACTTTCAGATCATAGTCCATCATCGGAGGAAGTCAGAACAAGAACTCAAGCAGGCAGAGAATCTGGAGGCAGGAGCTGATGCAGAAGTCATGGAGGGGTGCTGCTTACTGGCTTGCTTCCCCTGGCTTGCTCAGCTTGCTTTCTTAGAACCCAAGATCACCAGCCCTTGGGATGGCACCACCCACCATGGGCTGGGCTGTGTCCCATTGATCACTAATTGAGAAAATGCCTTAGAGTTGGATCTCATGGAGGCATTTCCTCAAATGAGGCTCCTTCCCCTCTAATGACTCTAGTGTGCCTCCACCTTTTCCCCCCAGGGTACTCTTGAGGAGTGAGGGATAAGAGATTTAGATAGAATTATAGAGGGGAGAGAGAGAGAGAGAGAGAGAGAGAGAGAGAGAGAGAGAGAGAGAGAGAGAGAGAGAGAGAGAAACATAGGATCTCCTTGGGAGGGCCTGGGTCCTAATCCACTGGCCCAGAACTTTATTCAAAAGGGCTTTTTATAACAATGCCAAAGGATAAGGCAAAAGACTGCTCTCCTTTTGACTTGCTAGATATAGCCAAGTGTAGACCCTACCAAACACCTGGTAGCCAGGCCCATGGTCCAATCATTCTGTTATGCAGCCCTACTGGTAAAGCAAGCTCAGATCTCACTAGGCAACTTTTGCGGGCTCCAACACTCTATCTTGTGTTAAGTTGACACATAAAACCAGCCAGTACAGATGGGTATGAGAAACATTTTTGTTTTATGTTTTCCCACCGAATTAGCCTAACAAAGACTCATATTTCCCGAGTCCCCTCCTTCCTCTTTATACTCATTAGCTAATTGCATCACAATGCAAGCCAGTGAATTGTGAAGTTGAGCTCCCACCAATGGGATGAACACAGTCACCACCTACATCACAGATAAAAGATAGAGGCCATTTTGGCCAAGAGTGCTTTCAAGCCTGGTTTGGGTTCTGACACACTTTTTTTTTTTTTTTTTTTTTTTTTGGTTTTTCGAGACAAGGTTTCTCTGTGTAGCTTTGCGCCTTTTCCTGGAACTCACTTGGTAGCCCAGGCTGGCCTCGAACTCACAGAGATCCGCCTGGCTCTGCCTCCTGAGTGCTGGGATTAAAGGCGTGCGCCACCACCGCCCGGCCACACATTTCTTTTTGCAAAAAGAAATTGCCTTGCTGAATTGCTTTTGGTTCTTTTGTGTATTCCTCTGTGTGACATCAAAATGATTATTTTCCCAATATAGGGCCTTCAGATGGTGGGTTCCATGGCTTCAAATGGGGGCTGGTCACATGGGGGCTTCTGTAGATTCAGATGGGGCTGGTTACCACAAAGACCAGGCACAGGATTAGTGGGCTGGACCTCTCAGATCTACTCATGACCTCCAGGTAGGAGAAAGGGGTAGGTGATTGAATTCAGCCACCAACAGTCAGTGGTTTAATCAATCATGATTATGTAATGAAACCTTCCTGAAAGCTCCGGACATGGATGCATAGGAGAACTCCTGCTGTGTTGGGTAGGTGTCTGTCCCATAGGGAAAGACATTCCTACATCTTCCTCTTCTTGCCCCCACCCTACGTCCCCTCATCTGCGTGGTGTTTTGAATAAGAAGTCCCCACCCCTGGAGGCTCATATGTTTGAATGCTTGATCATAAGGGACTGACACCACTTGACAGGGATTAGGAGGTGTGGCCTTGTTGGAGGAAGTGTGTCACTAGGCTTTGATGTTTCAAAAGCCCAAGCCAGGCCCAGTGTCACTCTCTCTTCCTGCTGCCTGTGGATCCAGATGTAGAACTCCCAGCTACCTCTCCAGCACCATGTCTGCCTGAGTACCACTATGCTTTCCACCATGATGATAATGGACTAAACCTCTGAAACTGTAAGCCAGCCCCAGTTAAATGTTTTCCTTTATAAGTATTGTCACGGTCACAGTGTCTATTCATAGCAATAGAACATTGACTGTGACAATCTAGTTACTCCTGATCTGTGTCCTTCATGACAAATGCATATCTGTAAGGCAGGTGTTTGTAGTGACTCCTGTGAATCATGACTTGTTTAACTTGAAGTTATTTCTGGAGTAGTTAGTGTCAAAGCCCGGGCTCTGGCAGCCCTAACAAGCTAGGCTTAGCCACCTGCGCAGCAAGTAAAGGCCATTTTGTAGTGAAAAGCAGAGCAAGGAGGTTTATTCAGTGAGACCACGCTGGGAAGAGGAACAAATGAAGAGGCCCATAGACTCCACAGGTCCGCCTTTGAGGTCCTGAAACGAGGTTCAGGCTTGCATGGGGGCAAGAGGTATGCACACCCGAGCAGTCCTGGTCAAGATGTGGTGCTGCCCATCACTGACCCATCATTGTTTCTGCTGCAGTTTATCCAAGGGCAAGGAGGTCTGGTCGCTGTCAGCACCACGTGAAATCTCCTCTTGTGAAGTTTGTGTTGCTGTGAGAAGGATCCTGATCAAAAGCTACTTGGTGGGAGGAGAGGGCTGACTTCAGTCAGGGCAGGAATTCAAGGGGGAACGGAAGCAGAGACCATGGAGGAATGACCTTCCTGGCTTGCTCACCCTGACTTGTTTAGCTTGTTTTTTTATACACCCCAGGGCCACCTGCCTAGGCTGGCACCACCTATAGTGAGCTGGGCCCTCCCACATCAATTACGAATCAGGAAGATGCCCCACAGACATGTGCACGGGCCAGTCTGAGGGACTCTCGAATGAGGTTCCCTCTTTCTAGCTGACCATGGCTGGGGTCAAGTTGACAAACCAAACCAAACCAAACCAAACCAAACCAAACCAAACCAAACCAAACCAAACCAACCACCCAGTGCAGGAGGCAGCTTCCTCCTCTGACGGGACCAGAGCTTCAGCTCTGCCCGGAGTGAGGCTCCTGAAAAAGTGCCAGTCCTTGACAGCCATGCTCTCAGAAGCCTGATAGCCCAGAGTGTCTCTTTAGAACATCTCTGCTTCTGCCCAGACACTTACAAAGGGACAGTGGAAGTGACGGAAGCAGGAGTGTGGGAGGCTCCAGACGTGGAGCTGGTGTCTGAAGTCGGAACTGAACCCTAACTCGTGGCGTCTGATGTGAACCCAGGCTGACAGTGTCGGGATCGGCATGAGCTATGGGTTACGCGGCTTGTGTCTGAGCAGCGCGCACACACCTTGCTTAGACGCTACACGGGTCTGGCTTGGAGCTGTGCCAGTGCGTGGCCGACCTTATCTTGCACACTCCATTGCTGTGCCTCGCTCACTCCCTGCTGCCACGAGGCTAAGGCTTCAGGGCCTTGACGTCCCTTGCAGACTCGGCTTTCTGCCCTGTCCTGAGGCTCGCTAGGGTTGGTCACATCTTAGAAGGGTTCAGATGGAGAAGACCTAGCTCATAACCCTGGCGCCAGGTGAGGAGGCCTCTCCTGGTCCTGAGATCCACTGTGGTACCCCAGTAGTGATGGAGTTTGGCGGTAGCTCAGCAAGGCCTGACTCAGCATCCCGCCCTCCCATGCATGCTCATCACCACTGAGGAATGACCTGTGGCCGCCTCTCCACCCTGGAGATCCTCGGGTAAGGCAGGCCTATGCTTGCTTTGTCAGTCCTTCAGGAGCTCAGGACAGACAGACAGACAGACAGAGACATAGAGCCAAATGGATTTTTATTAGCAGCAGATAGAAGGCATTATGTTCTCTCTGGATCCAGGAATGAAGGTTCTTGCGGAACAAGCTTGGGCTGGTTGCACCTGGCAGGCAGGGATCCCAGGGCAGGCTGCTCACTGAAGGCGTTCCTCTACAGGGGCTATGGGTGGGGAGGAAGAGAGAGGGGGGTTACCTCTGCTTCTGACCTAGTCATACCCATCATTCTAGGGACCTGAAGGGCAGCCACTTTTATGGGCTTTGCAGGTGAGCATATACAATTCTTTACACGCCCCCCCCCCCCATCACTGATAGGCACGTGGGTGAGACACCCTCACCTACAACAGGGATGCCCAGGTCACAGGGAGACATGGACCGTTGGGTTTGAGCCTGTGTCTTGCTCATGTTCTTAACTCTGAACACTGCTACCTCAGGTTAACTGTGAAAGGTCCAGTGTGGCTCATAACCTCACCAGGACCAGCTTTGAGTGGTAGGATGGTCTGTTTCCCCAGGCCTTGCCCATTGACACCCATTCCTATCGTGAGCAGCCCCGTCAAGTACCCGTAAGCCTGAAGGTGGTGTAATGTGGCTTGGCCAAGACGTTCTCCTCCTACCTCTGGGACCTAGCCCTGGGGCCGATCTCACGTTCTACCTGTTCTTGGGCCTGATGAAGGGCAAGGTGACGGCCAGAGGAGGCCTAGAGAGAAAGGGGACTGCGGGGTCTCAAGGCTGCATACCTGCTTGTGGAGTCTGGCAACTCATGGCACAGCCGATGCGGCAGCATTTCATGTTGCCGTCACAGTCACTGTCTCTGAAGCATGTGCTCTCCTGTGGACATGGCCCAGCAGAGACCATGTTGACTGGATTCCAGGGGCAGTGGCCAATCTTTGGAACATCAACTGGGGAGAGATGGCCACTCTCTTACCACCCAAATCCCTTTCATGCCCCAGCTTTGCTGAATCCACCTTACTGACCCCCCTGGCTGGAAAGACCCCATTTTTGTGGACGGGGCATCTGCTGAGGTCTTTGCTCTGGCTGTCAGGCAGTGCCCTTGGTGACCCAGAGACCCCAGGGACCAGGGTGGCCAGAAGGCTGCAGGGAGGGTCTGGCAGGTGAGTGGCTCTCACAGAGTTAGTGTGCGTGGGTGCAAAGGTCTGTGCATCCTCTTCAGGCAGACTCTTGACCCTGTTGGCTCCTCCCCCCTGACCCCCCCCCCCCCAGGACCGGGCAGGGCCTTACTGTTGACAAGAGTTTTGCAGATGGCACTACAGGAACTGGGACAGCAGGCAGCATTCTGGGCACACTCCGCAATGGTGCGACAGTTGATACACTCTGCACCCTCACTGAGCCTGGCTTCAGGACACATGAGCTGAACTGCACAAAAGACGGGGAGGTAAATCAGGGCCTAGCTGTCACCTCTTCTCAGAAGAAGGCCTGGAGATGTGGATGGAAATGGCAAGAAACCCAGGCTCTGAGCAGCCTTAAAGGTGAAAATCCGCCAGGGTTGTGGCCTGGGTGATAGGCACATAAGAAGTCAGCTGTGAAATTTGAGAAGCACGTCACAGGCTCGTGGTCATAGGCAGAGCATTAAGGACCTGACTAGAAATGACCAGGGCCTGAGGGCAACTCCCATCAACCTATCTCTCAACCTGGACATTTTCCACACAGGTCCCTGATTTTCTGCCATCTTTGGATTTTCCTTAAGGGGCGGGGGGGCTTTTGTTCCTCGCCTCTTCATTGCCCTGGGCTTGGAGATCTGGGAACAATTTGGGGGACTCTCCAAGCCACTTACAGCAGCGAGGTGAACAGCTGTGGCCTTCCTGACCAGCAGTGAGGTGAACAGCTGTGGCCTTCCTGACCAGCAGTGAGGTGAACAGCTGTGGCCTTCCTGACCAGCAGTGAGGTGAACATCGGGGGCCTACCTGCGTTGAAGACTTGTTCCAGTGGATTCAGAGCAAGGGCCACCTCCAGGGCCAGCAGGCCGAGAGCAAGGCTGATGAAGCAGCGCATGGTGACGATGGTGGGCAGGTGACAGATGGCGGGCAGGTGACGGATGGCAGCCTGCGTGCCTGGGATGCATTTAAAGGACCCGCAGGAGGAAGACTTCAGGGGCGGGGGTGGAGGGGCAGGCTGGCAGAGCCCTAGACGGGCTGAAACACTTCCTTCTTGGACACATGGACCGAGCAGGCCCAGGCTGCCAGGAGTGAGTGCCACAATTGGAGGCCACAGTTTTTTTTTTTAAAAGTCCTTTGTAAGGGTGATCATTTTCTTCCATTTAAAATGTCATACATATTTATTACGAAAATAAAGAAAATTAAGGAGCAGAGAAGGAAGAAATAGGACTCCTAACAAATGTGAAGGGGTCACTTTGAATCTTTGGGTTGGAACCCTTTACAATCAAGGGACATTCTGAGCTCCAAATCTGTCACATAGGAAACAGGACAGGCGGTGTCGAGCAAGCCTCAGGGGCTACCTCAGAGGCTGACTTACTCTCCTGGGGCTTTTCTGGAGTTTTCTGCAATTTTCTATAAGAATGAGGAGACGCTGGCTCTTTGCAGAGAGTATAGGGCGGGACATGAAGAAGCAGCTGCCCGTGGAGCGCACATCGGAAGGGCCAGTTCCCAGAAGGGTCCGTACTGCGCCAAGTGTGTCATGGGCCAGGATGGGATGTCCTGCTGGGCACCGTGCCCCCATTGCTCTCGGGACATTTCCTCGATTCTCCTGCAGGGAAGTGTAATGACCCGGAGTGACTGTGTGCTTACTGGCTGTCACCACCAGCCGGTGGCACAGGCCACACGCCTCTGTCTGGCCCGAGTTCATCACTGGTGGCCTCTCAGCTTTGAATATGAGGTCTCAGGGGAAGCTCTCTCAGGCTGTAACCTCAGGCTCTTATTCCAGGCCGTTTCTACCAGCCCCAAAGGAAAGCCCGTGCCTCCCAGGGGTCTCCCGTTAGTCCCCTGGGCCCTCAGACCTTGGCAACCACCACTCTGCTCTCTGCTTCTGCGTCTGTCTGTTCTGGTCATGTCACGCAAACGGGATCCGGCAGTGTGCAGCCTGTTGAACGTGACTTTTATTACGGAGCATGCTTTTGAGGTTTACTGGCCTGGCGGCCGTTGCCAGTGCTTCAGGCCTGTGTGTGCCAGAGCTCCACAGAAGGCACATAAACACATTGTCGTTCCATCTAGTCACCAGTCACGTTTAGGCCACCGTCAGGCCGCGGCCATGCTCGAGCTGTTCAAGTCTAAGCCACACTTTTGCGCTGCCAAGGCCCAGCTTCTGCTCCTGTTCCTATTTCCGCCTTGGCCGGAGCAGAATGAGGGCCACCAGGAAAGGGCTGGCCAGAGGTTCTTGGCTGCTTGAGTTTCCCAGAAGGCCTTGTGTCTCGGGAGCCAGAGCTCTGTTCTGTCTGTATCTCCCTGGGGCTCTGCACATGGAGCCAGGCCGGGTGCACTGTGTCCTCTTACTGGCTGTCATTCCGGCTGGCTGTTATTCTTGCCCGGGCACCGCTGTCCTTGCAGAGACACAGGCTCAAAGGGAAAACCATGGAGAATTTCAAGATGGTGGCCTGCAGTTGTAAACATGGGTGACCACAGGGGTTGCTGCCACGAAGCCGGCAGGCTCCCAGATTCCCCTCTCTCAGCTCTTTCTTGGCTGCTCCCGTGGGTCTCAGAGCTCCTCTGTTCCTGCCCTCCTTCCCAGCTCTGCTCTACCTCAGGAGGCTCAAATGTGATGGTGAGATTCTGCTGCCACCCCCTGATTCTCTAAGGAGTTCGGCCCCTCCTGGTCCATGCCTGCGCCCTCGGCCTCTTGGAACTCCGGGTCCTTGTTTGAACCCTTTCTTCCCACTCCTCACCGGCCGGTGAACACCTTTGGATACGTATCCTGTGTGCACTGAGTGGCTGTGACCTGAGTCTCTGTTGTAGGACCCCCTTTCACTCGCGGGGTCCCCGTGATCTGCACCCATTGGCAGGGCCCTGGACTCCTCCCACCCAGCTACAGCAGCAAAGGAATTCCAGCTTCAGAAAGGACAGTGAGGCAGCAGCCAGGTCGAGCCCACCCTGTGGCCTGCAGAAGGCTAGAGGTGCCTCAGCACCACGATTCTGCTTCAGTTGATGTGTGTGTGTGTGTGTGTGGTGTATGTGAGTGTGTGCATGTGTGTGATGTGTGTGTCTGTGTGAGTGTGTGTGTGTGTGTGTGTGTGTGTGTGTGTGTGTGTGTGTGTATGTGAGTGTGGGTATGGGTGTGTATGTGTAAGTTCAGGTTTCTCCAGTTCCTCTCATTCTCCTACAGAGCCACAGACCTGCCATGGAAATTTGGGCCACATGGACAGGAAGTGGCTTACTTCTGCCTCAGACTCCAGCCCTCGTTCCCGGAGATTGGTCCTTACTCTTTTTGGAGATAATCGAAGCATGTTCAAACATGAATGCATGGGTCAGTTTTTTTTTTTAAGTCTTCTCTCATATATTACATCCAGATCACAGTTTCCCCTCCTTCCCCTCCTTCCTGTCTCTCCCTCACACCTCCTCTCTCCCCCAGGTCACCCTCCCTCTGTCTCCCCTCAGAAAAGAGCAGGCTTCCCAGGGACATCAACCAAATATAATATACTACTATAAGACCAGGCACATACTATCAAATCAAGGCAAAAGAGTCCACAACTGCCTCCACTCCCACTGTTAGGGATTCCCACAAGAATACTAAGCTACTCAGCCATAGCATACATGCAGAGGACCTAGGTCAGACCCCTACAGGTTCCCTGATCTCTGTGAGCCCCCATGAGTTCCAGTCAATTGATTCTGTGGGCCGAGTTCTTGTGGTGTCCCTGACTCCTCTGGTTCCTCCAATCCTTCCTCCTCCCCACCCCCAAGTCTGCCTAATGGTTGGCTGTGGGATTCTGCATCTCTTTCCATTATGCTTACTTACAGAAGATGGCTGGTTCAGGCTTTGTGTCACCTATTAGTAGGAGTCTTTGCTAGGGTTCCTCTCGTAGATTCCATGAAGTTTCCTTTGCACTAGGTTTCTGCCTTGCCCCTGAAATGCCCACCCTGTAATTCCAGTCATTTTCCCCAGTATTTACTTCCCCACCCAACTTAATCCCTTCTGTTCCCAATCCAACCTGCCCCCAGTCCACTCATGAAATCTGTTCTATTTCCCCTTCCCAGGGAGAGCCTTGCATTCCCTACTGAGCCCTCCTTGTTACTTAGCCTCTTTGGGTCTGTGGACTGTAGTATACTATTTTTTACTTTAACAGTTAATATCCACTTATAAGTGAATACATATAATGTTTGTCTTTCTGCATCTGGGTTACCTCACAGAGGATGATTTTTTTCATGTTCCATTCATTTACCTGAAAATTTCATGATGTTATTGTTTTTAACAGCCAAGTACTACTCCATTGTGTAAACATACCACATTTTCTTATCCATTCTTCAGTTGAGGTGTATCTAGGTTGTTTCCAGTTTTAGACTATTTCGAATAAAGCTGCTATGAACATAGTTGAGCAAGAGTCCTTGTGGTATGATGGAGCGTCCTTTGGGTATATGTCCAGGAGTGGTATAACTGGGTCATGAGGAAGATTGACTCTCAAGTTTCTGAGAAACTGCCATGTTGATTTCCAAAGTGACTGTACAAGTTTGCACTCCCACCAGCAATGGAGGAGTGTTCCCCTTGCTTCATATCCTTGCCAGTATGAGCTGTCATTTGTGTTTTTGATCTTAGCCATTCTGACATGTGTAAGATGAAATCTCTTTTTTGAGGGGTGGGGTTTCAAGACAGAGTTTCTCTGTAGCTTTGGAGCCTGTCCTGGACTAGCTCTGTCGACCAAGCTGGCCTTGAACTCACAGAGATCCACCTGCCTCTGCCTCCCAAGTGCTGGGATTACAGGTGCCACCACCGCCCAGCTAAGATGAAATCTCAAAGTCATTTTGATTTGCATTTCCCTGATGGCTAAGGATGTTGAACATTTCTTTAAGTGTTTCTTGGCCATTTGAGATTCCTCTATGGAGAATGCTCTGTTTAGATCTGTATCCCATTTTTAAGTTAGATTATTTAGTTTATTGATGTCTAGTTTCTTGAGATCTTTATATATTTTGGAGATCAGCCCTCTGTCAGATGTGGGGTTGGTGAAAATCTTTTCCCATTCCATCTGCTGCCTTTTTGTCCTATTGACAGTGTCCTTTGCCTTACAGAAGCTTTTCAGTTTCATGAGGTCCCATTTATTAAGTGTTGATTTTAGTGCCTGTGCTATGGGTGTTCTGTTCATGAAGTTGTCTCCTGTGACAATTTGTTCAAGGCTATTTCCCACTTTCTCTTCTATCGGGTTCAGTGTATCCGGTTTTATGTTGAGGTCTTTGGTCCACTTGACTTGAGTTTTGTGCAGGGTGATAGATATGGATCTATTTGCATTCTTCTACATGTAGACACCCAGTTAGATCTGCACCATTTGTTGAAGATACTTTATTTTTTTCATTGTGTATTTCTGGCTTCTTTATCAAAAATTAGATGTCCATAGGTGTGGGTCTTTGATTCAATTCCATTGATCTACCTGTTTTTATGCCAATACCATGCAGTTTTTTTTAATTAATATAGCTCTGTACTACAGCTTGAAATCAGGGATGGTGATACCTCCAGAAGTTCTTTTATTGTACAGGATTGTTTTAGCTATCCTGAGTTTTTTATTTTTTCCATTTGAAGTTGAGTATTGTCCTTTCAAGGTCTGTAAAGAATTGTGTTGGGATTTTGATAGAAATTGTGTTGAATCTGTAGATTGTTTTTGGTAAGATGGCCATTTTTGCTCTGTTAATCCTACCTATCCATGAGCATGGAAGATCTTTCCATCTTCTGATATCCAATATCCTTCTTCAAAGACTTGACATTCTTGTCATACAGGTCTTTCACCTTTCACTTGTTTGGCTAGAGTTACCCCAAGATTTTTTAAAAAATATTATTTGTGGCTATTGTGAAGGGTGATGTTTCTCCGACTTCTTTCTCAACCCATTTGTCATTTGTATATAGGAGAGCTACTGATTTTTTTGAGTTAATCTTGTGTCCAGACACTTCACTGAAAGTGTAGGAGTTCCTACAGATGTAGGAGTTCCCTGATAGAATTTTTGGGGTCACTTACATGCACTATCATGTCATCTGTGAGTAATGAATGATACTTTGACTTCTTCCTTTCCAATTTGTATCCTCTTTATTTCCTTTAGTTGTCTTATTGCTCTAGCTAGAACTTCAAATACTATATTGAAGAGATGGAGAGAATGGACAGCCTTGTCTAGTTCCTGATTTTAGTGGAATTGCTTTGAGTTTCTCTCCGTTTAATCCGATGTTGGCAATTTGGCTTGCTATATATTGCCTTTATTATGTTTAGGTATGTTCCTGATCTCTCCAACACTTTTATCATGAAGGGCTGTTGGATTTTGTCAAAGGGTTTTTCAGCATCTAATGAGATGATCATGTGTTTATTTTTTTTCAGATTGTTTATATGGTGGATTACGTTGACAATTTTTTTTTTGTGTGTTCAGCCATCCCTGCATCTCTGGGATGAAGTCTACTTGATTATGGTCAATGATCTCTTTGATGTGTTCTTGGATTTGGTTTGGGAGTATTTTATTGGGTATTTTTGCATCAGTGTTTACGAGGGAGATCGGTCTGTAATTCTTTTTCTCTGCTGAGTCTTTGTGTGGTTTGGGTATCAGGGTGACTATAGCCTCATAGGAAGAATTTGGCAATGTTCCTTCAGTTTCTATTGTGTGGAATGATTTGAGGAGTATTGATATTAGCTAGTCTTTGGAATTCTGGTAGAATTCTGAGCTGAAACCATTTGGCCCTGTGCTTTTTCTTTTTCTTTCTTCTTCCAATTTTGTGGAGTATGGTTTTTTTTTTTTGTTAAGATTTACTTATTTTATTTTATGTGTATGAATGTTTTGCCTTCATGCATATGTATGTGTACCACATGCATCTCTGGTGCCATGGATCCCTGGAACTGGAGTTACAGACAGTTGTGAGCTGCCATGTGGGTGCTGGGAATTGAACCGGGTCCTCTAGGGGAGCAGCCAGTGCTCCTAACCACTGAGCAATCTCCCCAGCCCCAGAGTACAGGTTTTTGAAGTATGACCTAATGATTTTTTGAATTTCCTTAGTGTCTGTTGTTATGGTCCCTTTTCATTTCTGATTTTGTTAATTGGATATTCTTTCTCTGCCTTTTAGCTAGTTTGGATAAGAGTTTGCTATTGTGTTGATCTTCTCAAAGAACCGACTCCTTGTTTCATTGATTCTTTGTATTGTTCTCTTTGTTTCTATTTTATTGATTTCAGCCCTCAGTTTGACCACTATCCTGTCACTTACATGTGCTATCATATCATCTTAGGTGTGGTTACTTCTTTTTATTCTAGAGCTTTCAGGTGTGCTGTTAAGTTGCTAGTATGGGATCTCTCCAATTTCTTTTTTGTTTTCTTTGTTTGTTTTTCAAGACAGGGTTTCTCTGTGTAGCCCTGGATGCTGTCCTGGAACTCACATGGTAGACCAGGGTGGCCTCAAACTCACAAAGATCCACTTGCCTCTGCCTCCTGAGTGCCGGGATCAAAGGTGTGCGCCCTCACTGCCTGGCTGGATCCCTCCAATTTCTTCATCAGGCACTCAGTGCTGTGAACTTTTTCCTCTTAGCACCGCTTTCATTGTGTCCCATAAGTTTGGGTATGCTGTGCATTCATTTTCACTGAATTCTAGAAAGTTTTTAATTTCTTTCTCTACTTGTACTTTGACACAGTAATCATTCAGGAGAGAGTTTCCATGAATTTGTAGGCTTTCTGTTATGTGTTTCGCTTGTGTATATGTGTGCAGTACCATGGAGGCCAGACAGGGCATCAGCTTCCTGGGAACTGGAATCAGACAGTTGTGAGCTAGCACGTGGGAGCAGGGAACTGGAAGAGCAGCCAGTGCTCTTAAAGGCTGCGCCGTTTCTCCAGCCCCCACTATTAATTTTCATTTTGATGATTTAAACATACAAAGGAGTAGAAATCATTCAAAAACCACCCACCTGTCACCTGCCTGGATCCACAATGGCAAACCTCATGCCAGAGCCACAGTGCCATTGTCCATGCTGCCGAAAGTCTCTGAATCCTAAGCGTCTTGTCATTCTGTCCCTAAATACTCTTGTGTGGAGTTGGGAAACCAAGGGTCATTCTCCTACATAGGAAATTCTCCTGTGTACTATTAACTAAATGCTGCTCCTGCCGCTCCTGGGTCAGGCCTGGGGTCAGCCTTGCCCTGCACATGGCTCTGGCTTCCTCAGGAGGTGTGCAGTCCTTCCCTCTGACTGCCCTACATCACAGCTCTCTGGTCCCTCCCTCCTCTTTACCTGTCCTTCCACAGACAACTGCCGTGGGATAATCTTCTTGTACACCGTAAAGATGTGCCTCTGCCTAAGGTGGCTTCTGATTGGTTTAATAAAGAGCAGAATGGCCAATAGCTAGGCAGGAGAGGATAGGCGGGACTTCTGGGGGGAGAGGAACTTGTGAAGAACCTGAGGCACACAGATTAAGCTAGCGAGCGAGCGAGACAAGGAGGAAGGACATAAGGTACTGAGGAGAGTTAACAAGCCACGTGGCGGAACATAGATTAATATAGACGAGTTAATTTAAGGTATAAGAGCTAGTTGGGAACAAATCTAAGCTAAGGCCACGCTTTCATAGTTAAAAAGAAATCCCTGTGTCATTATTGGGAGCTGATGGTCCAAAGAATGTCTGACAACAACAGACAACTCCACTGTCCCTTTCTGTTCACGCCATGTCCCCTGAGCCCAGCTGCCCTGGGATTTCCCTCTGTCCTCACCCGACTTCAGACAAGTCATTTCCTCCCATACCTGGAGCTCTCCCACCTGTAAAACAGAAGGAGCAACAGCGTCTTCCACACTGGGCCGGAGCGAGGATTAAACACCACAACAATAAAGAGAGAGCCCCCAAACAGAGAAGACTGTCCACAGATGGCAGCGCAGATCGCTTAGAAGGATAATCCCTGGTCAGGTGTGGTGGCACACGCCTGTAATCCCAGCACTCGGGAGGCAGAGGCAGGTGGATCTCTGTGAGTGTGAGGCTATTCTGGTCTACTGTTCCAGGACAGTCAAGGACTACATAGAGAGACTCTGCATACATACATACATACATACATATATATATATATTTATATTTATATTTATACATATGTATTTATATATGTACATAATTTCTGGCTAGGGCTGTAGGTCAGTAGTAGAGCTTTTGCCTAGCATGTGTGAAGAAAGCTCTGGCTTCTCTCCCCAGAACATAAACAGACACAGATAGACAGAGACACAGACACAGACAGACACAGACACAACACAGACACAGACAGACACAGACAGACAGAGACACAGACACAGACACAGACACAGACAGACAGAGACACAGACACAGAGAATCTATCTGCATCCATATATAAAAAGCTCCTCTATTCTGTTGCCCCTGTGCACATCCGCAGAGAATATCAGAGCTGCTTGCAGCCCTGGTCACATTGGTAGGCATCTCCCACGCTATGAAGATTTCTGGAAAGTGTTGTTGTTAGCGATTGGAGAATAGTCGCTCCATTAACAGGCTGTTGCCATTTTGAAGCATTTTCTCAGCGTCTACAAGAAATCAGTTTTAGAGCTTTGAATGGTGGCACACATCTCTGATCCCAGCACTAGGGAGGCAGAGGCAGGCAGATCTATGTGGGTTCCAGGTCAGCCAGGGCTACATAGAAAGACTGTATCACACACACACACACACACACACACACACACACACACACACACACACATCCCACATCAGTTTTAGGGTACTACTGTGGGATGTAGACCAGAACCCCTCCTCTCTGGACTATGGACAGAGGACAGGGCAGAAGTCTGCTTTAACTGCTCGGGGGCCCAGGGTGACATGGGTCAGGAGAGGACACGTGCTTCTGTGTGTGGGGAGAGTGCAGGGAGGTCAGAGAGGTTCTGGCTGGACAAGGAGTTCAGGAGGTGCGCAAATAACCTCAGAGCCTGCAGGCAAGGCGGGGAAGCCAGAGGCTTCTCGGAATGAAGACATTACTCTGAATTCACCAGGCCCAGCGGCAAGGGACATGGAGTTCCTGTGCCCTGGGGATGTTCACTGGCTCTTGGTTTGCCCATGTTGAGGCCACGTTCTTTCAAGATGTATAGGCTCTTTCATGCCCCATCAGTTCTGCATGCCCAGGATGGGAAAATGGCCACAGGTAGTCGGCAGTACGCGCTCTGCACTTTTTGTCCTCTGGGGTCGGTTGGGCTGTTTTTTTTTTTTTTTCTCCAAAACTCTGGGCACAAGTCAGCATGGAGGAGGCTGGGCTGGTCCATGAGCTTGCTTCTCTTTTGAGGTGGTTGTTATGGCTCCTGGGTGTACATCCTGCCATCACGCCTGGTCACAGTGCTCTGAGGGAGGGTCTCTCCCTTATCAACGGAGTCCTGACTGGGTGTCGGGGTCCGTGCTTGTGGCTGGGGCCACTGCCCCTGCGTGCAGATCCTAGCCATAGCCCCTACCTGTCCGTTCTGAGGCTCTCCACCCTCCCTCCACACCACCCATCATACCCGTGTATAGAGTGGTGTCTCTCCTCCTCCAAGGCTCCTTGTTCTGCCCCCCACTCAGCGGCACCCCGGCTGGCACTGGCCGCTCTAGACAACGGGTCGGCGATGTCAGCGGCAGGAGCTGCCGTACCGGGCTCCATGGCATCAGCTTGTTCCCTTGTGGCTCATGAGCTGACACTTGTCCGTGGTGGGGGACACACGTGGATGGGGTGCAGCCTCCAGAGTGCTCCCCCTGCAGCTCCTCCTCAGCCGTGAAGGCTTCTGTGGGAGCGGCCCCCAGGCCTCTGAAAGAGCAGGTGTAGACACCTGAGGGCCTGAGTCTGACCCTCAGGACCTACATGGTGGAAGAATGGCTGTCTTCTGACCCCCCCTTACCCCCCCCCCCGCCTGCCACACACACTATGGCACCTGTGTGGCTGCATACATGCACACACACAAAATAATAAATAATATAAATAATACATAAACAAAAGCTAAAATTACTAAAGGGCAGGAGAGGTAGAGGGTGCAGGGGCCAAGGGGGATGTGCTGGCGGCACAGCATGGAGGCTCAGGACTGCTGAGAGGGGTGAGGTGGGGAGCCCTTTCGGTGGTGGTGGGGGGTACTGGTAAGAGGAGTCCACACTGCTCACCCCTCCTTTAGAAACCTGTTTCCGGGGTCTTTGTGACTGAGATCAGGGTCTGTGGAGAATTAGCAGGTAACAGTGAAGTCATGTCTCAACAGTCCCAGCCCACCCTTTACAGTCTAGGAGGGATGTTTTTCCCAATTATGCTGTGATTTAGCGGTAGACCTGGGACAGGGCTTGTAGATCCTGGATGACAGGATCAGAACATCAGCCCGATCCTTACCTTGGGAAAGGGACTCAAGCATTCTCTCTCACACCATTCCTTAGGCACAGGGGGAGAAGTTCATGGGGGCCTCAATCCTGGGTCTTAGATGAGGTGCCCGGGAGAAGCCCCTGACTATTTCTTCTAGTAGAGACTTGGTCAGGTACTCCAGTCTGCTGAAAATATGTCAGGGTCTCCACCATCCTGTACTGAATCAGTGTAATTACTGCCCTTGACGCTGAAAAACTGTTGTGTTTTTAGGGCTTGAGACATGGTTCAGGAGTTACGAGCACTTGCTGCTCTTGCTGAAAAACAGGCTTGATTCCCAGCACTCACACAGTGGCTAATGATGGCACCTAAGTCCAGTTCTAAGGGATCTGCCGCCTCATTCTGGCTTTTGTGGGTACTGCATGCACTGTGCACTTAGGCAGGTAAAACACTCATACACATAAAATACAAATAAATAAAATCTTTAAAAAATATTAGTGCATCTTATTGCATTAAAAATTATTTTCAGGGCATAGGAAGCTGTTTCAGTTGCTAAGAGCACTTGCTAATTTTCCAGAGGACAGAGTTTCGTTCTCAGCACTCACATCTGGTGGCTCACAGTGACCCATAATTCCAGCTCCAGAACCCATGCCTCCTTCTGGCTTCTCTAGCACCTGCATGTACATGACATACCTTCACACACACACACACACACACACACACACACACACACACAATCTGAAGTATTTCCTTTCCTGTGGCTGCTCACTGGACCGCAGACGATCCTCACACGAACAGGTCGAGACCGCCTTCGTGGAGCAACTGGTCAAAGACAAAGTGGAGAATAAAAATGAAGCGAAGCAATAGGAAGAGAAAATTGAAAAGAAAAGGAAGTTGAAGATGGTGGAAATGATGCCACTAGGCAGCAGCAGACGGGCTGGAGAGATGCTCTTGCCGAGGACCCTGGTTTGGTTCCCGGCACCCACATGGTGGCTCACAACCATCTGTGACTCCAGTTACAGGGGATCCAATGGGCCCTTCTAGTCTCTGAGGGCACTGCATGCATGTAGTGCACATACACACACGTAGGCAAACACTACTCATACACATAAAGTAGATAAATCTATTTTTTTTTTTTTTTGAGACAGGGTTTCTTTGTGTAGCCTTGGGTGTCCTGGAACTAGCTTTGTAGATCAGGCTGGCCTCGAACTCACAGAGATCCACCTGCTTCTGCCTTTACCTCCAGAGTGCTGGGATCAAAGGCGTGCACCACCACTGTCCAGCTAAACCTTTTTTTAAAAAGGTAGGCAGAAGGCCTGGGTCGTGACTCTAGAACACCAGAACAGGTTAGAGGCAGCATATTTTGATCTTCAGTGGATGTGAAAAAGAGAGAGCTGGAGAGATGGCTCCGTGATTAAGAGTGTCGGCTGCTCTTCCAGAGGTCCTGGGTTTGATCCCAACGCCTACATGGGGGCGCCTGCAGGCTCTAGTTCAGGGGATCCAACACCCTTTTCTGGCCTCTGAGAGCAGCAGGCACACAGGTGATACACAGACACACCGACGAAACACCCATGTACATTAAACAATTTCAGAAAAAGAAAGAGAAAAAGCCGGAGAGAAAGGTGAGGAACATAAAGAATCGCGTGAAGTGCTGGAAATCAGTGAAGCTAGAGTCTGGCCTGAGCGTCTTCTGTGTAGGTGCTTTTACATGAATCCCGGAGCCATTGTACAGTTCGTTGTCTGAGGCTGCTGTTACTGCACTTGGGGGTAATAATAGTCTGTGCCCTAAGTCAGGTTCGGCCACCCATCCTCAGTAAGCCACCCGAAAGAGCCAGCTTAACAAAGGAGATCTATTCAATGTGGTCACATCAGGAAGAGGGACAAAAGACGCAACTTCCCCCAGCCGGGTTTAAGTAGCTGGCCCAGGGTAAGCACCTGTGAGCAGTCTCCAGGAAGGTGCGGCCCCGCCCACCACTGACCTGTCTTTGGGCTCCAGTCTTACCCTGTAAGGTGGTCTGGCAAGCTGTAAGAAGCGTGTGAAGTCTCTCCACTTCCTCCTCCCAGCACGAGATGGCCGGGGAAATTTCCCTTTCTTTGGGATCCACTGTTCCAGTAGCCTGCTACTCAGGCTGAGAGACACAATACCTTTTTAGACTACCTTCATTTCTACAAGACCAGTTACGCTGCTGCCTAGTAATGTGAGAGTGATTGCATATATTTTTCTTCGCGTAATTTAATGTGTCAATAAATGAGTTAAAAAAAACACCCTTATATTTCCTTGCTGATACTGAAAGAACTGGGAGACAGCCCATTTCAATATTTACCCCAGCTTCCTAGGCTGGGGAGATGACCGGGAAAGAGAATTTCCTGCTCCTCCAGAGGATCTGAGTTCAGCTCTCAGGATTCTCATCACGCAGCCCGTAACCACCTGTAACTCCAGCTCACTGACACCCTCTTCTGGCCTCCATGGGTGCTGTACTCACATGCATGCACACACACACACACACACACACACACACACACACACACACACACACTTTAAAATAAAGACACCTTTAAACTCTAGCTTCCTGTATGAGAATAAACAAAGACCATCCGAATGAAGACAAGCTGATGGTAGACAGAGGGCTGCCACAAGGGGCCAGCCACCTCCCCTGCGGTGGCAGAGTCCCAGGCAGCCAGGGGGGAGCTAGCAGCTCCATAGGGAGGGAGGGGCCCTTCTGGAAGCTGCTTGGGGAGGTGGTTTATTCTGATTGGTTCCACGTTGGAAACAGGACTAGAAAAACAGAAGGCTGTCAGCTGCTAATCAAGTTCTGGTTATTTGGGCCGAGGGTTTCCAGGGTTGTTCGGCTTGGTGCTCATTGTCAGGTGACGGTGTGACCTCCTGCAAGTCTGGCTTACAGAGCCTGTGGGTGGCCTGGGTCAGAGTCCCCTTCCATGGCCTGTATAATGAACAGCCTCTCTCCCTGGGTTCTAGAAAGTCAGAAGACAGCCAGTTAGGACCAGTCTCCTCTTTTGGGAACCAGCCTAGGAGCCAAATCAATGGCGATGTTAGGGAAGAGGAACCTGAACCGAGATGCCCTAGGGCATCTTCACCTCCATTCCTGGAGAAGAGCTGCTGCTTCCTGGCTCCTTGTTGGGCAGGCCAGGTAGAGCAGGGAAGGAAGACGCGTGAGCTCATGCCCACATGGCCAGCTTATTGCTGGTGGTACCAACTTTGAATAGTTCTCGCCAGGCGTTTCCTCTGCTTAGAAAGACTAGCGGCTCTGACATCTCAAAGCCACGCCTCTGTTGCTCTTTTGCACAAAGCCTCTGAGCATTCTCATCTGAGTTCAGAAAAACAGACAGACAAACAAACAAACAAAACCAAAACAAACAAGAAGCCCCAAGAGAAATTACAAAACGGCCAACATCTCCCTCTACTGGCCAATATGAGTTACTGCCGCTGCTTTGTCAACAGCTTCTGGGCCCTCTGCGGAGCCGGCCTCCATCCCCGGCAGGGCGGGGCTTTCTTCCATTCTCTCCAGGTCAAGGCCAAATCCGGAGCCCCAGCTCTTCAACCTGCTTTCTCTGTGATACGTGTTGTCCCTGTTGACCCTCCCTGTTCAGCCACACCTGTTTCCGCATGGCCCTGTCCGGAGGGTCTCGACTCTGAGGTCAAGTGACCATACCTTTGTGGCTGTTATCTTGGAGACTGTAGCTGAGATTATCCGTGTTCTCCTAAAAGCTGTGTGCATTTTAACAAATGCCAGTGGCTCTTAGCTCACCTCTGTGTCCTAAAGACGGCGGACACGAACTTCGTTCCCTGTCGCTGGGTATTAGCAGAGACTCGACTTTATGCCTAGCCAGAGTTTGGGGTTCCTGGGCTCTGGCCCAGGTGGAACCAATCCTGCCTCCCTTTCTGGATCCCTCTGGAGCTGACAGCACAGGACAGTTGGTTACCAGCTCATGTGGCCCTCCAGCTTGAAGGTGCAGCTGGGGAACTGCCTTTTTTATTAACTATACTAAAGTATAGTTAATATTTTTAAAAAATAAACGTATTTATTTTATATTTAAGTATATTTTATATTTAATATTTTTATATTTAATATTTTTATATTCAATATTAATATATTTAAATTTTATATTTAAATATATTTATCAATCACATCTATGTGTGTGTGAGTGTGTGTGTGTGTGTGCGCGCAGACACACACACACACACACACACACACACACACACACACACGCACATGCGTGAGCATGAAGGTCAGAGGAGAACCTCCCCGAGTTGTTTCTCTCCTACCATGTGGGTCCCAGGGATCAAACTCAGGTCATCAGATTTAGAGTCTTTACTCTGAACCATCTCACTGCCCCACCCCATCCCCCTTTTTAGACAGGGTCTTGCTGTGTAGCCTCAGCTGATCTCAAACACATGAGCCTTCTGCTTCTGCCTTCCAAGTGCTGGGATACAGGCTTGAGCCTGAGTCTGATATATATCAGACTCTGTGTGTGTGTGTGTGTGTGTGTGTGTATTTGAATGACTAACACAGATCCAGGAGTACCATCTGAATTAAGGTGAATTTTAAATGTTAAAATCAAAGCAAAATTTACAGACAGTACAAAAAAGCAGTGTAGAGTTATCTCATTAATAACTTTTCGTACCAATTACTTGTTGAAATAATACTTCACCAAAAAGAGAAAGAAAAGCAGTCCTTCAAGTGTAATGAATTCAACAATGTTTGGTTAAAACTTGAATCTCAGATTCCGGGGTCATAGCTCGAAGGCAGAGCGCTTGCCTGGTACATCTGGGTCACTGAGTTCGATGCAGAACAAACTCAAGAGTTGGCCGATGTCATTTGCTTTCCTCAGCTGGCTGCAGGATTTATGCATCTGTGTACTTACACAGGAATCCACACTACAGTTTTCTCGGACAGCTCTCCTCTGAAGGATGCCGGGGGAGCCACCCCATATGGTATCCTTTCTCAGGAGATGGAAAATCTCCTCAAAGAACATCCCATGTTTGCATTGTGCTGTCCAGGTCTGTTCCTGGGGAGACACGAACAACTGTCTAGTGACCCCAGGCAGATGAAAGAGGCGTATCACCAGAGTCCATCTTGATGACCCATGAGTTCTATCGGGGTTCCTTACAGGAGCAGAAATGACTCAGAGACGGCTGCATCACCACCCACATGGGAGACAATTTACCAGAAGCTGGAAACCTGGAGCGATCTGCACAACCTTCAGGCAGCTCAGAAGCTTGTCCTTTCCAGGTGGCTCAGTTGGTTTGAACCTCTGCCAGGCAGCTCAGCTTGTTTGAGAGTGTCTCTGCACATTCTTCGCTGTTCATATCTGCTTAGCGAGGGAGGGGCTTAGTGAATCTATTCAGTTTCAAGGACTTCCTGAAGCTATTCAGTTGTTTCCCTTCTGAGCTCAATGAGCTTCCTTGCAGGGTGGAATGTGTGTTACCTCCCCTTAAAACAGTGGTTCTCAACCTTCCTAATGCTGTGGCCCTTTAATACAGTTCCTCATGGTGTGGTGACCCCCCACCCCACCCTAAAACTACTTTAGTTGCTACTCCATAACTGTAATTTTGCTACTGTTATGAATCATTATGTAAATATATGACATGCAGGATCTCTGATATGCAGCCCTTGTGAAAGGGTCGTCAGAAGGAAGCTGTCAGCGGCACTGGTGCCGTCCCACAGTCCCTGCAGTCTAGACCACGGAGGCACCCTCAGATATCACCAGTGTGAACTGTGTTAGCTACTTTTCTGTCGCTGTGATAAGCATCACAGCCAAGCAAGTTAGAGAAGTGCTCATTTGGACTTACGGTTCCAGAGGGTTAGAGTCCATTATGGCAGGAAATGGGGACAGCAGGCTGCAGGCATGGTGGTGGGAAGAGCAGAAAGCTCACATCTTGATCTCCAAGCAGGAGGCAGAAAGGGAGGGAGGGAAGAAGGGAGAGAGAGAGAGAGAGAGAGAAAGAGAGAGAGAGAGAGAGAGAGAGAGAGAGGACTTACAATGGTACAAGTCTTGAAACTCTCTAAGCCTACTTCCAGCGACAAACTTCTTATAGCAAGCCACGCCTCCTAAGCCTCCACAAACAGCGCCACCAACTGGGGACCAAGCTCTCAAATGTCTGAGACTATGGAGGGCATTTCTCATGCAAACTACCACACAGATTTACATGAAGAGACTTCATGTACAGTACCCTGGAGCCCCCACTCGGAACCCAAGTCAGCTCTGCATATCCCGACACATCTCCAGTGCAAAGTCTGTTACTGTATACCACACACTGTAAAACTGTAAAGGTGATCCAGGAGTGGTGGTGCCTGTATCTCTAATCCCAGCATTCCAGAGGCAGCGGCAAGGGGATCTCTGTGAGTCAGAGGCCAGCCTGGTTTGCACAGAGAGAGCCAGGCCAGCCAGGGCTACACAGTCAGACCCCATCTTAAAAAACAAAAATGTAAACAAAACAAAACAAAAACTCCCAGAACACTGTTAAAACAGTTGTTAAAGACAACTGATCTGCCAGACACACAGACATCAACAACACAGGGACACACAGACATCCACACAGGGACACAGAAGCATGAAAAAGGCATGGGGACACGATGCCTCCAAAGGAAGGAAGGGGAAACTGATGACTAAGGAATTTAAAACAATGATAAATTTAGCGAAACTAGAGATTGTAAAAAAGTGCCAGTCAGAAACCCTGAGCTAAAGAACAACAACAACAACACAACAACAAAAACCACAGTAGAGAGCCCCAAGAGTTGTCCAGTTGATTGAGCAGAAGAATTTCTGAGCTTGAAGGCAGGTCTTTTGAAATAATACATAACACACATATATAAACACACACACACACACACACACACACACACACACACACACACACACACAACCACGCTAAAGAAGAAAAAGTATAGAGAGATAGGGTACTTACTAAGCAAGCAAACCTCAAAATGCCGAGTTGTTTTAGGCCAGAGAGATGCCCAGCTGTTAAGAGCACTGACCGCTTTCCGGAGGACCCAGGTTTGTTGGTTTGTTTCCCAACACCCACGCGGTGGCTCACAACTGTCTGGAACTCCAGTTGCAAGGGGATCTGATACCCGATTCGGGCCGCCACAGCCACTGCATCCATGTGGTGCACAGACGCACATGCAGGCAAAACAGCCACACACATAAAACAAAAATAAAGACACTTACAACATGCAGAATTGTCTAGAAGGAGAAGGGACGTCATGGCAGAGAAAGCCTATTCAATGACTTAACTGCTGAAAACTGTGCGTGTTGGGAATGACACAGACACACAGGCCAGGAAGCTCAGGGGACCTGTAACAGATTCAGTAAGAGGGGTCCTCTTGGAAGCGAGTGACAGCCAAAAGTACAGTGAAGAGAGAGTCACAGAGTGGCCAGGTGAACTCGTGAAGGAGGGATCCCTACTCACCAAAACAGAGACTTCGCAGGTAGGAGCAAGTGGGGTGATGTGTTCATTTTATTTGTTTATTTATTTATCTTGAGACAGGGACTCACTATGCGGCCCTGGGTGGCCTGGAACTCCTTATATAGACCAGGCTGGCCTGAAACTCACAGAGATTTGCCTACTTCTGCCTGCTGAGTGGGATTAAAGGTGTGCACCACGTGATTTATTCATTCTAGATACATACAAACTATTACAATTAAAACACGAAGATGAAAAAGCCAAGCAGGCTGGCACACAGGGTGGAATAAGTCATAAAAAGGCTTCCAGCAAAGGGAAGCCTGAGACCAGCTGGCTTCTGTACTGGACCTGACCAAAATTTTAAAGAAGAACCAGCATTAATCCTTTAAAGCCATTCCAAAGGTCTAAACCAGGGGAGGGAGCCCTTCCAAACACATTTATATGATGTCAGCAATGCTTTTATACCCCAAACCAGATGAGGACACAAAGAAAAAAGAAAACTATGGAAGCCGGGTGTGGTGGCTTTAATCCCAGCACTCGGGAGGCAGAGGCAGGTGGATCTTTGTGAGTTCGAGGCCACCCTGGTCTACAGAGTGAGTTCCAGGAAAGGCGCAAAGCTACACAGAGAAACCCTGTCTCACCCCCCCCCCCAAAAAAAAAGAAAACTATGGATCAATATCCCTTATGAATATGGATATCAATAAAGCATTAGTGAACACACACACATAATTAAAAATAATACAAGTAAACCTTTAAAAATGTGTGTGTGTGTGTGTATATGAGTGTGTGTATGTGTGTGTGTGTGTGTGTGTATGTATGTGTGTGTGTAATGCTTCAAGACTTTGCTCTAGGAAAATAATATTATTTTTTGATTATTACCCCAGAATACAAAGAACAAAAGTAAAACTGACAGATGAGAACATATAAAATTGAAAGTTTCTATATAGCAAAATGAAACTAGCATGAAATGATAATCCAGAGAATAGGAGAAAATGTTTCCTATCAATCCTACAAGAAATGAATTTCAGGAGTGCATAAGAAACTCAACAGCAAAAGTCACGTAGTATGATTTAAAAACAGACAAGTGACCTGAACAAATGACATCTTTCTCAGAAGAGGGTAGACAGCTGGCCAGAAAGTGTAAAAACACTCAGTACTTCAAACTATCAAAACCCCACTGTCTCAACAACTGATGTTGACGAGCGTGGGAAGAACTCGCATGCACTGTTGGTGGGAGTGTGAGTTAGTACAGCCACAGAAAGCAGCCTGGATGGTCTTCAAAAAGCTAGAAACGGAGCTCTCACGTGATCCAGGGATCCCATTCTTGGGCCTCCCCGGTGGAGTCGGAAGCCGTCAAAGAGGCATTTGCACTGTACGCTAACCCATCACTTCTCACCGTAGTCACGATTAGGGAATCAATCACCAACTCAGAGATGAAGAAAACGCGCTTCATCTATACAACAGATCAGCATCCAGCCATAAGGAGAGCG
This sequence comes from Peromyscus maniculatus bairdii, assembly GCF_049852395.1. Classification (NCBI taxonomy): domain Eukaryota; kingdom Metazoa; phylum Chordata; class Mammalia; order Rodentia; family Cricetidae; genus Peromyscus; species Peromyscus maniculatus. Next base: position 10,073,497 of record NC_134861.1, read on the forward strand.
AGATTCTGCAGCTCCAGCAGCTGGGATGGAACTGAGGGTATGAGATTAAATAAAATAACGTTGCTCTCAGAGCTCCAGAGACTAGAATAGTGATTCCTAGAGAGGCTGGTTAATGGGCGAATGTGCACTTGGGTGGTAGAAAAGTCTAGTTTGCTTTCCCACAGCTGTGATAAATATTATGACCCAAAGCAATATGGGAGGAGGGAAGGGAGGGTTCATTTCATTTTACAGGCTTGCAGTCTGCCATCAAGGGAAGCCAAGGCAGGAGCATGAGGCAGAAACCACGGAGGAACGCTGCTCACTAGCTTGCCCAGTACCTCGATTCCTGTATAACCCAGGCCACCTGCACAGGGTGGGTGTTCACAGTGGGCTGGGCTCATCAGCCAGCAAGAGAGTGCCCCATGGACATGTGCACAGGCCAATCTGATGGAGGCCATTCAGCTCTTCAACTAGGTCTGTGTCAAGTTTACAAACTATGTCAGGCAGGCAGGGTAAGGTTCCCAATGCTCAACTATAATTTTTATTTTTATTTTATTTTTTTTATTTTTTTAAAAAAAGATTTATTTATTTATTATGTATACAGAAGAGGGTGGCAGATCTCATTACAGATGGTTGTGAGCCACCATGTGGTTGCTGGGAATTGACCTCAGGTCCTCTGGAAGAGCATCCAGTGCTCTTAACCACTGAGCCATCTCTCCAGACCCTCAACTATAATTTTTAAAAACATGTTTATTTTGTGTGAGTATTTTGCTTGCAAGTCCATGCCTGGTGCCCACAGAGGTCAAAGGAGGGTGTTGGATCCCCTGGAACTGGAGTTACAGACAGTGGGGAGCTGCCATGTGGATGCTGGGAATGAAACCCACGTTCTCTGGAAGACCAGCCCGTGCCCTTAATCACTGAGCCATCTCTCCAGCCCCTTCCTAATGCTTTATAGCATAGAATTACTACAATTGAGAGTAATTTAAAATGAATATTTCAGAGTAGCCAGTAGAGTGGGTTTTAAAGGTTCTCAGCAGAAAGAAATGACGTCTGTCTGAAGCACCAGATAGGCCAGTGACCCTGCCTTGATCTTTACACACTGTATTGTGTAATGGACATAAATATGTATGTCCTCATATATATGTATGATTACTATGCGTTAATTCAAATGCATTTTAAAAAGAAGACAAAATTAGATGCTGAGTTGTGGGCTGGCTCAGACACGTTCCTTTCTGTAATTCCTGCTTCTGTTGGGATGTCTACTAATGGACCACGAGAGGCTGTGTTACTTAAATGCTATTCCAGCAGGGGGCGCCAAATCATCAGGAATGTCTCTGAGGCACTCCAGCCTCTCAGCTGGGAGAAGAAACTGAAATCTCAGTTCATTTGATGCTCCTTGAGTATGTGTGTGATAGGTGTGTGGTGGGTGTGATATGTGTGGTGAGTGTGTGTGTGTGTGTGTGTGTGTGTGTGAATTTGTGCATGTGTACTGTATGTGTGTGCTTATATGTATTGTGTACATGTGTGTCTATTGTGTGTGTGTGTTGTATGTGTGTGCCTGGGTGTATTACATGCACATATGTGTGCTATGTGTGCAGTGTGTATGCATGCGTGTGTACGAGCTGCATGCATATGTGCCTGTGTGTGTAGCTACATGGCAGAAGGGTCTAGTTAAGGGAGAGCGCCAGGCAGTTGCTGCGTGTTTCTCTCAGGTGGAGATGTGATGCTGTCTGGTCACAGTGTCCCCGTGGAGCTGGGTGTGGAGGAGAAGAGTTGGGGAGTTGGTCGTGTTGTCTGTGAATGATGATGGGGTAAGAGGACCGCAGAGCACAAGATGCACACACCGGAGGGCCCAGCCTGACAAACCCGAGGCTACCGCCTTCCATACAGAGGTGTGGGAGGAGTGGCCGTTCCCGTAAGATCAACAGCTGGACTCCTTTGTGGCCTCGTCGTGGGGCTGAGAGGCACACAGAGGAACAGTAGCCACTGTGGGACCTCCTGTCCCAGGATGGACCCAGGAGCTCCTTGACTCATGTTCCAGGGCTGACTGCTCATTGACTAACATGCTGTGGTCCTCAGAGTGATGGCCTCAGCTGATGGCCAGCATCCCCATCACTTACAGGGCATCCACCCCATGAACGTTCTGACTTTAGGCACCAGGCAAGGAGTGCTACCCCAGCCCCCAGGCTTCACTTCCACAAGCCTGGGGCTCTGCCAGGATAATCCCTCTTCATCTCTCGTGGGTTCAACACCTCATCTACCCAAAACCCATGGGGGAAACTTGTCCTGCCCTAGAGTGTGAGGCAGGTTGGGTTGGCATTGCCCAAGCCTTACACTCAACCATGACCCTGGTGGATCTGGACCATAAGGTGAGCTCTCTGCCTTGGGGCTGTCGTAGACAGCTTGGGTTTTCTGTAGAAGCAGCGAGCCTATCAAACAGGGATCAAGAAAATGAGAGATCCAAACTGTGTAGTCTCAGCCCAGGCTTCTCCAGCACTGGCTGCTGCTGAGTTTGGCTATCAGGGATGCCTGGCTCAGGTCAGGAGTCAGGATATCTCGGGAGAACAATGGGAGTCTTTGACGACTACGGTGACTCCCCCTGGCATGTCCCGGCCTGTTTCTCCACAGCGGCTGCTGTCTTTGAAGATGGAATTCTGTCTCTCATCCCCATATCTTATGGTCACAGGATCTCTGTGGGTAGACTGCCAAAAGCAGAGCCTGGCTCTGAGTGTCCCTGGCTTGTCCTGGATACCTCGCTTGACACTGCTGGGGGGCCCAGGGGTCAGCATCTGGGCATTAGGTAGAATACGTAGCAGGGTCCAGAGAAGTGGGGAGAGAGGAACAGGTGACCCCGGGTGGAGGAGACAGGTCTGTGCAAATGGGCCACATGTGCAGCCTAGCCAGGGCATGGGACCGGAAGAGAGGAAGACAGACAGAGCAGGGTGGCCCCCATGTCAGGAAGGCTGGATGGTGGTTGTGGCATTGGCTCTCATGGAACTATTCCTCACAACCTGTGCTAAATCCACCTGTAGGTAGCAGACCCCTACCCTGGGGAGGCCATGGGCTGAGAAGGAGGGCAAAGGCTCTGTCTTACAGACGGACATAGGGACAGAGACCCTTGGGGGGATGCTCGGGAGGCTGGGCAGCCCTGTGGAGCTGAGGTGCTGTGACTCACCTCTGTGGGGTGGACAAGGGTTCCCCACAGCACAGCCAGTGAGTACTTCCTGCACAGGCCAAGGAAGCAGCATCAGCTGCCCTGAGCTGGTGCCCACAGGGAGCTGGCACCCAGGTGGCATCTCAGCAGGCCCACCTGAGCCATAGGCAAGCTGGTGTGGAGTCCGGCTCCCTCCTTCAGTCCCTGGGCTGTGGGACAGTCAACCTAAACTTCCTCCATAAGTGTAACCTGCTGGAATGTGGGCTGGCATGTGGCTCCGGGTTATCCTTTTGGTCCTGATGAGTGGCTCCCCACCCAGCCTAGGAGAGGGGCTCACTGACCTTTGGGTGGGAGGCCTGGGTGCTGGACCCTCTAGACCTGTCCTGCATTTCCTCAGGCAGAAGCAGGATGACTGATCAATTTAACTCAATTTAAATTTTTTTGTTTTTTTTTTGTTTTTTGGTTTTTTTGAGACAGGGTTTCCCTGTGTAGCTTTAGAGCCTGTCTTGGAATTTGCTCTGTAGACCAGGCTAGACTTGAACTCACAGCCTGCTTCTGCCTCTGAGTTCTGGGAGTAAAGGTGCCACCATCGCCCAGCAAATCAATTTTAATTTTAATTGAAGTTTTTTTTTTTATCCTAGTCTTTTTCTGCTAACTGGCTTTTCCAAAATGTTATTATTATTATTTTTTGTTGTTGTTTCGTTTTTTTGAGACAGATCTTGGCTGTTCTAGAACTAGCTTTGTAGACCAAGCTGACCTGGAACTCATAGAGATCCCCCTGCCTCTGCCTCCTGAGTGCTGGGATTAAATACCACCACCTTGCTTCAGAATGTTAATATTAAAACTTAAAGATTTATTTAATTTATGTGTATGGATGTGCACAATGTGCATGCGGCGCCTTCAGAGGCCAGAGAGAGGGAACTGGATCCCATGGAGCTGGAGCTAGAGCTGGAGCTGGAGAATGGAGCATGGGGCTGGACCACCACCGGCATGCTGGGAACCAAACCCAGGTCCTCTGCAAAAGCTCTTAAACCACTGGGCCATCCCTCCAGTCCTAAATCAGTTAAAGGTTTTTGTTTTTATTTATTTATTTTTTAAATCTCGTGCTTTGTCTCCCTTGAGTCGTCAGTCTGGCTTGGACCGGAATCTTCTCAGTGAAAATTCACAGAAAGTTGTAAAGTGAGCCCCTCGAGGTCAGGAAGGGTCAGCTGGGCTCAGTGATGGGGGCAGTAGCTGCTGCTGCTGCTCCCTAGAGAGCGGATTGCTTGCCTCCCGGTGCCTTAGCTCTCAGACCTGCGTGGACTCTCTAAGGGTTCTGCTTGTCTGTGTCCCAGCGCTGGCAATCAGGGAGCCGTCCTGGGGCTGAGAGTGACAGAGGTGATCTGTTTTGGTTAAGTAACCTGTGGTGGGAGGAAGTGAGGCCCTCTCACACTTCTAGAAGCCAGGTTCTTGAGGGCCCCGCATCACTGACCCGCTTTCAGTTCGCTTCTGGCTTAGCCGTTTGTGTTTGCATGTGTGCACCGTCCCGAGCCTGAGAGCGCAAGCTCCCGGTCTCCGTCTACTCAGCAACCCACTTCATGCCCTTCCCGGTCCCTGGGAGACAGGCCTCTCAAACTTGTCTCTGCTTAAATTTATGTGCTTCTCTTACAGGGGCTCCACAGGGGGGACACTGGCCTCCTCCCTGCAAGACTGAACCCCAGGTTTCTCCAAATCTAGCCTCTTGTCTATCTTTTGTCAGGTCCCCTTCTCTCAACCTGTGCGCATCCCATCATTTCCCCAGCTTGCTCCCCAATTTGACTCTAAGGCCTGAACCCAGTTCATCTCCAGCTGAAACTGCAGTTTTCTGGTCAGAACCCCTTCCCTAGTCCCATCACCCCGGACTCGGTCTCCCAGCCCGACTCCACTCTTTCTTCCTCCGTTCCAGTCCAGACCCCACGCGCCACACACGCATCTGTCCCCACCACATGCCCCTCCAGAGGAAGGCTGAGGATTCTAGGCTACGTCTGGATTCCGAGGGAGTCAGGGGCGGGTGGAGGCGTGGCCTAGGATGGAGCCTCTCTGAAGCCCCGCCCCACCCCGCCCCGGCCCCGCCCCAAGCTTCCTACCTCTGCGTGTTGCTGCAAGCCTGAAGCATCCTAGTTGGCCATGGAGACCCCCGCGCGGCCGCTGCACCTTCTACCCCTGTTACTGCTGCTTTGTGGTAAGGAGGCATCTGGCTTGGGGGCACTCTATCCCCTCGGGACCTTGGGACCCACGAGGACTCTCATCTTCCCGCGTCGAGCCTAGGCTGAGCTTTCCTCTTTACCAGAGTTTGGAAAGGACGCACGCTGACTCCAGCGCAGCCCCGCAGCCCTGTAGGTTTTGCTGAGGGTCCTCATGACTCCTACACCGGTGGAGGAGCCGAGGGAAATGGCCTTGGACCGCGAGGGATGCACAAGGTCCCCTGCGGGGCTGTGATGTCCTGGTGCCTAGGGAAGGGTCTCTCGTGAGGTAGTGAGCCTCCCATTCTGCCCTGCTCATAGGGCACACAGGTCCGGGTGGTTAAAATTTCTGATCCTCTGCCAGTGAGAAAACAGGACTCAGGAAGAAACATTGCTCTCAACAAAAGAGAAATGGGATAAATATTAAGCTTGTCTTGAAAGGGGTGGGGAGGGCATAAAGTTGGTAGAGAGAAATGTTGAGGGAGCCTGTGGGGAGCTTGATGGAGGAAGTAGGGTGGATATGATCCAAATACATGGTATACATATATGAAAATTCAAAGAATAAAAATATTATTAAAAAAGAAATACTAAAAAAGAAAAAAATGAAGTATTTTACAGAAGAAATTATCCAAGGCTAAATAAGAGGGTACATTTTGCCAGGTGATGGTGCACACCTTTAATCCCAGCACTAGGGAGGCAGAGGCAGGCAGATCTTTGTGAGTTTGGGGCCAGCCTGGTCTACAGAGGACAGCCACCACTACACAGGGAAACCCTGTCTCGAAAAAACCAAAACCAAAACCAAACCAAACAACGAAAAAAGAGGGTACATGTACATGTATGTGTGTACGCTTGTGTGCACAAATATATGTATGTGTCTGTGCCCTGAATGTGCATGATTGTGTTTGTGTGCCTGTATGGGCATGTGTGTGCCTGTGTGCCTGTGTGCCTGTAAGGGCTTTGGTGGGAGAGTTTGCTGTGTTCTGGAGGGGCCAGGCAAGCCCAGTACCTGACCAGGGCTGGAAGGAAGCTGTTGTCAGGAGGGTGTGTGGGGCCTGTCCTCCAGGGCCATGGCCTCTGGGTCCTCTGGGATGTTTCCCCTAGGCTCAGCCTCCTTGGCTGTAAGGTGAAGTTGGACCTGCTTGCAGCATCCTTCTCAGTGTGGATGACTTGGGATGTGGTTTGGGAGTTGGAACAAAGACGGGACAGACTCAGCAATTAGGTCTCTCCCTTTGAAGAGGTCTCTGTGTACAGAGGGGTCTCTGTGTACAGAGGGGGCCGTGCTTCGTGTTCTAGAGGGGGTGCCTAGGCTGGGGTGGAGTTTTGAGGTGAAGGGCTGGGACTGTGGCCGCCTCCAGAAGTCAGTGTGCTGTTTGGGATTTGCCTCTGATGCAAGGCTCCTCTGATGGGGATTTTGGTGTCTAGAGGAAAGAAGGTCCTGAGTTTATTTGGAAGGAAACTGTCTCTGTCCAGACTGCTTCCAGTGTGGAACTGGGAAGCACCATAGACAGAAGCCACATGAAATACTCATCAGTAGTCTTGGTCTCCCAGGGTCACCGTCCCTAAGGGCCACCATCCTCTCTTGCTTTGTTCCCACTGTTCTCCTCATCCAGGGGCCAGGCTGCTTAGTGGCAGATCGGGTTCAGCCTTCTCACACACCTGGCTGGTGTGAGTCTGGCCAGACCAAGGGTCAGAGGTGAAGCCTGTACTAAAACATGCAGTCCCGCCAAGGTGGGGTCTGAGCTCTGTCTACCTTCTGGAGGGGAGGAGCTGAGCTCCATGGCTCCTAGGAACACAAACCATCTGTGATCTGCCGACACCTTGATGTCTGGAACTGTGTTTAGGTTGCGGAGTCAGGGCCTGGTCACCACAGACAGCAGCATCAGAAGAACCATCATTTCCAAACAAGAAAGGTCTTGGCCTGTGGGGCTTCCTTGAGATTCTAAAGAACTTCACAGGAACACCTTTGACCAGGGTTCTGGCACGAGGTGTCCAGCAGGTGTCCACTTATTGGCTCTTGGCCTCAGTTTCCCTAACTACAGCCCGAGTGCAGCTGTGGAGTACTGCTGTGTTGGTTGATTTGACTCAGTTCAGGCCCATCACTCTGTGCCGTGGAGCCAAAATGCTCATGGTAAGCAGGGGATGAGCCTGGTACATGCGCTGTCACAGCAAGTACCATGGGATTTGTATGTGCACACGTGTGTGTCCATGAATATGAATGTAGTGCCATTTTTTAAAAAATGCCTTTATTGGCTCTTTTTTTTTTAAACTTTATTTTGTGCATTGGTGAGAAGGTGTCAGATTCCCTGGAACTGGAATTACAGATAGTTGTGAGCTGCTGTGTGGGTGCTGGGAATTGAACTCAGGACCTCTGGAAGAGCAGCCAGTGCTCTTAACCACTGAGCCATCTCTCCAGCCCTTGGTGCCGCAATTTTTTTTTTTTTGTGATATATATTTTTTATTTTACAATACCATTCAGTTCTACATATCAGCCATGGGTTCCCCTATTCTCCCCCCTCCCACGCCCTCCCCTTACCCCCAGCCCACCCTCCATTCCCACCTCCTCCAGGACAAGTCCTCCCCCGAGGACTGTGATCGACTTGGTAGACTCAGTCCAGGGAGGTCCAGTCCCTTCCTCCCAGACTGAGCCAAGTGTCCCTGCATAAGTTCCTGGTTTCAAACAGCCAACTCATGGAATGAGCACAGGACTTGGTCCCACTGCCTAGATGCCTCCCAAACTGATCAAGCCAATCAACTGTCTCACCTATTCAGAGGGCCTGATCCAGCTGGGAGCCCCTCAGCCTTTGGTTCATAGTTCATGTGTTTCCATTCATTTGGCTATTTTTTTTCAATAATTGAGTAAAACTGAAATTTATTATATGCCACAGTCGTCCTAGGGACCTCCATGCTATATATATAGCCTCTATGGTTCTATGGGTTGTGGTCTGATTGTTCATTTTATATCTAGAATCCACCAATGAGTGAGTACATACCATAACTGTCTTTCTGGGTTTGGGTTACCTCACTCAGGATAATTTTTTCTAGTTCCATCCATTTGCCTGCAAATTTCATGCTTCCATTGTTTTTCTCTGCTGAGTAGTACTCCATTGTGTATATGTACCACATTTTTTTCATCCATTCTTCCGTTGATGGGCATCTAGGTTGTTTCCAGGTTCTGGCTATTACAAATAGTGCTGCTATGAACATAGCTGAGCATGTATCTTTATGGTATGTATCAGCATTCTTTGGGTATATGCCCAAGAGTGGGATGGCTGGGTCTTGAGGTAGTTTGATTCCTAATTTTCTGAGAAACCGCCATACTGATTTCCATAGTGGTTGTACAAGTGGTGCCGCAATTTTTATCATGAGTTAAAGTAATGGTGCCCTGTCAGTGTGTCGTCACCTGTCACACTGATCTTGAGCTGAGTAGGTGGCAAGCGGTGCTGGGCACTTACGGTCTTGAAGGAGGTGGTTTGTTAGACACAGCCATAGGGTTTTCGGTACTGGAGCTGCCTTGGAGGTCATTTCACCCACTCCCATTAGAGATAAGGAAATGGAGGTGGAGGGATAAGGAAAGGACTGCCCCGAGCATACGCATGGGGACAGAACTGCCCAGAAACCGCAGCCGCCCCCCTCCCCCTCCCCGCTGACCATGGCCTCTGGGCCCCAGTCTGGCTGTGCCCATTCCATGGAGGATGAGAGTGCTTTGGTTTCATTTCCAGATGAGTGGCAACAAAGGGCCTTTCTCTAGGAAATGCATCTGCTCGGCTCTTTGTCATCTCTCAGCATCTGGAAGTCACTGAGACAAAAGGCACACAGGTCTAAATGTTCTTTGTTTCCTAATGGAACCATCCAGAACAGATTCCTACTTCGATTCAGTCACTGAGAACTTTAGAGATTAGCTGGTAGTTTGAGTGGCAGTGATCCACTTTTAGGGCATTCCGGGGGTCGGTATGTTTGGGTGGGTTGTCGGGCCGTGCTGGAAGCCCTTTTAAGCTCTGTATGCATCAGAAAGAGTGGGGTCCCCTGGGAGGGCACTGACTATGACCCACAGGTGCCTGTCTAGGGTGGGCCTAGAGCATTATCACAACACTCCTGAGGTGGGGGAGTTATGTCAGCAGGTCGCCTGAGGCTGACCTTACACCTACCTGCACGGGGCAGTCTTTTGCTGTGCCACGCCCAGAGGGGTTCAGGGACAAACAAGGATTTTGGGAACAGGCAAAGGTCCCAGAGTTCCCTGTAATTCTGGGGGGTCTTTGGAGATACTGGAATTTTCAGAGATCTGGGGCACATGGAGCTTTTGGGCTGTGTGGAGATTCTGGAGCATGTGAATGTTATAGGGCATAGAGATTCTGGGATACAGAGAGATCTAGGACACACAGAGGTTCTGGCTGTGTGGAATTTCTGGGGCACATGGCAGTTCTGGGGTATGTAAAGCTTGTGGGGGCACATCAAAATGCCGGAACATGTGGAAAACTGGGGCACAGAGAGATTCAAGGCAGGGCTGGGAGAGAGGTTGCTGGGAGAGACTCTCCACACCTTCTTTTTAGGTAGTTGGGTCCGCCTGGCTGAGGATGGTAAAAGCCACAACAGAAGGGCTGAACAAGCCTGTTCTGACCAGACTGCGTGTGTGTGTGTGTGTGTGTGTGTGTGTGTGATGGCGGGGAGGAAGGAAAGGCACACAGAGAGGGAAGAGGTCCAAGGGGCGGAAGAGAAAAAGAGGAGCTTGGGGAGGGGGAAGGGAGGAGGCCTTGGCGGTCTGACAGCTGGTCCTCAGGGCAGGCTGAGGGGGCTGCTTTACGTTCAGGTCTAGGAGGGCCAAGAGCGGCACGTGGGGTTACCAGAGCGTGTGACTGGTGGGATTTGCCTGGCTGACATCTCTTCAGACGTTGGGTGGAGGTCAGGACCTGTGTTAATGTACTGAGAGGATGCCACGAGGGACTGACCAAAGCCAGATCCAGGAATGAAGACAAGAGCTGGATGTGGTAAGTGTCAAGTGGACTTTCAGAGCCCAGGCTTGGGAGCCTGTCTATCAGATGCAGGATGCTGTGGAATAAGGAGGAACAGGGAGAGAGGAGCTTAGTGTGTCTTTACCATCACCTGCCTGCGTACAGTCCCTAAGGGCCTGTCTTGTCATGGACCAGGGCTGCTTTCATAGCTTTACACTATCAGGCTGGGCATGTGCAGCTGAGCAGGGGACAGATGGCACCTTAGATGTCCCTAGATCAGATGCTCACTCTGTGTCCTGGGTAAGCAGCTTTACTTCGGGGCTTTGGTCTCCCCATCATTTAACTGGAGGGGGCAAGAGGAATGATGCTTTCTTGAGATCAGTAGACTGAGGAAGGTGAAGGGTTGGGGGTTAAAGTGGGGAACAGTGGGATCCAGAGACACTGAGGCCCAACAATCAAATGCATCCAGGCCTAAGATACACTCACAGCACCAGAGCTGTGCTGCCCACTGCTTTATGCCTTACACCTGGAGCTTGGCCCTCAGACCTGCAGATGGGGCAGCTTCTGGGGCTTGTCGGAGGTTACAGTCCTCCAAGTGTGCTGGAGGAGGATGAGCATTCCCGAGGCCTCTGGGTGATGGGCCCACACACCTGAGTGCATGTGCATTGTCCGTTGTTCATTCTCAGCCTGGTGTGTGCACTGGAGCACACACTTAAGGGATTTTAGCAAACGGGGACTCCTGAGTCCTCTCACCTCACCCATGCAGTAGGCCTGGGCTGTGGCCTGGGCTGTGGCCTGGGTGCTCAGTCAACTGTTCTGTTCTAGATCATCTGTTTACCCTGACAGATAGAATTATCCAGAAGGGTTGGGCTTAGAGCCCTAAATCTCTGTTTTTATGAGGGGCTCATTATGGTGGCCCCCCACTTAGGTCAGGGAGGAATATCTTTGCCTTGCCTTCAAAAGGTTTTACGTGATGGCTAATCTTGGTTGCCGGCGTGACATACCTGGGAAGAAGGAACTCCACTGAGGGAACGCTTCCATCAGGTTGGCCTGTGGGCACATCTGCGGGGACATTTTCTTGATTGCTAACTGATGTAGGAGGCCCTCGTCCACTGTGAGCGGTGACACCCTTAGGCAGGTGGGCCTCGGTTGTACTAACGAGGTAGTTTAGCAAGCCAGGGGGAGCTAGCCACAGGCAGCTTTCCCCCATGATTCCTCCAGCTTCCTTCCTGCCTAGGGTTCCCTTGATGATGAACCTGTGAGCGAAGATAAACCATCTCCTCCTCTAAGGGGGTTTTGAAGTGTTTACCACAGCGACAGATAAGCAAACGAAGGCACTTTGTAATTAATAACTGTTTCCTTCAAAGCACTTCAGAGCTTAGAGCTCTAAAGTAGAACTTGGCGCCAGCACCCTGAGACGCACAGAGGGGACAGAAGTGAAGGGAACGTCCTGCAGCCTCAGGGCCCTGGAGGGGGCCCTACTGTTGGGAGCAGCTGGAGTCTGTGGGAGCAGAGATGAACAGGAAGCTGGCCCCCAGTGGCATCAAATCTTAAAGGAGACTTTGTAAGCGGACACCCATGAAAACACCAGAACTTTCTAAAGTCTTCCTGACCACCCCACCTCCAAACCAGAGAGATGGCCTGACAGTTAAAAGTTAATAGCACTTCCTGCTCCTCCAGAGGACCCAAATTCAATTTCCAGCACCCACATCAGGGCAGCTCCAAACCCCTGGAGCTTCGGCCTCAGAGGATCTGAGACCTGCTTTTGGCCTCTGAGGGCACCTAGACACATGTGGCATATGCTCATATAGACACACACATGTGGCATATGCTCATATAGACACACACATGTGGCATATGCTCATATAGACACACACATGTGGTATATGCTCATATAGACACACACATGTGGTATATGCTCATATAGACACACACATGTGGTATATGCTCATATAGACACACACATGTGGCATATGCTCATATAGACACACACATGTGGTATATGCTCATATAGGCACATATACACATACACATAAATAAAATAAAATCTTTATACAAATCTATTTCTTCTTTAAATTATTAAGAGAAAGGCATCAGATTCTCCCAAACATAATTGTGGATTTGTTATTTTTGCCTTGTCTCTCTTTTCGGTTTTGGCGTGTTTATGTTAGTAAGCCAAGAATGCTGCAGAAGGTTGTATCCTTTTGTTGAATCGAGTACTTTACTGTTGTCTTAGCTAGGGTTCTATTGCTGCGATAAAGCGCTATGACCAAAAAGCTCTCAGGGAGGGAAGGATTTGTATGCCTTTCTTGTCTCTATCACAGTCCATCATGAAGGGAACTCAGGACAAGACCTCAACACAGGAACCTGGAGGCAGAAACTGAGGCAGAGACCATAGAGGGATGCTTTCATATATATATATATATAAAAGTTTGCTTTCTTATATAACCCAGGGCCACCTCCTGCGTCACTCACAGCAGGCTGAGTCCTCCCATATCAACAATCAATCACAAAAATGCCCTGCACACTTGCCTGCACATCAGTCTAATGGAGGTATTTTCTCGGTGGCGGTTTCCTCTTCCCAGATGACCTTGGCTTGTGCCAAGTTGACAAAAAACAAAACAAACAAACAAACAAACAACAACAACAACAAAAACCAACCAGGATTGTTGTTAAAGGTCCTATTCATCTCTGGAGATGCATTTTGTTGCAAAGTATACCTTATGCAATAGAACTTCTGGACCTAGAATTACAGAGGGTTGTGAGCCACTATGTGGGTCCTGGGAATCGAGCCTGGGTCCTCTGGAACAGCCAGTGTTAACTGCTAAGTCGTCTCTCCACCCCTCTACCTTGTCTGTCTGAGGCATGGTCTCTCACTGAAACCAGAGATAACCATTTGCCTGACCGGTTGGCCAGCCATGTCCAGACATTTCCCAGCTTCAGGGGGAGGGTTACAGGGCACAGTGCCATGCCAAGTTTTTTTTTTTTTTTTTTTTTTGATAGGCTCTTTCACCAGGCGGTGGTGGTGCACACCTTTAATCCCAGCACTCGGGATGCAGAGGCAGGCGGATCTCTGAGTTCGAGGCCAACCTGATCTACAGAGTGAGTTCCAGGACAGGCACCAAAACTACAGAGAAACTGTCTCAAAAAAAAAAAAAAAAAAAAAAAAAGGTTCTTTCTAAATAACTCTGGCAGTCCTGGAACTCACTCTGTAGACCAGACTGGCCTTGAACTCACAGAGACCTGCCTGCCATTATCTCCCAAGTGCTGGGATGAAAGGCCCGCGCAACCACACCTGGCTTCCCATCCAGACTTTTCTGTGGGTGCTGAAGATGCAAACTCAGTCCTCATGTTTGCTTGCCAGATCCTCTACCAGCTGAACCATCTTGCCTGGCCTGCATTTCTTCTTTTCTTCTCCTCCTTTTCCTTTCTTGGGTGTGTGCGCAGGAATATATGGAAGCCAGAGGTTAACGCTGGCTGTCTTCCTTGATTGCTTCTCTGCCTTCCTTGTTGAGAAAGGATTTCTCCTTGAGAAATTCAGTGAGACCGACTGGCTGGCAAGGCGGAGGGATCTTCCTGTGTCCACGTCCCCCAAGTCTTGGGTCGTAGGCACATGGCACTGTGATGCTTTGTTTTTTGATTTCTTAAAGATTTATCTTGTATGGATGTGCGTGTATGTGTGTATGTGCAGGGGCCTGGAAAGGGCATTGTAACGGCAGGATCTGGCGTTGCGGGCGGTTGTGAGCTACCTGGCATGGGTGCTGGGAACTGAACTCAGGTCCTCCGCAAGAGCAGCATGTGCTTCTGGCTGTCGAGCTCTTGAGGCGTCCCTCCAGCTGCCTGCCTTTTCCTTTCTTTCTTTTTTTAAAGTTGGTGCTGAGGGCCTGAGGATCTGAAGGGGTCTTCATGAGGCTCCGGAAGCACTTTGCTGACCCATCTTCCCAGTCTGTTTTTGGCTGGCCTTGAACTCTTGATGCAGCTGAAGATGACCTTGAGCCCAAATCTTCCTGCCTCTACCTTCCAAGTGCTGGGATCACAGCTGTGTCCCACCATACCCAGCTGCCACTTTGTAGAACTTGAAGGTCAGTTCATCAGTTACTGCAGGGGACTTGTGTGATCTTTCGAGTAATTGATTGGCTCTCTAGAGCATTTTTAGGTAACCGAATTAGTCAGGGTTCTCAAGAGGAACAAATTGTATGAATATATATTAAGTTGGTTGGATGAGTGTATATTAAAGGGGAGATTTATTAGACCGGCTTTCAGGATAAGGTCTGGGCAGTCCAACCGTCGATGCTGGAGATGCCGAGAATCCGGCAGCCGCTCAGTCGGGCACTGGATGATTCCTGGAGAGCTGTGGTTTTCAGTTCGAGTTAGAAGGCTGAAGAACCTCAGTTCTGATGGCAGTGAAGGATGCCGGCAGCAGGGGCAGTGGGCATAGAGCAGAGAACTCAGCCAGTCAGAGGCAAAGGCAAGCAGGCGAAAACAAACCGCTCCTTCCCTAGGGTTTTCTGCTATCTGGTCCTCCACCAGAAGGTGCCGCCCACATTTAAGATGGGAATTCTCATGTCAGTTAACATAATGAAGAAAATCCATCACAAGTGTGCCCAGAGGCTTTTCTCATGGATGGGTCTAGATCTCGTCATGGTGAAATCAACAGTAGCCATGGCAATAGCTGACATCTTGTTGTTTGGTTGTGAGCCTAGCCTTTACTGGCTGAACCATCTCTTTAGCCCAGTATTAACATCTTAATAATATTAAATACTCCAACTGATGCACATGGCTTATCTTTCCATTTATATAGATCCTATGTTTTATAGTGTTCAGAGTACAGGTTTTGGCCTTGATTGGTAAATTGAGTGCCAAGAATTTAATTCTTTTTGACTGTATTATTATCAAAATTATTTCCTTTATTTTTGGATTTTTTTTATTAATACCTTTAGAAGATCTATTATTATTTTTATGTGTATGACTGTTTTGCCTGTATGTGCACCACGGGCAGGTATGATACCCAGAGAGGCCAGAAGAGGGTATTGGATCTCCTAGAACTGGAGTTATAATGCTCGTGAGCCACCTGTAGGTGCTGGGAACCAAACCCGGGTCCCCCGCAAGAGCAGCCCGTGCTCTTAACCGCTGAGCTGTGCCTGCAGCCCAGTTCCTTCGCTTGTGTGTCGGTTTGTCTCTGCAGCCCAGTTCCTTCGCTTGTGTGTCGGTTTGTCCCGGTTTCTGTGCAGCGCTGGCGGAGTCACGCTCTCAGTTCTTGCGTGGCACCTTTGGAGCTTTCTGCGTAGAGGATCATGACATTTGTGGGTTCAAATACTTTCCTGTCTCCCTTTCCAGTGTGGATCTTTTGTCTCTTTCCCGCCCACTGCTCTGGATTGTACTTCCAGTTCTGTGTTGGGTAGAAGTGCTGAAAACAGACATCTTTGTCCTTTCCTGGTCTCGGGAGAAAATGTTTCAGCCATTTACCACTGAGTATGGTATTAACGCTGAGATTTTCCTGGATGGCCTTTAGTGTGCTAAGCGTATTCTCTTTTTCAGATTTATTTATTTATTTGAATGCCAAAGGACATTTTCTTTTTTCTTTTCGTTTTTTCGAGACAGGGTTTCTCTGTGTAGTTTGGGTGCCAGTCCTGGATCTCGCTCTATGGACCAGGCTGGCCTCGAACTCACAGAGATCTGCCTGGTTCTCCCTCTTGAATGCTGGGATTAAAGGTCTGTGCCTCCACCGCCCGGCGACATTTTATTTTTTCAGATGCTTTTTTCTGAGCCACGTGGTCCCCTCACCCTCCCTCTGCCAGTGTGGCACCCTGCACTGATTTCTGTATGTTGAACCACCTTTGCGTCTCCAGGAAAACTCCCCTTAGCCATGGTGTGCGTTCACTTTTGTGCGTTGCTGAACTTGCATGGCTAGTGTTTATTGAAGGTTTTTTTGCATCTGTATTCCTAAGAGGTATTGCTTTCTTCCTCGGAAGGACTTTGGCTTTTGCTATCAAGGTAAAACTGGCCTCACAGAATGAGTGAGGAAGTGGAGAAGTCAGGATTTCCTGTTCTTCTGTTATCTGAAGAGTTTGTGGATGATTTCTGTAAATGTTCTAAACACTTGGTAGACTTAGCCCGTTCAGCCTCTGGGCCTGGGGTTATTTTTACAGACGGTTTTAGTTCTCAGTCCGTCCTATTACCCACTCTGGTTCTTTTCAGAGTCCCCATTTCTTCCTGAGTGAGTTCCAGAGGTTTGTATCTTTAACAGTGTCTTACAGCTGTCACTAAGAATCATAAACCAAGTGACGGGAAGCAGCAGTTCTCTTAGTTCTGGAACCTCAGTGGGGACATGCTCTCTCATTGCCTCTGCCTGGCTTCTGGTGGCCGCAAGCATTCCTTGCGTCGTGGTGGCGCTGTTCCGATCTCTGCCTTTGCCTTCATATCTCGGTGTGACTTCACTTCGTCATCCCTCTGTGTGTTTGCCACTGTGTCCCAGGGTCCCTTTTTTGGGAGAGTATTGCTCACGTGGACTAGGGCCCACCCAAATGGACTCGTTGTAAGTTGGCTACTTCTGCAAAGATCCTGTTTTCCAAATAAGGCTGCATTCTGAGGTGCTAAGAGCCAAGACTTCAACATACCCACTCCTTCCCCACGCTATTTAACCCACAACACTGTCTTACTGGGGGTTTTCTCATTTCGTTTCTTATCACGTGGATGTTTGTAGTATTTGCTTATGATACTTTTTGTTTTGGAAGATGGGTGGTGATGTACCAATGCCCCCTCTGTCATCCTCTTTCTTTCTTTCTTTCTTTCTTTCTTTCTTTCTTTCTTTCTTTCTTTCTTTCTTTCTTTCTTTCTTTCTTTCTTTCTTTCTTTCTTTCTTTCTTCCTTCCTTCCTTCCTTCCTTCCTTCCTTCCTTCCTTCCTTCCTTCCCATCTTCCTCACACAAGCACAGAAGGAAGAAGACATTTCAAGTCTGGGCATCCAGGTCCCAGGCAGCTGGGAGGTCCTTTTGTGTCCTGTTCTCTGGCTTCCAGGCAGCGTTGGCGTTCCCTGTGGGTGTGGAGGAAGGCGACTTTGCTTTCTGCGGGTGTGTGGTCCCTTTACCACGAGAATGCCAAGGTCACCTGAGGGCCTCACCCCTGCTCACTCTCCACATTCTTGCCTCATTCACTCTTGTTATTTACCCTAGAATATTGTGTAGTCTTGGGGCCATTCACAAGATGAGCTGTAGAGCCTGGCCAGAGCCAGACTGCCAGGCTTCCTGCCCTAGGTGGGGCAGACTTTTGTCTGTGAACCTAGGGCCCCTTGGGGCTTATCTCTGTGAGGACTGAGAGGACTGTGACTTACCTTCTGAAATCTGATGGGCCACTGCACCAGGAAATGCCTAGGGCTGGACTGGCTGTTCCTTTAGGTGGTTTGATTAGCAGCGCTCGGTGCCCAGTGTGAGCGGCACATGTGAGAATGTGGAACCCTGACAGGCTTGGCTGACCTCTCAGAGTAGACCATGCATCTATTACTCCCACCAGATTTTGCTAAGTGAGGGAGCATTGGCCACATCTGCAGTAAATCTTAAACATGGCTGCTGTGGGTACCGCTCAAGAGCCTTGTGGACATTTGCCTTGTTTAGAGATGGGGAAACTGAGGCTGAGCTGATAATTGGTATAGCCAAGTCTATCCCATTCCAAGCAGGAACTTGTCTCCTCCAACCCTTCACTAGTTTTTAGGGCACAGATCTGGTCGTACACCATACCCCAGGATGTAGACAGCAGGGTTGCCTTCTCAGAACATCACACACACAGACATGCACACACACACACACACACACACACACACACACCCACACCCACACCATATAGACACACACCACTCACATAGACACACAGATACACACACACACCCTACACAGACACACAGACACATACACAGACACACACACACATCCCACACATACACACACACACACACAGACCCACACACACACACACACACAGACACACATATACACACACCACACAGACACACACACATACACACACCACACACAGACACACACACATAGAGTAGGGCTGTAAACCTCCCAGACACCCCCCACTCTCTTCAGGACACAGCAGGGTTGTACACACCGGTATACAGTTGGCAGGGAATCTGTACACCGCCCACCAAGCCACACAGCGCTATGTTTCCTTTGGTCATATGATGGGAACAAAATCAGGGCTAGATGAAGGAAGTTTAGACGTAGCGTAGTTATGCCACCTGGAAACAGGATGGCCATGGTGTGGGTGAGCTCTGGAGAACAAGATGGCGTTGCCTGGTGGGAAGTAAGACATTTCTGGTCCCTGTTAGGAGCATGCATACAGAATGAAGGTGTGAGGTAGAGGGTAGGGCGTGGTGAAATCCTGGGGTGACAGTGTCAGGCCTGAGAATTCCATGGACCCTCTCATTGTTGGGAACGTGAGTCCCCATGGGGCCTCAGCCTCAGGAGTCCCAGAACTGGAGCAGGTTCTGACAGGAGTGGAAGGTCCATACCAGCTCGGAGCCTTTCTCAGGGCCATTGCAGACACCCTGGGCCCCTGAGCTGGAGCTGGAGGCTCTTGGAGGCCTCCGGCCCAGGGCTTCCTTCCCTATGGCTCCCTCCGTGTGCCGCTGCTGTGGACAAGTGGAGACGTACTTGTTTTACCCCAGGGTCAGGGTTGAGGGAAGGCTCTGGCCTGGGGTGGCACACACAGGAGCCGGGTCTGTGCTTGTCAGAGTTCCCGGAGCATCTCCCTGTTGTTCCCTCCAGGTGAGTGTGCCCAAGTGTGCGGCTGCAATGAGACGGGAATGCTGGAGAGGTTGCCCCGCTGTGGGAAAGCCTTCGCTGACGTGATGCGCAAGGTGGACGTCTGGAAGTGGTGCAACCTATCCGAGTTCATCGTGTGAGTGCCCTGCTGGTCACGGGGCCCAGCCACTGTGCTGTTTGCACTCACCTAGCCTTACCCTTCGGCCCCTCCCACACTTCTGCTCCTGGTCCTAGGGACATCCACCCACAGCCTTCCCACCGTCCTCACCCAGCTTTGCCTACACACCGCAGTAGGGACTTCTGGGGGCTGCCTGGCTTAGCCACAGGGAGCTGCGAGGACAGTTGTTGGGGGTGGTATTTCGGGGCAGTTCAGTGGAACTGAACTTGGAAACGTGGGGGTCACAGCATGTGGTTCTCAACACACATAGAGATGAGGCAAAAGGTTTTTCTGGGGGTGTTTATGACTCCCTGTTCCAGATGTTCTGAGAACCTGGGCATCTCCAGGGCTGCATTAAGAGTGAAGCCCAGTGGGGCCTCTGAGACTGGACAAGGATTCCGGGCCTCTTTGCTTCTAGGTCTTCCTTGTGAAGGTTACCTTGGAGGCCACAGGTGTGTGGTTTGGGCTTTGAGAGCCAGCCTGTGTGAGTCAGGAATCTGGTTGAATGGATAGGCTCCAGGACCCTGCCCAGGAGGAGTAGACACATAGGACCTGGGACCCTGCTCGTCTGCCTCTCCATCCCACTCTCCATCCTTTTTCTGATGCTTCTGGAAATTCAGATTGCAATGATGTTTTTTTTTTTTTTGAAGCAGCTTGTTGGAAGTAGCTCCTTCCTGTTAATGGGAACCCCCCAATCCTTCCTGGAACAGCACAGGAAGGAGGAGGTGGCCCTTGCCCTGATCCTGTGGGAGACTGAGCCAGGATCCTCCTTCTCCTGTGCTTGTCCTTCATCTGAACAGACCTGGGAAAGTGCCAGCCTGGGTAGAGCTGCTGCTTTAGGCAGACATCCATCCTCTCAGCTTCCTCCACAACCTCTTAGCAGACCTTGGCCTCCCAGACCCCAGTAGCAGGGAGGTCACCACCTCCAGGGACTGCACACTGCATCCTGGACTAGGGGGCTACTTGGAAATCCTGACATACATCAGGCTGAACTCTGGATCCTGGAAGCTGTTGCCCTTGGCTACAGTGGAAGTCTGGTAGGATAGATGAGGCCTATCGTAGGAGGTTCTCTGGGAGTCTCTCCCACGTTTGTTCATATGAGCAGTTCCCTTGCATCCTGTCAGATGGGGCAGAGGGCACAACTGTGCAGTGACAGACAGGCCGAGGCTGGGCCTCATAGGTCACCTGGCATGTGAGAGCAGATTGATTTGGTTGGGAGGAAGCTGGCTCTCGCCTCAAGCAGACTCTTTTCTCAGGCCTTCAGGATGTTCTGATGATGAGGGCCTTACAGGTCCTTGTGGCTGTGGGCCTGGGCTCCATGTCTTTTGGGGAGACCTGTACAGTGTTGGGGAGGCCTGTTGCTGAACAGACATCATGGGCCCTGGGAGCTTACAGCTTCAGGGAGGCAGGTGATGGTCACAGGTGTAGGGAACCAACATGGAGAAAAGGCCACAGGTGCAAATAATGACCCAGTTGGAGGTGACTTCTAAGGCCACAGTTTGGGTAGGTGGCCAAGCGGGACGGAGCCCAGACCATTCCCTGCCTGTCTGTTGGGTCCCGGGGCAGGGCAGGTGTGAGGGGTGTTGGGAGACCTGTGGTCTTACCTTCTGCCTCCGCAGGTACTATGAGAGCTTCACTAATTGCACCGAGCTGGAGAGCACTCTCGTGGGCTGCTACTGGCCCAACCCGCTGGCCCAGAGCTTCATCACGGGCGTCCACCGGCAGTTCTTCTCCAACTGCACCGTGGACAGGGCCCACTGGGAGGATCCCCCAGACGAAGTGCTCATCCCGCTGATCGCAGTGCCTGTCGTGCTGACCGTGGCCATGGCTGGCCTGGTGGTGTGGCGCAGCAAGCGCACGGACCAGCTGCTGTGAAGTTCCGCCAGAGGGGAGGCCGTGCCTGGGGAAGCTGGAAGAATGTTGCCCAGAGCTTCGAGGGCTGGTGGACACTTCCTCTGTTTGGTCTGCTTTGGCCACACCCTACCTGGTCATGGCAGACTCCTCCTGCCCAGGCTGATGTGGCCCTTGCTGTGTAGCCTGCTGCCTGATGGAGCTCAGACCGACCACGAGAGTGGGCTGGTGGAAGAAAAGTGACCCAGTTCGTTTGTGTACCGAGTGTGGGCGTCGTCTGTTGCTGAGCCCCACACTTCCCAGGCTGGCTTCCCTAGTCGCTAGCCATTTCTTGGCCGAGTCTTGTTCAGCCTTGACCCCAGCCAAGGCCCTGACCCTGACCCCTGCATAACGTACACTTGAGCAGAGAGGGCAGGCGAGGTCATCTGGAAGATGTGGAACCCTGAGCCCTTCCGACTGGGAGACTGAGTACATCCTCTATTGGACAGGAAGGACAGCCTGGGGACTGGGGAATGGAGTCATTAGGAGCCAGCCACATGTCACCTGCAGATCTGCCTGTCTCCCGTGTGATCCCTCATGGCTCTCTGTCCAGTGTGCCTCAGAGCTGGGGATTGGTCAGCCCTTCAAAGACACCTGCCCTGCAGGTGAGGCGTGGGCCTCCTTCTTGAGGGGGGGTGCCTGGGAGTAGGCACACTCTGAGTCGAGTCTGTGCTCGGGTGTCTGTCTGCTGATGTCTGTTCTTTTTGATTAAAGAGTCTCCTTACACCTGGCATTTCTTGTTTTATTTCAGGGGATTCAGAGTTAGTGATGGGTCTCTCAGGTGCTCAGAGTAAGGTCACAGGGGGCGGTGGCACAGGAGAGGCCTTGGATGGTCTGCATTCAGCACCCTCTCTCCTCTCTGCCCTTTTCTGGTTTTGCCAGAGGTCCCGCTGTGGGTTTGGGGAGGAGAGGCCCTTGGCCAGCCAGATGCTGGGCAGTAGGTGGTGCTGGACCATCTTCAGGCTTCATCTGTCTTCCAGCTGAAGGGCCTGCATCAGTGGGTATAGGCTGCTGACCTCACTGTCCTCTAGCTGGACTGTTTCCCTATGGTACCCAAGTCCTGGCCCTGGAGACCTCCCGGTGGATACCATGGGATTGCAGGTCTGGGTGGCTGCCTGAGCGTGTGCCATGCGCTAGGTCTGGGGCCATTCCTTGTTTTTGGAGAAGGCCAGGGTGTGGAAGGTTGCCATGCGAATGGGATTCAGCTTTGCGGCTCCTGGCGCACCTCCTGCCACCTGAGTAGCATCTCTGAGATAAGATGCCATCCGCTAGACGAGACGACCCCATGGATCCTGGACTGCAGTGGCAGGCCATCTGGTCCACACGCAGGGGGCACACCGGACATTAGATGTGGAATGTCGCATGGTGTTCTGGGAGGGAGTGGGAGGGCACGTCTCCAATGCTGCCCGCCTTGCTCCCCCAGTTGGAGCACCCCTGAGGCATAGTTTGAAATGTGCTGGAGAAACCCCATGCCTCTCCCCTGGGGAAGGCACCTTCAGCCATCTCCCGAGTTCCATAGACCCGGGTTACTGATAGCTTCCCAGACAGGGGTGAGCCTGGAGCTACTTTCCCTGGCCTCTTTGTAGCTTTTGGGCACTGCCACCCAGTCTCCCATCCTCATTTCTCTCAGCAACAGTGAGGAGGCTTCCTCTCTTGGGGCTGAGTGGTCATACTTCCCACCTGTGCTCAGAGGAGCCACCTATGGGAGTCCCGGAGAAGGGACCGGAGAAGAGGAATAAATAGAGGTAAGTGCCGGGGCTTGGGGGCGCATGCTTTTAATCCCAGCACAGAGACATTTGGATCTTTGTGAATTCGAGGGCAGCCTGGTCTACATAGCAAGTTCCAGACCAGCCAGAGCTATACAGTGAGACCCTGACTCAAAAGAACAAAACAATAACAATAACAAAAAGTGGAGGTCAGAGTTGCCGGAAGAAGCAGTTCCCTGGGCTCCCGGGACAGGTCTCAGGGTGCTGCCAGGTTGAAGCGGACATGGCAGTGGTGAGGGCCTGGACAGGGCAGCTCAGCCTGGCCTTCACAGCTTTGCTGCAGACCTGTAACGCCTCATGGGATCCTGGAGGCAGGTGTGGGCACCACAGCTGATTTAGAAGCCCATTCCTGTGGGATAAGGTATCTGTCCCAGCAGAGGGGGGTGGGGTGGGGAAGGGGCTGGTGGCCTTTTGGAGCAGTGAGGTGGGGGAAGGAGTGTCAGGAATGCTGGGAGAGGCCTGTCAGTGCTGAGGCAGGTAGGCAGGCTATTCAGGGTCACATCTACGGCTGGCTACAAGGGACTTAAGTTATGATGGGGAACGGGTGGGATCACTGGCAGCAAAGGACACAGTGAGTGATCCTGTGAGTTGTGTATGGAGTCAGGCTGATGCTTAACAGTCTAGATGTCCTTTATACATACATGTCTATGTAAAGTGTGTGTGTGTGTGTGTGTGTGTGTGTGTGTCTGTGTGTCTGTGTGTGTGTGTGTGTGTGTAGGCAAGAGGTTCTGGGGAAGAGCAGACAGGCCTTAGCTTTGTCAAATTGTGTTAGGCACTGGGGGCATGAGAGGCAGCCCTGGGGGGAATAGGAAATGTAGGGCCAAGTGGCTGTACTGTGGCTATGGCTGTGACTATGGCTGTGACCAAGACTGTGGCTGTGGCTGTGGCTGTACTGTGGCTATGGCTGTGACTATGGCTGTGACCAAGACTGTGGCTGTGACTGTGGCTGTGACAGTGACTGTGGCTGTGACTGTGACTGTGACTGTGACAGTGGCTGTGACTGTGACAGTGGCTGTGACAGTGGCTGTGACTGTGGCTGTGACTGTGGCTGTGGCTCTGACAGTGGCTGTGGCTGTGACAGTGGCTGTGACTGTGGCTGTGACTGTGGCTGTGACTGTGGCTGTGACAGTGGCTGTGACTGTGACTGTTACTGTGGCTGTGGCTGTGACTGTGGCTGTGACAGTGGCTGTGACTGTGGCTGTGACAGTGACTGTTACTGTGGCTGTGACAGTGGCTGTGGCTGTGACTGTGGCTGTGGCTGTGACAGTGGCCGTGGCTGTGACAGTGGCTGTGACTGTGGCTGTGACAGTGACTGTGGCTGTGACAGTGGCTGTGGCTGTGGCTGTGACTGTGGCTGTGACAGTGACTGTGGCTGTGACTGTGGCTGTGGCTGTGACTGTGGCTGTGGCTGTGCTGTGTCCGTGGCTGTGACTGTGGCTGTGGCTGTGACTGTGACTGTGGCTGTGGCTGTGCCTGTGACAGTGACTGTTACTGTGGCTGTGACTGTGATTGTGACTGTGACAGTGGCTATGACTGTGGCTGTGACTGTGGCTGTGACAGTGGCTGTGACAGTGGCTGTGACAGTGGCTGTGACTGTGACTGTGGCTGTGGCTGTGACTGTGGCTGTGACTGTGACTGTGACAGTGGCTGTGACTGTGGCTGTGGCTGTGACCGTGGCTGTGACTGTGACAGTGACAGTGACTGTGACTGTGGCTGTGACTGTGGCTGTGGCTGTGACAGTGGCTGTGACTGTGGCTGTGACTGTGGCTGTGGCTGTGACAGTGACTGTGGCTGTGGCTGTGACAGTGGCTGTGACTGTGGCTGTGACTGTGACTGTGTCTGTGGCTGTGACTGTGTCTGTGGCTGTGACTGTGGCTGTGACTGTGGCTGTGGCTGTGACAGTGACTGTGGCTGTGGCTGTGACAGTGGCTGTGACTGTGGCTGTGACAGTGACTGTTACTGTGGCTGTGACAGTGGCTGTGGCTGTGGCTGTGACTGTGGCTGTGACAGTGGCTGTGACTGTGGCTGTGACTGTGGCTGTGACAGTGGCTGTGACTGTGATTGTGACTGTGGCTGTGACTGTGACTGTGGCTGTGACAGTGGCTGTGGCTGTGGCTGTGACTGTGGCTGTGACAGTGACAGTGACTGTGGCTGTGACTGTGGCTGTGACTGTGGCTGTGGCTGTGGCTGTGACTGTGACAGTGGCTGAGACTGTGGCTGTGACTGTGGCTGTGACAGTGGCTGTGACAGTGGCTGTGGCTGTGGCTGTGACTGTGGCTGTGGCTGTGACTGTGGCTGTGGCTGTGGCTGTGGCTGTGACTGTGACAGTGGCTGAGACTGTGACTGTGACAGTGGCCGTGACTGTGGCTGTGACTGTGGCTGTGGCTTTGACTGTGTCTATGACAATGGCTGTGGCTGTGACTGTGGCTGTGGCTCTGACAGTGGCTGTGGCTGTGACAGTGGCTGTGACTGTGGCTGTGACAGTGGCTGTGACTGTGGCTGTGACTGTGGCTGTGGCTGTGACTGTGGCTGTGGCTC
This sequence comes from Peromyscus maniculatus bairdii, assembly GCF_049852395.1. Taxonomy (NCBI): domain Eukaryota; kingdom Metazoa; phylum Chordata; class Mammalia; order Rodentia; family Cricetidae; genus Peromyscus; species Peromyscus maniculatus. Next base: position 10,098,889 of record NC_134861.1, read on the forward strand.
TGACAGTGGCTGTGGCTGTGACAGTGGCTGTGGCTGTGGCTGTGGCTGTGACTGTGTCTGTGTCTGTGACTGTGGCTGTGACTGTGATTGTGACTGTGACAGTGGCTGTGGCTGTGATTGTGACTGTGACTGTGGCTGTGACAGTGGCTGTGGCTGTGACTGTGGCTGTGACAGTGGCTGTGACTGTGACAGTGGCTGTGACTGTGACTGACTGTGACTGTGGCTGTGACTGTGGCTGTGGCTGTGATAGTGGCTGTGACTGTGGCTGTGACTGTGACTGTGACTGTGGCTGTGACAGTGGCCGTGGCTGTGACTGTGACAGTGGCTGTGACCGTGGCTGTGGCTGTGACAGTGGCTGTGGCTGTGACTGTGACTGTGGCTGTGACAGTGGCTGTGGCTGTGACAGTGGCTGTGCTGTGGCTGTGACTGTGTCCGTGGCTGTGACTGTGGCTGTGACTGTGGCTGTGACTGTGACAGTGGCTGTGACTGTGGCTGTGACTGTGGCTGTGGCTGTGGCTGTGACAGTGGCTGTGACTGTGACTGTGACAGTGGCTGTGACAGTGGCTTTGACAGTGGCTGTGGCTGTGACAGTGGCTGTGACTGTGGCTGTGACTGTGGCTGTGACAGTGGCTGTGACAGTGGCTGTGGCTGTGACAGTGGCTGTGGCTGTGACTGTGGCTGTGACAGTGGCTGTGGCTGTGGCTGTGACTGTGGCTGTGACCGTGGCTGTGACAGTGGCTGTGGCTGTGGCTGTGACAGTGGCTGTGGCTGTGACCATGGCTGTGACTGTGACAGTGGCTGTGACTGTGGCTGTGGCTGTGACCGTGGCTGTGGCTGTGACTGTGACCGTGGCTGTGGCTGTGGCTGTGACTGTGACTGTGGTTGTGACAGTGGCTGTGGCTGTGACCATGGCTGTGACTGTGACAGTGGCTGTAGCTGTGACTGTGACTGTGACCGTGGCTGTGGCTGTGGCTGTGACCGTGAGGACTCAGGCAACCTGAGGAACAGTGTATGGAACTGGGAGGGAGACGGCCGGTTCAGGCAGCCTGTGTCTGGAGGCTCAGCAGTGCTGAGACAGGCTTCCAGGCCACACACCAAGGCCCAGGCTAAGGACATGGCCAGTGACATCCTCCACATGTTAATGACATCCTTGCTTATCCCAGGGAGGCACTAGTTGATGAAATAAATTTAATTTTTTTGACAAATGGGATTCTGTGCAATTTTATTATTCAGCCCAATGGGAAGCAGGTCTTTAAGAGACCTTGGGATTTCTTCTACTAGATATAAATTACAAATGTATATTGTAAAATAGCAGAGGATCCATTTACAAAATGATGTGAAAAACTGTGCTACAAAAAAAACTGTGACAGATGCCAATAATAAAAATGTATGTAAATTAACGACGCCATTTAAAAATCACTTGAAATTGTCCTGAGCCACAGTGTAAACAAGGGGATGTTTATTAAAGAGAATTGGCCAGATCTGAATAAGGACAGGGAATCTGCAGCACCCGAGCTACAGTTGCCCCCAGCAAGGCTCGCTGACAGCCTGACCACGCAAAGTGTCCTTCACAGGTGTGGGTCTCCAGTCTACCTCCCGGCTCTGTGTTGCAGCTCTTAAAGTCCCCACAGGGGTGAGCATCAGTTGCTATGAAGTTCTGGAGGGAGAAATGCCCCCCTATCCCAACCTGCCGAGACCCAGGCTCGGGGAGACTCCTGGAACTCTTGATGCCCACTCTAGGATGTCCAACCATGACCACAGAGGCTTGCTCAAAGGGTGAGCTGAGGCCCATGGGATGCTTGAAGTAGTATAAGGCATGGCAGGGATGGACTGGAGGGTTGGGGGTGGGGTGTGGGTGGGAGCGCTACCTGTCTGGAGGATGCAGAGGAATGCAGTGGCTAGTCAGAGGCCCGGCTCAGGCCATCTACAGAAGTCAGTGAGCAACCCTGGAAAGGCTGTATTCAGGCCTTGGGGGGCCCACATGGGCAGAGGTGAAGGGTCTGGAGTGGAGGATGGGAACTGATGATGTGTTCTCTAATACCCATTGCCTCCTGGGATATACAGAAACTCCTTGATGAGACAAGGCAGATGTTCATCAGGGAGAGAAGCGTCTCTGATGTCCCTGGTACCAAGCGTCCTGTGTCATGCTGACCCACAACCAGGGGCTCCTAGGGAGCCCAAGACAAGGACGCTTTAGCTTTTCTTTCTACAGTAGGTAGCCGAGGGGTCTGATGATGCTGGGACTCAGCCGTTCTTGCTGGCCTCTCTGGTGGCATCCTTCTGCCTGGCGCTCTCAATGGCTTTTAATCTGAGAACTTTCCCTCAGACTAAGCAGCCACTGGGGCTTAGGGGCCGTGGGTGTATGCTGAGGAGCTACCAGCCTGGCCGCAGCAACCTGGCGGGTAGTCACGTCTTCCAGAATTAGACTTTCTGATTTTGCTTTTTTCTGCCCTTGGCAGTGAGGAGGCATGGAGCTCAGACATCTTCCTCTTAGTACTGAGGGGACTACGTACCTTGCATTTACTGTTGCCAATCCTCCATTGCCCAGCACATTTCCCTCCTCATCTTCCTCCTCCTTTCTACTTCTTATAACTCTCGCCTCCTTCCTTCTCTCTCTCTCTCTCTCTCTCTCTCTCTCTCTCTCTCTCTCTCTCTCTCTCTCTCTCTCGCTTGAACCTAGCACCTCATGTATGCTAGGCAAGTGCTCTGTCACCAAGCCACATCCCACCCTTATTACTGCTGAAGTCTGCTGAACTCACCCTGAGCCAGGCCCCACCAAGAGCTCCATATTCACTTGTGAATCGATACGCACACAAGCTTTTTGCATCTGGGGCTGTGTTGGATTGATCTCTGCACCCACATTCACACCCATCCCCCCAATCCTACTTCACTCAGCAACTTTTCCATGGATTCCCCTCAGATCAAATACCAGTGAACACTGAATGCATCCAACCAGGAGGAACACTGTCTCCGCACCTCAGCATCCGCCTGACACAAGTCTTCTCCCCAAGTACTTCAGTTTAGCAGCTGTGAAAGGGCCTCTGTTGCACAGCTGTGCTAATGCAGGTCAGGAGCAATGGAAACAGGACATAAGGGCACTCTGCTTGCAGTCAGTGTTGACGCCGTGCTTGCAACGTGGAGTCTGTCATGGGGACCTGCTTTGCTGCAGGAGAACTATTTTAGCTGCACAACTGGAGAGCTGAGTTCTCAGTCAAGCTATTAGCAGCCCGATACCTGTTAGGTACAAGCAATCAAATGCCTGGGAAGTAGATTTGTTTTCAGTCATCCAGCCCCAATTAAACAGCACACGGGACTGTAGGGAGATGGGCTTCTCTGTCATTCTTGCTCACAAGGCCTTCTTCTCAGAGTGCTGGAGATGATGCCAGGGACAGATGAGGCTGTTCCTAGAGAGGCAGGGGAAGGGGTCCCACAGAGGTGGCTTAGGACCACTCAATATCCTTGGCCACAGAGGCAGTTGCGCATCAGCGAGGTCTTCAGTGGAGATGGAAATGGGAGCAGAGGACAGCTGCATGTGATGTCATGCCCCAAAGGAACTCTGGGGCTGGAACTGCTGAGATGCAAGGGGAAGTCAGCAGATCATAACCATTATGGACAGTTTGAGCAGATCTAATTCAGAAATTAAGAGATCAACTAAACATACTCAAAGAAGTAAGAATGTTCAGGTTTTCAATAACAGTTAACAAGGTGGGTATTCTATCTAGTTTTTATCATTCTATCCATCTAGGCATCATCCATCCATTTATCGTCTTCCAGCTTTCCATCACAGTAACAAAATACCCGAGCCGATCAATTTAAGAAGAAGGAAGGTTTAATTAGCTCATGTTTTCAGATCATGGTCATTTGTCTGAGTGGCAGCACAGTGTGCCATGGCAAGACAGTGTGGCAGAGGCACTGTCAACAGGAAAGCAAAGAGGAGGGGACCAGGGTCCTGATAGCCCCTTCAAGGGCGTGCCCCAATGACGTCACTTCCTTTACTGGACTCTATGGTGGTATTCTATTTATACTGAAATGTGATTTTAATAAATGTTAATAAATAAATTTATGTTATAATGTTAATAAATAAATAATGTTAATATGTTATAAATAAATTTGTTAATATTTTAATTAATATTATGTTAATAAATAAATTTCCCCGGGGGTCAGAGCTAATAGAGCCATAGAAAGAGCGTGGTGGTGGTGGTGGTGGTGGTAGTGCACGCCTTTAATCCCATAAATCTCTGTGTGTTCAGGGATACAGCCAGCATTGGAGACATACGCCTTTAAGACCTAGAGGGCTGTACTTACAGGCAGTGACGAGGCAGTCATATGTTTGGGTTTACAACCAATGAGGAGGCAGAACCGAAAGACTATGTAAAGACATACACACAGGAAGTAGCTCTCTTTCGGAGAGCTAGGACCACTGCAGGAGGAAGGGTGAGATTTTAGCTCTGAGCTCGGACCTCTTGGCTTTCTCTTTTACCTTAGTTCTGTGTTCCTTATTTAATAAGACAGTTGGTTACATCTACAGGACTCCACCTTTGAAAGGCTCCACTGTCTTCTAATGGTGCCACAGGCTGAGAAAGAAGCTTTGAACACAGGGGCCTGTGGGGGACATTCCAGATCCATTCTTCTTCCTTCCTCACCAATTAATATATAGTTTTTTTCAGTCTTCATGTGAAATGGACAGCAATGGAAGCCATGCCAGCTACTTTTCTTTTTTTTAATCATTATTTTTTTCACTTTTTTTACATACCAACCTCAGTTTTCCCTCCCCCTACCTGTCTATGTCCACCCCGCATCCACTCCTCCTCTGTTCAGAAAGGGGCAGGCCTCCCATGGGAATCAACAAAGCATGTCATGTCACGTTGAGACAGGACCAAGCTCCTCTCCCTGCATCAAGGCTGGGCGAGGCATCCCTGAATGGGGAATAGGTTCCAAAAAGCCAGCTCATGTGCCAGGGACAGGTCCTGATCCCACTGCTAGGGGCCCCACAGACAGACCAAGCTACACCACTGTCATTCACATGCAGAGGGCCTAGGTTGGTCCCAGGCAGGCTCCCTGCCAGCTACCTTTCTGCACTGAAAAAAATCAAAATAAAAACATATGTTTACTTAGCATTACAAAAACAATCTGTACAGTTTTGGACTAAAGAGGTAGTAAAAAGGGAAACCATACATTATAAATTTACAGCAATAAAAAACAGAGAGGGGGCAGAGAGATGGGGGAGGGAGCAGGGTCAAACAAAACAGAATATGTATGAAGATTCCATGAGGAAACCTTTTACTGTGTATCCTAATTAAAGAAAGGATAACCGCAAAAGAACCATCGATACATCAAAATCCACTGAGATACGTTCACACACGCATGCAGGTGTGAGGAGGCAAAGCTTGAAGCCCTCCACATGACCCAACGTGGGCACAGTCTACTGCATGGAAAAGTGGAGACTGTCCTACCATTGGCTGCCAAGACCAATGGGCTGAACATAGAAAGTGCTGAGATGCTCCCTGGGAAGAATGTCCATGAATCCTCAGCGCCTTAGCCTAGACAGTCAGGAAGCGTGGAGAGTGAGATAAAAGGAACTAACGTTCAATTCAATAAAAAAGAAATAGGAAAGAAACCCCCAGAAGAATAGGAGGAGGAAATCAATTATGATACAATAATGAAATAGAAAAGAGATGTTATCCGTGAAATAAGTTTCTTCCCAAAGAGTCAGAACGAGGGTCAGCGAGATGGCTCAGGGGGTGTCGGCGTGTCTGTTGTTGAACTTGGCAGCCTGAGTTCTGCCGGAACCCGCATGGTGGAAAGAGAGAATCTGCTCTCCACATGCAAGTGACGGTGTGAGTGTGTGCACACATGCGCACAGCAAATCAGTAAATAGTAAAACAAAACCAAAAAGGAAATAGAAAAGTCCAGACAGAACAATAACCACAGAAAACCTCAGAAATTGCCTTAAACGTTGACCTCTGAAAAGGTGATACACACTTGTAGTCCCGGTACTCGGGAGGCTGGGGTAGGGCGAGGAGGCATTCAAGGCCAGCCCTGTCTACACATCTCTCTCACAATGCCACCCCTACCTCCTGTCTCGGGCAGCATGGACACTCTAGTGCCGGCTCTCAGGACGGAGGTCACTCAATTTCTGAAAAAGGAAGACTGAATAAAGCCGAAGCTACAACTGCAGTCCAAAGCAGGTAGAGGTGAATGCTGAGATCTAAGCCCTGCTGAGGGGTCAGGAACAAGGTCAGAAGGGCGTCCAGGACCCCTCTAAATCCAGTCATTCCATGGCTCAGCCCCAGGAGATACAGCATCCCGTGTGAGGAGTGAAGCCTGGAAGGGGCTCACCGGCTGGGGTGAAGGGTGAGGACATGAGACAGTCCAGGAGGTTCTGAATTCCATATCCTCCCCTCCTACTTGCTAAGGCCTTTCCTAAAATGGCATCCTTTCATCTGCAGGATTTGTTAGAGGAACATCAAGGCAGGCTGGGACAAGGCTTACACAAGAGGCTTTGGCATGGAGGGGAGTGGCCAGGTTGAGTGTTGGGTCTCAGGTGTGTGTGTGTGTGTGTGTGTGTGTGTGTGTGTGTGTGTGTGTGTGTGTTGGACAGGGGCCAGGCATGGGAACAGGATGGTGGCAGCTTCCGTAGCCAGAAATGAAAACGTTTCCTGATGAGAGTGAAGCTACCAAAGGAGAGCCGTGGACATTCAGCCCCCGAGAACAAACAATAGCAAATCCTTCCTGAGTGCCTGCTGCCTTCCAAGAGCCATTGCTGAGACTTCCACATCCTGTGATCCCACAGGACCTCATCCTCTGAGGTGGATGCTCTTTCCTGCTCATTTGCTGAGGAGGAAACTGAAGCCCTGGTGTGGTTAGGTAATATTTCCAGTGCCACACCGCCATTAATCCTGTGGAGAATGTTAGAACCCTGTCTGAACGTTTAGACCAAGCTCTATAGCCTGAATCAGGCCAGGCCACCCTGCCCTTCTCTCTGGGACTCTGGGCTGTGACTTGACAGATGTTGATTTATGGTACCTGGCTCCTCCATGCTCCTTGTCATATAAACGGTGAGGAACTAAATCATGTGGTGTGAAACTTCCTGCCACTCCTAAAAGCTATAAAAAGTTAAACCTTTTCTTAGTTCCTGGAGTTTAGTCTTGGGAGACTCCTCAGGGGGATTTGTTCAGGAGATCGCTCTCAAGGCTGCTTTCTGAAGAGGCTCCCCTGTCCCCAAGCTCACTACCCCACCCCTCTCACAGTGGTTCACTCTGTCTCCCTCAATAAAGCCCCATTCCAGACTTTAAAGGGAAGCACCTCCTTCCAGTTAGGACATCATCATGTTTAGATCTCCATAAGTTTTACTGATTCTGTATAATACTCCCCCCTCCCCGCCCCCACCTACTCCAAGGCCTCCTGATAAACCTCACTGAAGGAAATTGGGTCAACTTTTTTGGTAGACTGGCTGCTGCTGCCGTATTTCTTTTATTATGTAGACCAGATTAACCATGGACTTAGCTGATTCCAAACACTGGTGCTTTGAACCAGCCCCTTGTTGGTTTGGACATGAGAGCATTGTAATATCTGGACTGGCCCAGGCAGTGGCTCATCCTTGCTTCATAGCTCTGGCTTTCTGTCCTGCAGAGACATCCTCCACAGCAGTGAAGGGATCCTGTCACCAACTAGGGTTGTCCTTGAGTTTCTGGGGACTCCTGTGAGTTCACACCTCCATGTTTCTTCTCATCTGGTGTCACATCTGAAAATAGGGGCACATAAAGATGCCATTAAGCTTTGTGTTCCACCTTTACCTCCTCTGACCACTGGGGACATCAAGGTGCAGATGAGACCTGTCCAAGGTCACCTGAGAGCAGGAACAATTAGAGCCTATTCCTGTTCCTGCTTTGACCACTCTGTACCCAAATCTAGGTCTATTTATGATGGTTTTCCTCCGCCTGTTTTGTGGTGGTTTCAACTAGAATGGCTCCATAGGCTCATATGATTGAATGCTTGGTCCCCAGCCAATGGAAATGTTTGGGAAGGATTGGGAGGTGTGGCCTTACTGGAGTAGGTGTGGCCCAGTCTCTCTCTCTCTCTCTCTCTCTCTCTCTCTCTCTCTCTCTCTCTCTCTCTCTCTCTCTCTCTCCTTGTTGCCTGTGGATCGGGATGTAAAACTCTCAGCAACTCCTCTAGCACCATGCCTGCTGCCATACTTCCTGCCCTCTAAAACTGTAGCAATCCCCCAAATAAATGCTTTCTTTTATAAGTGTTGCCTTGGTCATGGTCTTCACAATAATAGAATAATAACTATGACAGAAGTTGGTACTAGGATGGGGTATTGTGACAGGTCTGACCATGCTGTTTGTTGGAAAAATTATAACATGTCTTTTTCTGCCTCCTTAATTAATTTTTGAACATCAGGGGAATGATTATAAGTTTTTAAGACATCATGAATTAAATTCTAGTAGGAAAAAGTTTGAACGGGGACCTTTTCAGGACCAAAGGTCTGATAAAAATCATCTAAACAGTCACCAACCCATTTCCAGAGCTTTTCATCTATGGTTCCTTCTTGGGGAAACCAAGGACAGACATCTCCAATATAGTCAAGAAATTTTTTTTTTTTTTTTTTTGGTTTTTCGAGACAGGGTTTCTCTGTGTAGCTTTGCGCCTTTCCTGGAACTCACTTGGTAGCCCAGGTTGGCCTCGAACTCACAGAGATCCGCCTGGCTCTGCCTCCCGAGTGCTGGGATTAAAGGCGTGCGCCACCACCGCCCGGCCAAGAAATTTTTTTAAGTCTTTCTTTTTAACCCTAGTTCCTCATGTCTTGAAAGACTGTTTCAGTCCCAAAATAAACAAATCCTGTTTACTAAATGCTTGTCCCATGGTAAACGTACCTTGCACCATCACGTTGCAATTCCTCCGGATCTGTCTCACGGCCGGCGTTTCCGTGGCGATCACTGACTGGACCTTCTCTCTTGGAGCCGTCTTCCACGGTGGTCCAACTCTTAGGCAGGCCTGCCCTGGTGTGTGATGACGTTCACCACTCCTCCACATCCCAGAGCCTCACGCTGGGCGCCAGTTGTCCCGGCCAGCGGGATCTTCAGCAGAGACCCTAGAAGGGGGAATGGCGAATGAAAGGGACAAGAGACACAAAGAATTGACAGCAAGACAGTATTCTGATCAAGCTGCAAAATTTTATTTTTCTCAGGTGGGTTTTATAGTAAGCAGACCAGGAAACTTTCTTTGGGAAAAGATCAGGGGACTGTTGAGTTGCCAAGCAACCCAACCAAGCAACCTAACCACAAAATATTGTTACTAATGGTCACTGTAGCAGAAAGATAAGGAAATGTTAAGTTATTTTCTAATAACTCAGCATTTGTCCAGGCATGTCAAAAGTTTCTGGTTAGTGGCTCAGTACTAGACAACAGAAACTTAACTCAGGCAGGCAATATGGCATGGCTCTTAAAATTGTCCTCGGCACATACCAATATAAAATATCTGAGATTAACAGTTGCTTTTTAGTTTAAAGTAGATTTAATAATCTACCCTTTTTTCCTATCATTCCTATGTCCTCCCCCCTTTTTCTTTTCAGAAAGAGATCCTTGAGTCTAACCTCTCATGCTTGGTTTCTTTCCTTACAATGGCCAGTAACACTTTGCAAACAAACCCTCTAATGATGACAAACATCCATAATCCACCAAGTGACCAAAAACCACCTACCCCACCTCTTGGGAATGTGGGCATCATGGTCTTAAAATTACTTCCTGTTGTCTGGGGGAGGTGGCATCTTTAAGGGACCCTGAGAAAATTGGGATAATGGTTAAGCCTCAGAGAGCTAACTGTATCATTTGTTGTTCAGTCTTTGTGTGATGGGAAAGTGCAGGGCTTATCTGAAGTCCTGGCTGGAGTAGTGTGTGAGGCTGGATCATCTTAGCTGGTAGCTCTGAAGTTATTCTGGATGCAGAATTTTGAGGAAACTATAACAGAGGCATTTTGAGGCTGGATCACCTGGTCTACTTTTCTTTATTGGTGTTTGGTTCTTTATTTTTGAAAACACACAAGCTTTTAAAGGTAACATACATATCTGCATTAACACAAGTATGGAATGTATGGTGTGCACAAGTCAGCTAAAGATGATTTTTTTGTTCTATTTTTGAGCAGGTAAAAGGCATCTGTCAACTTTATAAGTTTGTTTGAACTGTATAACCAAACCTCTATACATGTCATATGAAAGGATGGCATGTAATAGTAAGTCATGAGGACTCTGTAGCCAACAAGATTTATCATGTTTTATCCAGTCTCAGAGCTGTTTCTATAGTAGAGGTATCAGCATATATGTCTCCTGTCCTGTAGTCTTTCTTGGTTTCTTTCTTCATGTCTGTAGCCAAGATCCTCAGGACGTCTCCCCCAGTCAAATTTGATCTTCATTAATTTTGAAGAGAACCATAACTTTTTGTTTCCTGTGGAAACAAAGACATAACCTCTCCCCCAATGCAACATATTTTCTGACTTCCATTTTAAAGTTAAGACATTCTTAAAATATATAGGTTAGTTTAATTTAGCAGTTTCCATAATCCAATGTCTGCCAGCAGCTATTGTTTTTTATACAATAGCATTTAAAAATTTAAAGTCAACGAAGCACCATACAGGATCCAGATGCCCTGTGTATTTCCCATGGCCTATTCTTTTTATGCCACTTTACTCTCTCTTTAAAGACTTTTTATTATTTTAAAACCATTTATTCTTTTCTATGACTGTCTATGCCCATTTTTTACTGTCTCCGTTTAAAGGTTTTCTTGGTCTGGACTGCTTTAGTGCACACCTGCAGCCTTCTCTGATCACGTGAGCCAAACCTTAAAGTGCTAAGCAGTGGCTAGGTTCTCACTGCACGACTCAGCTTAGTTGGCCCCACTCCTTTGGGTTGGTGAGAGTGGAGCCTCATGCCCGAGGGCCCCTGCCTAGAGCCTGTCTACTGCTCCAGTAGGCACTACTATATTCTACCTAGTTTCCTGCCATTGCCACCAAGTGATGTGCTGCCTGCTGCTCATAAATCACCTTCAAGTGCACAGTAGCAGGGCCTCTTAAAAAGGCTGTGCCTGGGTACACTGCAAGCAACTGAGCCTACTCAGAACTGCTTTCCACCCCAGATTTCTCAGGCTTTATGTGGGTTTACATGCTCCATGTCGGGTGCCAAATGTAATGAGTCTTTCACTGTCCTGCTAGCCAGCTCCCAAATAATGACCTAGAGACTTATCATTGATTATGAAAACTTGGCCTTTAGCTTGGGCTTGTCTCAACTAGCTGTTGTAACTTAAGTTAACCCATATTTTAAAATCTATGTTCTGCCATGTGGTGTTACCTCTCTTCCATCTTGTACCTTTGGTTTCCTCTCTGTATTTGGCTGGTGACTTTGCCTTTCTTCTTCCCAGAGTCCTCTCTGTCTCCAGAAGTTCCAACTAACCTCTTCCTGCCTAGGTATTGACCATTCAGCTCTTTATTAAACCAACCAGAAGGCGCCTTGGCAATGATACATCTTTAAGGTGTAAACAAATATTCCACAACAAAAAATATGGAAGACTTTGGGATTTTGGACTAGAAAGGCAGTTGAATGCTTTAAGCGGGACTTCGTGGGCCATCCTAGTAGCAGCTTGGAAGACAGCCATGCTGAGAGCAATTTGGACTATGGAGGCCCAGCTCAAGAGGTTTCAGAGGGGAAGACGATTAGCAAGTGGTCTAGAGACCATTCTTGTGATATTTTGGTAAAGAATGTGACTGCTTTCTGCCCTGGTCAAAAAAAAAAATCTGCCTGAGGCTAAATTGAAGATTTTTGGACTAATGTCATTGGTGGAGGAGATTTCAAGACAGTCTAGTACTGACTGTGTTGCATGGTAATTAGTGACTGTAGATGTAACCAATCGTATTATTAAAATAAGAAACACAGAGCCAAGGTAAAAGAGAAAAGCCGAGAGGTCAGAGCTCAGAGATAAAATCTTACCTCCTGCAGTGCTCCTAGCTTCCCCGAGAGAGGGAGGTACTTCCTGTGTCCCTGTTTAAATAATCTTTCTGTTCTGCCTTCTCATTGGTTGTAAACCCAACCACATGACTGCCTCATCACTGCCTGTAAGTACCGCCCTCCAGGTCTTAAAGGCGTATGTCTCCAATACTGGCTGTATCCCTGAACACACAGAAATCTACCTAGCTCTTCTAACCACCACGCTCTCACTATGGCTCTAATAGCTCTGACCCCAGGGCAACTTTATTTATTAACATAAAATTAAAATAACATTTCAGTACAAATAAAATATCACCACATTTCCCCTTTTCTATTTTAATAAAAAGAAAAAAGGCAAAAGGTTATAACTAACAAAAGAAAAACTATATACAAAAGTACAATAACTATATACAATATATACAAGTAACAAATACCTAAACGATGTCTAGTCCATTTGTATTTGACAAATCAGAGAAAATAATTCCCTTATCTATCCTATTTTAGTAAGTCCAAAATGTATCTAATTCACTTTCTATCCTAATTAATCTTCAACTATAACTAACTAATCTTCAACTCCCTCAGAGACCCAAGAAGGAAATAATATTAGCTAACAAAAATAAAAACAGGAAGTGCACAAAAGCAACTTCCAAAAATTTTGTGAGTTGACAGAAACAGCCAGCTGCCTGGACAGTCACCTGAGGTTTCTCCACAGTGTTGGGGCATCATCTTCAGCCTATAGGCTTAGCGTATCTGACAGACTCATTTGTGAAGTAGGTTGTACACAAGGTCAACAGTTCAACCTCACACTGGGTGAGAGCAGTCCATGTACCAGAAACACCTGAATTCCACTAGTGTCATGTCATGATTCAGGATTTTAAATTCTGGAAATTGTTGATGGTCTTTGAATTCAGCTGTCCATTCTTCTTGGCTGTGTATATATGGCTTCATCTAAGCATGCCCTTCTCCACATCCCTCTATTAAATGCCAGTCTACTATTGAGAGGCGTGAGCTTTCAGTTGCTGTTCCATTGCACAACAGAAGCCATCAGCCCACTGCCTGTTCAGCTGCCTTCAAAGAAAAGGGCACTGTACCTTTTCCAGATTGTGAAGGCCACTTCAGGGATGGTGCCATATTGTCCTGGCCTCAGAAGATGCCTTCTGATAAAGCCATAACCATACTTGTTTTGGCAGGAATCGGTAGTCCTTTGTTTCGTGTTCTGTCTGTCCATTTTGTCCTGTTGATTTGAGGATACTTTGTTGTCCAGTGGCTAACTTTTGCCACAATGAAAATTAACTCCATATGCAGTTTCTTCAATGCCCATATTTTCTCTGAAGTAGATTGGTACTGCCAGGAGCTGACATGTCTCAAAAAAGAAAAATTTCTAAGTTATTAAAATATTTTAAATGCCATATTCGTTAGATCTCTGAAGGGTTTGAAGATGACCTGTCTAAAATATATCTGCTCAATTTTTAAAACATATCTAATATGACTACAATTTCTATTGTAATGTCTAACTACTAACTTTCATTTCTTTATATCCTAATAGTTGGTAATAATGTAAAGTATTTAAAACTAGTAATTGTCTTTTTCTTTTCTTTCTTTTTTTTTTTTTTTAAACAAGAACCTTAAATCTAATCTCCTTTGCTTAGCCTTTTTCCTAACCCTTGACAACAACTTGTAACCAACCCCCCTAAACAATTGAAAATTATCCCAGACCCAAAACCCATTAAAAGAACCAAAAAACCACCCGCCCCACACCACTTCTTTGGCAATGTGGGTGTCATATTCTTAAAATTGCTTCCTGCTGGGTATGGGTGAAGTTATCTTTATCCTGAAAGAAAAATTTAGGTTAATTGTCAAATTCTAGGAAAGGTAACTATATCCTTCATTATTATCCAGTCTGTGTATAAAGCCAAAGTTCAGGGTTTATCTCAAGTCCTTATTCAAGTAGTCTTTGAGACTGGATCATCTCAGCTAGTCATCTCAAAATTGTTCTGAGCACCTTGTAGTTCAAAGCTGATCTGTAGATGATGTTTGTCAGCTTAGTGATATTATTATTGTCCACGTGGAATTGTTGTTGTTGTTGTTGTTGTGGGGCCCCATCTTCTTTCCGGAGACTTCAGTTGATGTTAGGCCTGGCCGTGATTTCCTGCAGAAAACTGATAAGAGACTCGAACACAAAGACATATATATGCAGCTAACTGAAGCCTTTTTTCTAGAATTAGTTAGTACTCTATATGACCATTCATATCTTAACAAAGTTTAAAATGTATATATATATTAATCTTGTAAATTTTGATATAAAATTTATACTTTAAGAAAAGTTTAAAGAATCAGAATAGAATCAAAGAGTTGAGATTAGTAATAGAATAGTCCCTTAATTAATTTGGCTTTTGTCCTGTCCCATAGCAGAAAATGGCTCTTTTATTCTGTCATGATACAGGGAGTTTGTATTTTCATTTTAACAACATGCTTGAGTTTAAAGAAGGAGAGAGCCATTCTCCAACTCCAAAGTCAGCTTTAAATTTTAATTGAACTGGGACTATTAGAAAACCAATAGTGTTAAATCTTTAGAGAAAAGCAGAAACAAACATTTAAGAAGACATAAAATTTTTTAGATAATATATACCCATATGCCATATACTCCAATATACTCTGTTTCCTGGGATAGATGATTTGTCCCTTTTCTTCAGTTGTCTCATTTGTCTTGTGTCCTTCAGATTCCTTAACCTTCATTCTCCTAAAAGACAAAAACAAAAACCTTCCCCCAAGACTAATTTTGGGGATGTTCCTTTTTGGCAAGTTATTATCTGATTAAATGAAAAGACATGTGTTACAGGTACAAGTTAGTTTAAATTGGATGTTCATGCTGGTTGATGAACTATCACCTCCTCTAATTAAGAGGTTTCTCTTGTTCAAATCGAACCTTTATCAATTTTGATGGTACCCACAGCTTATCTTCTCCTATAGAAACAAAAGCAAAACCTCGTCCCCAACGTAATACATACCCTGGCTTCCATTCTGAGGTCAGCACATCCTTAAAGTATATAGGCTGATTTAATTCTGTAGTTTTTTCTATTACCCAATGTCTCTCTGCAGCTGTTGTTCCTTTCTCATTGGCATTCAGAAAATTCAAAGTTAATAGAGCATTATGCAGTCTATTTCTGGGGGTTTTTGTTACTCCTTTCTGTTTATTTAGCATATCCTTTAGAGTTCTGTTTGACCTTTCTATAACTGCTTGACCTGTAGGATTATGTGGTATACCTGTAATATGCTTTATATTGTAATAAGCAAAAAACTGTTTCATTTTAACAGAGACATATGATGGAGCATTGTCAGTTTTGATTTGTGCAGGTATACCCATAATGGCCATAACTTCTAGCAAATGAGTGATTACAGAATCAGCTTTTTCAGAACTCAAAGCAGTTGCCCATTGAAATCCTGAATAAGTATCGATAGTGTGGTGTACATATTTCAGTTTTCCAAATTCTGCAAAGTGAAACACGTCCATCTGCCAGATTTCATTCCTCTGAGTACCCTTTGGGTTACATCCTGCTGGTAATGGTGTTTGATTATAGAAGGAACAAGTAGGACATTTCTTTACTATTTCTTTGGCTTGTTGCCAGGTTATGGGAAAATCCTTTTTTAAACCTTTACTATTGACATGATGTTTTTTATGAAATTCTGAGGCCTCCAGCACATTTCCTATCAATAATTTATCAATCTCATCATTGCCTTGTGCTAGAGGGCCTGGCAGACCAGTATGAGATCGGATGTGAGTTATATATAAAGGATGACTCCTTTTCCTGATTGTATCTTGTAATTGAATAAATAGTGAAGTTAATTCTGAAGCATCAGGGATAAATTCTGCAGTCTCAATATGTAATACCACTCTTTCAGCATACTGAGAGTCAGTTACTATGTTGAGAGGTTCTGAAAAATCCATTAATACCAACAGAATAGCATACAATTCTGATTTTTGCACTGAATTATAAGGACTTTGTACCACTTTACTTAAATTTTCTGATTTGTAACCTGCCTTTCCTTGTTTGTTGGCATCTGTATAAAATGTACGAACTCCAGATATGGGTTTTTGCCGTACAATTCGAGGCAAGATCCAATCAGCTCTCTTTATAAAATCAATTCTGTTGCTTTTGGGATATTTGCTGTTAATTTCTCCCAAAAAATTACTGCAAGCTCTTTGCCAAGGTTCACTTTCTGTCCATAATTTTTCAATGTCCTCCTTAGTTAAAGGTACGACAATTTCTGCTGGGTCTATTCCTGCTAATTGACGAAGTCTCAATTTTCCTTTCCAAATCAAGTCAGAGATTTTTTCCCCATAAGTTTTTAATTTTTTATTTGGTTTATTTGGTAAAAATATCCATTCCAATATAATATCTTCCCTCTGCATTAATATTCCAGTAGGGGAATGCCTAGAGGGTAAAATAACCAAAATGCAATCCAGCTTTGGATCAATACGATCCACGTGCCCTTCATGTACTTTCTTTTCTACCAAGGCCAATTCTTTCTCAGCTTCAGGTGATAATTCTCTTGGACTATTTAAGTCCTTGTCACCTTCTAAGGTTTTGAACAAAT
Source organism: Peromyscus maniculatus bairdii (assembly GCF_049852395.1). Taxonomy (NCBI): domain Eukaryota; kingdom Metazoa; phylum Chordata; class Mammalia; order Rodentia; family Cricetidae; genus Peromyscus; species Peromyscus maniculatus. The sequence goes on from NC_134861.1 coordinate 10,115,462, forward strand.
TAGTCAGTTCATCATTTTTTACCCCAACAATAGTTCGTAGATGAGAAATATCTCCAAATAATCTTTGAAAGTCATTAAGAGTCTGTAGTCTATCTCTCCTAATTTGCACCTTTTGGGGTCTAATTTTTTGTAGCTCTATTTTATATCCTAAATAATTAATAGAATCTCCTCTTTGTATTTTTTCAGGAGCAATTTGTAATCCCCAGCAAGGCAAAATTTTCTTTACTTCTTCAAACATTCTTTCTAAAGTATCTGCATTTGAGTCAGCTAGTAAAATATCATCCATATAATGATAAATTATAGATTTAGGAAATTTTTTACGTATCACTTCCAATGGCTGTTGTACAAAATATTGGCACAGAGTTGGGCTATTTAACATTCCCTGTGGGAGGACCCTCCATTGAAATCTTTTAACCGGTTGAGAATTATTATAAGTAGGCACTGTGAAAGCAAATCTTTCTTTGTCCTTTTCTTGTAAGGGTATTGAAAAGAAACAGTCTTTTAAATCAATAACTATGAGAGGCCATCCTTTTGGTAACAGAGTAGGCAAAGGAATTCCAGATTGTAGAGAGCCCATCGGCTGAATTACTTTGTTAATTGCTCTAAGGTCTGTTACCATTCTCCATTTACCAGATTTCTTTTTAATAACAAATACAGGAGAATTCCAAGGGCTGGTTGACTGTTCAATATGCTGAGCATTTAACTGTTCTTCTACCAGCTCTTCTAAAGCCTGGAGTTTCTCTGTTGTTAAAGGCCATTGCTGAACCCATACAGGCTTGTCTGTTAACCATTTTAAAGGTAGAGCTGTTGGTATTTTTGGAAGATTATCAGTTGTTGTGCCCTGTTCCTGTATAATATGGATGGCTGGTGACCACTCAAAATAATGCCCTCTAATATTTCTCTCAGAAACATGTGCTAGTTTATGATTTGTTTCTGAGATTGGAGGGATTTTAATCTGAGTATTCCATTGTTGCAACAAGTCTCGACCCCACAGGTTCATAGCTATGTTAGCGACATATGGTTTTAATTTTCCTCTCTGTCCTTCTGGACCTATACATTCCAGCCATCTTGCACTCTGTTTCACTCCAGATAATGTCCCAATTCCTAACAGTTGAACGTTTACCTCCTGAAGAGGCCAAGCTGGATGCCAAAATTCTGGTGCAATTATGGTAATGTCCGCACCTGTGTCTACCAGACCAGACAACAAAACACCATTTATTTTTATCGTTAATTTTGGTCTCTGTTCATTAATAGAAGTTTGCCAAAAAATTTTCTTTATGTTTTCTCCTGAATTTTCTATTCTCTCTTTTTCATCATCCTGACCAGCCTGATTTATTCCAATAGTCATTTGGTTATTTAATCGCTCAGAACAGGGATTTCCTCTACAGCTGCAGGAAAGGTTTGAACTGGTTTTGCTATGGGGGCCTGCATGAGGCCCCTCCGGGAGTTTCCCGAAAACTGAGGCAAAGGATTACCCTGTCTGTCCTTTGTTGATCTACATTCGTTGGTCCAGTGTTTTCCCTTACCACACCTTCTGCATACTCCAGAAGGAAGGGGCATTCTGTTGCCATTGTTCCTTGAAGAAACATTGCTTCTAGGATTGACCTGTTTACAGTCCCTTTTAAAATGTCCTTGCTTTCCACACCCAAAACATCTAACACTCCTCAAACCTTTTGAAATTACTTCTCCTACCCACGTATCATGCTCATCAACCTCAACATTAATTGTTTCTCTAATCCAATCTTCCAAAGGTGCAGATCTTGCCCTTAACGGCCTGATTATTCTTTTGCATGCTGCATTCGCATTCTCAAATGCCAAAGCTTCAATTATTGCCTTACTAGCTTCTGATCCTGAGACCATTCTGTTTACTGCTGAAGCCAGTCTTTCTAAAAAATCTGTGAAAGATTCTTTAGGGCCTTGCATAACCTTTGTGAATGACTCATGTTTTTTTCCTGGTTCATCAACTCTGTCCCATGCATTCAAGGCTGCCATTCGACATAAAATTACGGTTTGAACATCATATAAACATTGTGTTTGTA